>NC_062570.1:54217500-54549166 GCF_022837055.1 Prionailurus viverrinus
CTGAGACAATGAGGAAAATAAACATCCAGACTAGTTTCCAGCCAGATCTGAAATCCTCATGCCTTTTTTAAAAAGAAAAATGTTATTCTAAATAACTCTGAAATATCAGGCCTTCATCCTCCATCTTTTTTTGTTTGTTTTCTTTTGTCTACAGCTGGGTCTGCTCACACTGAGAGTAGGTTTTGAGTTGGGACATGAACTCCATAAAATCCCCACAGGCACCCCTGTGCTCTTCTGGAGCAGGCTCTAGCCCAGGCCTCCAGGGAGGCCCAGCCCCCCTGGAGGAGGAGAAGGCGTCGGAGAGAAACCCAACCCTCTTCTTTTCATTCTGAGCCTGGATCCCTCTTCCTGCTTTCCCTTTCGTACCAGACATGCCCCCTCACCAGCCCCCAGGCAGCCAGCATGGATTAGGTCTAGTGTTTACCTGCCAGAACCCAGACTGCTAGAGAGGAGAGCACCTCATCCTGACTCTTCAATCCCAGAAGCCTCTGACAGCTCTCAGACATCTCTTGAGACGTCCCCCCATTTTTGTTCTTTGAGTTGCTTCTGATTATCTTTAGAGAAGGAGGGTAATTAAGTATTGTTGAATTGGTCCCAGACCAGATTCCAAAGCCCAATCTGAGTCTATTTTTCTTCTAGAGATAGAATTATGACTTTGATTTTAGGGGTAAGTCACCTTGGGCCTCAGAAGATCTTGATTATTTAAACATCCACTCACATACAGCTCTTTGTAGGATTCTGAGCTCAACAAAACCAGTAGACATGGTCATCTGTCTCTAGGATATGAATTGGGAGTCAAAGTCCTGGTTTTAAATTTCAGCTTTGTTACTGATTCAGTGTGTTGATCTTAGTTTCTTCAACTATAAACTAAAATTGGAGACCAAAATGGTAATTTTCAAGCTTTTTTCTTTGCATTGCTTGTTAACTGTATCTTGCATGGAACATAACATATAAAACAGGTGAAAGGAAGCCACCTTGAATATTGCAGGGGACAGAGAGTCAAGTGCTGCCAGCTGGAGGTGGACCCAGAAGGCCTGCCTTCTCTCACTCCCATGGTGACCCGGGAAGGCTGGGACACAGTGTAAAAATATTGGTCTGCTGCAAACATGCTATAAAGTACAACGATAAACAAAAATAAAGAATTTAAAAAAATAAAAACTCAAGATGGATGATGTACTAACTAGACTGAAGAGACAGGGTGTGCCACTGACCTAAATTTCATTTTACATAGCTATCATTTGTTTATTGTTTGCTTTCATTCACCATCTCCTTGCCCCTTTTGTGGATGAAGTCAGTGAACAAAATTCTTCATGGCTGGTGAATCATATTAGCCAAAACACTCAGCCAAGACAGAGAAGGGAATAGATTTCATAGAATGAGAAAATTCTAGAATATGAGGTCTTGAAAATGCCCTTAGAGAGGGTTTAGTTCCAAACTCCTCAAATAACACAGTATCCAAAGGTCAAAGGAGGGGAGCTAATTTGCTCAAAATCCTACAGCTAACTGGCAAGGCTAGAATTGGCACCTGGGTTTCTTGGCTTCCAGCTAGTGTTCCAGACTATGGTGATGGTGATAGCATCTAACATTTACATAAGGCTATATAATTTATAAAGTGTACCTACCTACACTTTATACACATGTGTACATACATACATATACACACACACACACACACACACACACACACTGATCTAGAAGGCCACTTTAATACAAAGAGCATAGATCTTGGCATCATATAAATACATGAACCCACAACATTGATGACGTCAGTCTTAACACAGGTAAGTTAATTTACTTTTCTGAGCCTCAATTTCTGTATCACTAAAATAGAAACAAGACATTCTTCACAAGATCATTATAAAGATTAGATAAGAGCCCACTTAAATTACACAGCCCAGGGTTTGGTACATGATAAGCGCACACTGAATATCTCTTAAATGTGTGGCCTGTAAATCGTCGTTGCCTTCCCAGTGATCTTCACAGTGGTCCTTTGAGTATATGCACCATGCTCCTCTTCTGTCCTCCATACTGAAACATCCTAAGTAACACTGTCTCTATTTTACCCAAACTCCAGAACATTTTTACTGAGCGTGATTAGTATGTTTATCAGATAAACCTTGCTGACTTCCTTGATTTGAGATACATTACACTTAATTTATTGAGGTGCTCAAAAACAAAGGTGTCTCTTTAAATGTACTAATACTACTACTAATAAAAGCTAATATTTACATAGAGCTTACTATGTGCAAGGGACCATTCTGAGCATTTCACAGATCTTAACTCATAATCTTATGAGATAGATACCTATTATTATTCCCATTTTACAGATGAGGAAACTGGGGCACACAGAGGTTCAGTAACTTTCCCTAATTCACACAACTAGTAAGCGAAGGAGCTGGGATTCAGACCCAGACAGTCTGGTTCCAGCGTCCATGCTCTTAACTATTAAGCCCATATCCTGAAATTCCAGATGCAGTCCTTGCCTCAAGTCATCAAAGTCCCCGTACAGAGTCTTCAGCACATGCACAAAGTCCTGGGAAAGACTTCCCACTGCCTTTGCACTCTCTTGACTTTCTGTGGCTTTGCCAAGGTAGGCACTCTCCTTATATTCCTTTAAGAGGACATCACACAGAGTTTTTGCTGCTTTTAATTTAAACCTAAGCCAGATTTTCCTCACTGACCTAAACCATAGCTTCCATTCCCTCTGAATCTGGGACAAATGTTCTTACACCCACTAGAGTCCCCATAATTACAATCATGGCTGAGAGGCCAGCTGTGGGACTTGACCATTAGTGAATACATTTTCCCTTCAAAAAATCCATCAGAGCAATGGCCCCCTGGACAAAGGCACCAAGGACATATTTCTCAGATGATTGGTGATCTGAGTGTAAAAGGCTTTGGGCTGAAGGACCAGAGGACTGGGTTCTAATTCTGGGTTTGTGGTTTATCTGCAGTATGAACCTGGCCCAACCACTTGTTCATCAAGCACTGTTTTAGACTCTGAGGCTAGGAGTTCAGGTTCTCTGAGAAGCAGATGCAAGATGAGTTAAGACCTGCAAGAGATTTATTGGGTGAGACACCTGTGAGGGATAATGGGAAGGAGTGGGAGAAGGGAGCAAAGCCTTTCAGTGGGGTACAGGACTGACACCTGTGACAGAAGGCAAGGAGAAGGATTAGACTGCAGTACAGTTCTAGGACAGTTTCCTCTGGATCAGTGAACATTCTCAAGAGAAGGTCTCTGATTAAAGGAGTCTCGTGTCTCACAGGAACAGGCCTGTAGCAATACTCCTGCCATTTCCTTTGACACTGGATGAGAATGGCTGTGGGGAGTTGAGGGATGCAGAAGGCCAGCAGCTGGGGCCATCAGTAAGTTCTGCCCACATCAGGAGACAGAAAGGCAGAATTTTATGGCCAGCCCACTGAAGCATCAATGGTGAATAGAACATGTGAGGTTCAGACTCTTAAGGGAGCTCACAGTCAAGTGGGAAGAGACAGATGAAAAACAAAATGTTTAAGTGGTAGCAATAAGTGCTTTGATGAGGAGAAGACAGAGTAACGTGATTAGGAGTAGCTTGAGGTCAGATGATCAGGAAAGGCCTTTCTGAGCCTTGGTTTCTTTATTGGTCCTATTAAAATAGGGTTTTTTTGCCCATTCCAGTGGATATTTGTGTAGCACTTATAATTTATAAGTATATGCTCCTCATCTACCCTCACATATTGCTGGATAATAGAATGATCCTTCAACTTGGTGTGTAAAAGACTTGGGCTTGAGTCCTGGTTTGGGCATTTCTTGAGAGCTCTAGATCACTGAGTAAGTCATTTTATTCCTCTGAGTCGTAGTCTCATCTTATGTTAAATGAATCTGGAAAGATCACTGCCCTGCCAACTTTGTAGGGCTGTTATAAATGTCAAAGTTTTCGAGAGCAACCTACAATTGGAAAATAAAATTATAATAAAAATTTCTTTTACAATAGCTTCAAAAAATAAAGCACTTAATATAACAAAAATCATATAAGATCTCTGTACAGAAAATGACAAAACATTGCCAGGAGAAATGAAGAAAACCAGTAAAGGGAGAGAGAAGCCATGTTGTAAAGTAGAACATTCACTAATGTTACTATGTTGTTTCTCCCTGGATTGATCTATAGATTGAGCCCAATCTCTGTCATAATCCCAGCATGCTTTTTTTGTATTAATTATACCAAAGCAAATGAGAAGGTACTGTATACACATAGGAAAGTAGTACTGTTTTATCAAAGAGTATGTCAATAATAATTCTAACCCTTTCCAGTCGTAATATGGTCCTTTTTTTGAGAACTTCAGGGAACCATGTTAGATTATTAGGTGGAAGCTCTTTTCACTGTCCTCAGAAGTAGAAAAGTCTACTCAAACTTAGAACGTTTATTGTTCTTCTAATGAGATGTATTACTAGAAAAAAACACTAAACCTGAAAAATAAGGGACTTACATTCTTTCTCAGGACTACCAATCAGTCACTGGTGAGAAAATACTTGGTCTCTCTGGACCTTAGATTTCTTATCAGTAAAATAAAAAATTAAACTAAGTGATCTGTTGGTCAGTTCCAGACCTGTGCATCTGTGATATGGAAGAAGAATAAACCATTATGGATCAGAAAGAACAATCTGGTGACTTCTCTCCAAGCCTGGTTCAATATAAGTTTATCATGTTACTTTTGTGAATCCTTTAATTCCATATGCTAACCAGTGACTAGCATGTTGTTTGTGCCCAAGATGTACTAAAATGAAAAGAACAGGATTTCTTATAATTATACTAATGCACTTTCCAAACTGGCTTTTCTTGTGATTCCTCCTTTTGATTTTTTTCAAAGCATAAGTTTGGGATTCATTGGTCTTGGTTTCAGCCTCTGTCTCCTTAATGATGAACTTAAATTAGATGCTAATATTTTGAAAGAGGATATGGTTACACAAACCAGAATGACAGTTTCTAGTCCAGAGGTTGCCAAACTTCCTCTGTAAAAGGTCAGATTGTAAATATTGTAGGTTTTACCACCATTATGTTCTCTCACAAGTACTCAACTTCACTGTTGTAGCACATAAGCAGCCATAAACAGTATGTAAATGAATAGCTGTGTTCCAATAAAACTTTACTTATAAAAACAGCTGGTAGGCCCAGTTTGACTTATGGTCCATAGTTTGCCACCCCCTATTCTCATGTAATAACATACCTTGACAGGCCTACCAAGACACATTTACATATGGTCTTAGGTGTTGGCCTTTCTAACAGTGTTAAAAAGATAGCAAGCACTTCTGGGATGCCTTGGTAGATTAGTCAGTTAAGTGTCCGACTTGATTTTGGCTCAGGTCATGAACTTGCGGGGTTCTTGAGATTGAATCCCACATCAGGCTGTGCACTGATAGTGCAGAGCCTGCTTGGGATTCTCTCTCTCCCTCTCTATTTACCCCTCCCCCATGCATACTCTCTCTCAAAATAAATAAACTTAAAAAAAAAAAAGCGCTTCCTTTTGGATCCAGCAGAAAAAACCTAGAGTTGTTGAGGCGTCAAGATACAAGACTGGAAGATGAGTAGGAAAGCTACATATATGAAGCCAGGAGACTGTTGTGACACCAGGACTGGAGGCAGCAACTAAGAAAAGCTGCCGGTTAGAAGTTGGGTCCTTCCAGGCTCTTTGCCTCTGGGGTCCTCTACGTACCTCACAAAGGCCAGTTGAGTTCATTTGTACTTCCCGGCACCAGTCCTGGCTCTGATCAAACCCTGAAGGTATGCGAACACCAAGCTTAAGCTCTTCTCCCATGTCAGGCCACCTTCCACGATGGAGTGCTGAGGAAGGACCTCCCTCTGTGAAGTACTGATGTGCAGGGACCGTGGCATCTCTTTACTCCCTGGGACAACCCTACAGGTTGCTATTTTACAAACTGTACAAACTAGAACTCTTAAGTTTTTTTTTAATCTTTATTTATCTTTGAGAGAGAGCAAGCGAGTGAGCAGGGAAGGGGCAGAGAGAGAGAAGGGAGACACAGAATATGAAGCAGGCTCCAGGCTCTGAACTGTCAGCACAGAGCCCAATGCAGGGCTCGAACTCACAGACTGCGAGATCATAACCTGAGCCAAAGTCGGATACTTAACCGACGAACCCACCCAGGTGCCCCCAAACTAGGATTCTTGGATTCACACGCCATCCTTAGGTCCCATAGCTAGTAAGCTAAGATTCAGATTTCAAAATCCATGTTCATTTTCCATACCACACTACCTCTCCCAAATCCACAGTTGTACTTCAGGTAATGCTCGGTCTCCTGAGTCCCTCAGCCTCCCCACCCAGAGCAGAACAGTGTAGGGTATTGTTCTGGTGATTTTTGCCACTGCTGATGATTCTTGATAAGCACCTTCCATTTTAGGATCTGACACTTGTGTTTCACACCAGTTGCCAGTTGTCCCTTAAGTGAAAGTCAGTGTAAAAGAAGGCAGGGGAAGCTCACCTCTTAGGAAGTTGGTTAGCTTAACTTACAATGATATTTTTGTGGGAAGGTCACAAGGGTCAAATGCATCATTGTCATGTGAGCTTGTGGTGCCCACTAGATAGACTGATTCCTATGGGAATACCATTAGGTTCCCAAAGTTCCTTGGGGGAGGGCAGAAGTGCTGCCTTGAAGAGAAATAGGGTCTTTCTAAATGCAGTATAAACCCGTAGAGCAGGGACAAGATCCGTTCTTTCTGATGGGCCTGCAGCCCCTGCTGTAGTACCCACAGTCAGTGCTCATGACCCTAAGTAAATGGCAGGAGTGCTTCATTCCCAGTATGAATTAACTCTCCGAGCGGGATGCCCAGCCAACCCAGCCCCACTCCAAGGAGAAGGAGTAAGGTCTGTCACAAATGAGGTCCGGCATACGTAGGTGCATACATAGGTGTGGCAGGTTAGGGGAAAACAAAACGTGTAACCTGATCTCCTCTAAAATGCACAGGACAGTACATGGCTAAATATAGATTGGCTGCCCTAAAACAGATATACACACAAGCCAGAAAACCTCACAAAGTGATAATTCTTCCCACCCTACAAGAATAGTTTACATTTGGATCCTGGAGCTATTCATTCATTTTTTCTGACCCAAGGAAGAATAACCCACCACCGTGGTGTGTTTATTGAACACCTTGTTCTCCATCAGACATTTACTAGGCACAGAGCATTGTGCTAAACACTGTCAGAGAAACAGAGATGGGCCAGATCCCGGCTTCTACCAGCTCAGTACCGACTTTTGTGTGACAAACTTGTGAACTCCAACACAAGAAGAATAAGCAGCAGAATGAGGTACTATAAAAGGTTTAGAGGAAGGCATGATTAATTCTAACTGGAGACCTTAAGGAGAGCCTGGAATTTGCTCTGGCCTGTAGTTTCGCCTCTCTAAAGTGAGGATCCCAAGGGCAGAGATGGTTATGTAAGGATATGTGGCATGCCTCTCGGCTACAGTCACTCTCTTTCCCTCCCCTGCACCCTTCACAAAATCAATTTCTGCTAAAGTGTACTGAGAGATCCTATATGTCAAGGTCAGGATGTCCTGACTTGGCTCTCAGAGCCCTTTGGGGCAGGCGGAGGAGTGGGGGAAGTGTTCTTTCTCAGATCCTTCCCCAGAGAAGGGGACGCATCAGGCAGCCTAGTCCTACAGGGTAGTCTCACAGGGTCTTATGTTACTGCCTGTCTCTGCCTCCCCTTTTTTCTTTCTCTGTTTTGTAGTTTTTATAAACCACTAGAAGATGTATTTTTGAGCTTGGGGAATTATTTACACTAGTCTTTAGTAGTTTGGTCCAGCGAATGTTTACTTACCATGCAAATGTGAGTAACATAATAAACTCATGACAAAATAACAGTCCTGCCAGTCAGTGTCCTGGTGATGAGATCCCCTGACTTGATGGCCTCTCCCCTCCCCTGCACGTTATGGGGAGTACATCTTCATTCACACTGATACATCGTTCTTTCCGTGTGGTATAAGGACCCCTGAAGGAGGAGATCTGAATTCTTTTTCCAGGATTCAGGTCTGCCCTACCATGTGGCTTTGGACAAGGAGCCTCACCTTTCTGGGCCACAGTTTCTCCAATCGGAAATGAGAGATGTGGGTGAGTGGGAAGGACAGTGGTGATAAATGAGCAGTTAGACTCCAGGGCCCTTTCTAGTTGCCATATTATGTGAGTTATCGTATAGAATGAAGCTATTTTGTGTTTGGCCTTAAATTTATGAATAATTCCTCTAATTATGATGTGTGCCGGATGATTCTCAGGATTATTCACCTTAAGTAATTTCTTGTGATTGTGAGTTAAAATGAACTGTTGATCCAGTCTTGCCCTCAGCACCTGTCAGCATGCTTTTGTTTCTAGAATTCTCCACCCTCTGGTCCCTGTTCTTTGGTTAGCTTTCTGCAGGGGGCCACTCACCCTGTAGAATCCTATACTATTCTCTTTTCAAAATGTGTTCATTGACTGCCTTCTCTTTGGCATTTGACAACATGAAAAATGAGGTGCAGAGAGATTAAAAGTTTTGCTTAGGTCCCTGTGGTAAAATGGTTTCTGACCCATGTTTCTGAACCCACATCAGGGCCTTTTCTGTAACACATTGTTCCTTTTGGACCCTAGATAGATGATAGAAAAAGCCAGTGAGAACAATGGTGGCTTCCAGTTTGTAATTTTGATGATGCAAAAAAAAAGATTTTTTGGAAGAATTTGTGTTCTCATTTGGGTCTCTGAGTTTGCTTTGCCCCTGATTTTTCAGTTGACCTTAATTCTCCTACCTGTGTCCTGGAATTAAGAACCAGACATTATTGGGGTCCCTGGGTGTGTCATTCGGTTAAGCATCCAATTCTTGATTTGGGCTCAGGTCATGATCTCACAGTCATGGGATTGAGCCCCATGTTGGGCTTTGTGCTATGTGGAGCCTGCTTGGGATTCTCTCTCCCTCTCTCTGCCCCTCCCTCCAATGCATGCTCTCTCTTTCTCTCAAAATAAATAAACAAACATTTAAAAAAACAAAAATAAATAAAAAGAACCAGAGATTATTAAAAGCGAAACCAGTTGATCTTATTCTATCTCTGTGTAAATATGTCTCATGAGGTCTTACATGGAACAGCTCTCTTACGTTTCCCAAAGATGGCTTTTATGTATATCCCTGACCTAATCCAAGTTCTTCCTTTTTTGAATAGAGAAAATGAGTCCCAGGAAGATGAAATGGCATGCCCAAGATCACTCAGCCGGTTAGAGGAGAGCTTGGCCTAGGCTGTCATTCTGTTAGTTGACTCTGCCTTTCATAACGCTAATACCGTTCCTCACTCAGGGATCTCGTGGGAGCTCTTTTCTCTACATGAATGAAAAGAATTGGCTTTGAAGAAAGTGAGATCTGTTTCAGATAGGCTCTGATGCTTTCTAGCTGTGTGACCCCAGAGCTCATTATTAACTTCTCTGAGCTTCAGTTTCTTCATCCAAAAAGAAGGGAACAAAATGGAAATAATAATTTCTACCTCACAGAGTAGACTAGACACACATAGTAGGTGCTTAGTAAATGGCAGCGATGATTATTATAGTCAGTATTGTCCTTTTTGGTCTCCTTCCACATATAACATCATACAAGTTATAGCTGGAACTAAAACAGACAACAGTTACCTTCCACGCGTTCTCTGTTGCTTGGAAAGCTCCTCCATACCTCTCGGCCCATTTCAAGGTGGCAGCATTTCCACACGTATTACGGAATCAGAGCAGGCACTTTGCTAAGTGCTTCATATGTATGATCTCAAACTACGAGGCTGCCCTGGAAAACTATGTATTTTACCTGTTGAACAGGTGAGGAACAAAGAGGTTTGTGTAACTGTCCAAGGCCACAGAGCAAGGATTTAGCAGATACAGGCTTTGAATCCAGCCTGGGTCCCAGCATGTGCTTTGGTCTACCACTTTATGGGTTCTGATACCCACTGAGGCTTGGGGCAGGGATTTGGGGAGAGAGAAGGATAAAGATAAAAAGGGCATTGAGATAAGGGAACCAGTCATTATTTGGCCAGTCATCTTTTCCAGAAACTCCCGCCAACTGCCCCTTTCCTGCTCCTGTTATCACTAGCCAGTTGATGGCTGGGCTGGGCAGGGCTGGGTTGGGCTGGGCCCCTCTACTAAAATCCTTCAGAGCTTTCCTGTTCTAGAGTTTTGCAAGAAGGTGGGCGGAGTGTTTGTGCACTGGGCAGGCTTCCCAGGGGTGATTGTGGAAAGGAAGGGGAGTGATTTTTAGGGCCCTAAAAAGAAGCCAGGAAGAAGAGGAAAAAATAAAACGCTTTTTAAAAGAAAACAAATTGACTCAAGCATTTTCTGGCATTATCTTTAGTCTAGACATGGAGATAGAAGCCCAGGCCTGGAGTCTGAAAACGTCCATTTTCTTCTTGCTATATAACTGACCTTCCTAATGACCCAAGACACATCATTACACCAGCGTTATAGCCACATACCAAAAACAGCCCAGCCACACGCCTTTAGCATTCTTTTCTTCCCTTCAAGAGGTAGCCAGGCAATAAAAACAAATCGTATGCACGTTTTATGCAACTGCATGGATTTGTTTTCACACCTGTGGGTTTTTTTATTCACCTTTTACACTTTGGGTCGTTTGACCCCAAACATGACTTCTTGATATTTTGTTTTGTTGAAATTCCTACTGTCTTGCCATGATTGTGGGGTGAACCCCCCTGAACAATAAGGTTGGAGGACGGGCAGGGAACTGAAGATAGGAAAGGGAGAATGTCTCTTATTCAATCTATTTTAGTAAGGAGTGTTCAGTATTCTCTTTAGAGAGGAAATAAGCTAAAGGTCAGATGTATTTAATTAGACCATTAATCTCTTGCACATAATTAACACTTCATACTTTGCAAAGTGTTTATACATGTGTGTGTGTGTGTGTGTGTTTTTAAATGCACATACCATACATCACCCATTTAAAGTGTACAAGTCATTGTTTTTTTTAGCATGTTCACAGGGTTGTGCAACCGTCACCACCATCTAATTCTGGAACATTTTCATTACCCCAAAAAGAAACCCCATACTCATTAGCATTCACTCCCCATGCTCACTCCCCCATCCCACCCCCACCCCTGGGAAACCACTAGTCTGCTTGCTATCTTTATGGATGTGCTGATTCTAGACGTTTCACATAAATAAAGCCATATAATTTATAGTCTTTTACACTGGCTTCTTTCACTTCGCACAGTGTTTTGGAGATTCATCCTGTTGGGGCATGTATTAGTATTTCATATGGCTGAATAATATTCCATTGTATAGCTATATCACATTTTGTTTATCCAGTCTCTACCTCTGTCATCACAATGGTGTTCTCCCTATGTGTCTTTGTCTGCTGTTCTTATAAGTACACCCATCACTATGACCTCATTTTAACTAATTAGATCTGCAAAGATGCTATTTTCAAACAAGGTCACATTCTGAGGTTCCATGTAAAAGTGAGTTTTGGGGGGGACACTATAGCAAGCAGAAATGAGATTTTGGCAAGGTTTAGTCCCAAAACAGCTTCAAAAGAGCTTTTCTGGAGTGGCAGATCATTATGGAGCTGACTGATTTCATAGACATGGCTTTACATTTGTAGAATGGAGTTCCAAGTGGGCCCAACTCATCATAACCCCTACTTCATCTTATTAGCAGATCTTGAAAGCCTCTCCTATTCTGACCACAAGAAACAAGCATATTTGGTTTTGTGCTAGTAAAAATTCTTTTATTCATTCAACAAGTATATATTCAGTATGCACTGTGAGCTGGAACTGCTTTAGGCAGCAGGAATACAGAAGTGACTAGAATACCTTTTGAGAATTTACAGCATGCAGAGGTGTCCCGACCCTTTGTGCAGCTCATTCTTACGACCATCTTATGTCTTGTTGCATTCTTATGACCATCTTATTTCAAACTGAGACTCAGGTGAAGTGGTTTCTCCAGCTCTACAGATTTCTCAGATTTGATCCACAGCCTGAGCAGAGGGCTCCAGCCACGAGCACAGGTCACTCCTCTTTTATACAGATCCACAGTCCAAGCATGCAACATAGGGGGCATGCAGGATATATGGGTGCCAGGCAGGAGAAGTAGATTGTGACAGAATGGCCTTTCTTGTCAGACTTGGGAACCTGAACTTTATTCTGAAGGCAGTGAGGAATCAGTGAACATTATTGAGGGAGTGTGGCCTGATGCTACATGCTTCGTTTGTCTAACCAACACATGTTTATGGACTTGTGTCACATACTGGGCTTGATGCAAGGGATAAAAGTGTTAGAAAAGAGACAGTGTCTCTGCCCTCACTGAGCTTACAGCCAGGTATATGGAGTGATAGGACAGAAAAGTTACTATTTTCCTAAAATTCTGTTTGAAACACAAGGAAGGATTGATCAGAAATAAGGTTAAAGAAATAAACAGAAAAATGGTTTTAAAAAGAGAGAGCTTTGTACGTTGTCCTGAGGATAACAGGGATCCACTGAAGAATTTTAAGCAGGGCAGGGACATAGTGACATGGTGCGGTTGTTGACAGAGAGGGGTTGTAGTAACACCTACATTTCCAGCTCAGCTGATTGGATGGTGATGTTGATGTACTTCACTGAGAAGCAGGACACAGGAGGAAGAGATCACTGAGCTTGACCTGCTTGTGGGACATCTGAATGGAGATGCCCAACAGGCATCTTAGATGAGAGCCCAGGAAAGAGAACAGAGTTAAAGATGGATTTTTTGAGAGTTGTCGTCCCCTGGCTGGAAGAGAACACCCCGGGAGAGTGTCCTGAGTCAGTGATGATAGAGGAGGCTCTGGGGTGAAACCCTGAAAAATGCATCCACTGAAAGGGTGGCAGAGGTAGAGGAGTCCAAAAAGACCACAGGGGAAGGTAGAAACGCACCAGAGGCTTCCTCTTGGCACCTTCCCTATGTCTTCTCAGGCCGTGGCTTTGCCCATCCCTGGCTCCATGGCTACTCCATCCCCTAGCATAAACCCTCTCCCCTCTGCCATTAGAGAGTTCATCTTGCAAATCTAATGGAGTAATGAAGCCATTGATTCTGTTAACAAACATCCAGTTCACTACAAGACCTGTAATGGGAATTCATTTTGGAGGTCAATACAGCTGTCGATGGAACAGTTTTTCCCCAGAGGCCCATGGCTTTTCTGTTATACACAGGCAGAAGTTGTTCTGCCTCGCATCAGTAAAGACTGGGGACTAATTAATGCGATAGAGCACTAACAAGCTGGTGATCCTGCCTAGGGCCATGAGAAGTGTAGTAAAATAGGTCAGATTATGGGGAGTAGAAACAGAAGTATGTCCCCTCTGAAAAGATTTGACTAGCCCTAGCAAGCCCCCATCACCACCCCTGAAATGTCATCCCCCACTAGCTATCACATCACCAGCAATTACATCTTTAAAACTTTATTTCTTTTGAACAAGAAGTTTCACCGTGGAATTATTGTGTGCTCCATGACCTTTTTTCTCCTTCCACAGACTAAGAAATGTCTATGCACCTGGCCTTTATTAGGTGAATCCTGGGACTGTAGACATAACAGCATCAGGCACTGTTCATAGAAACAAGGCCAGGCAGGGAGGCAGAGTGACAGTGGACATAATGAAGCACAGGCCAAGTGCTATTGGCAGCCAGAAAAAGGACTGAGTCCAGGAAGGTTTCAGAGAGAATATGATATCCATGTAGGGTCTTCAAGTCTGCATATGAGTGCCAGTGGAGTAGAAGTGAAATCCAGGCGGAAGGAACAGCATAAGCCATGAGAAAGAGTTGTAAAAGGGGCTGGTGTGTCTGGGGACTGATGAAGCTTCCGAATGCCTCGGGTACAGGAGGAGAGAAGCAGGAAGTAGGTCAGACTGTGAGAGGCCTTATGTGTTACGCTCAGGAACTTAGACTAGGCTTGGAGAACCAGCCAAATGAGTAATGCCCTTGGCTGGGAGGGTAGTACTCTCAGCTATGATCTATCTTTAATACTTGCTGCTTTTCTAGCACAACAGAGGGGAGTTTAAGATGAGAATTAAGAGAAAAAAGACCAATTGACACAGAGTGGTGGGCACAAGAGTTGGGGAACGGGGAACATCGTTGTCCTCAGAGGACTTGGAAGGGCAGGCAGGAGGAGCTGGGACCAGTCTTCCATGGGACGGTCTGCTGCAAGTACATTTCTGCTTTTATCATTTACACAATAAGGTACAGTCCAGGGTCTGAATCAATGAGTCTTCAGGAAGCAAAGCTCATTTAACAAAGCCAGCCTTAGCTTTGACAGAGGTGATGACAGCAGGAGCCTCCAAAGAGGAGGAGGGCAGTGGCACTTACTGCCCTCCCTCTGGAGAAGGGCCAGAGTCACAGTCCTGAGCCATGGACAGCCACACCTCCTGGGAGCAGGGCCATCACCATCAGGGTTGTGAGAGGGAGCAGACTCCAGACGACTCCAGGGGCAGTGCCGAGGGACAGGGCATCTCCGTTTCCACCAGGAGGCCACAGTCTTTTACTCAGGCAGACAGAGAAGGAGCAGGTGTGTGAGGGGGAGAGAAGGCTGCTGCTGGATCATTGCCTCTGCTCTTAATATCTCTTCTTCCTCTGACATCCCACTTTGGGATAAGGCCACTTTTCTTCCCCTTTTCAGTCACAGAGCTCCTTCTCTTGTTTCACAGACTCCCTGAGAAACATGTCCTCTGCCAGTCACGGGCCCCGCTCTTCTCCAGCTGAGCTCAGCAGCTCCAGTCAGCACCTTCTTCGAGAACGCAAGTCCTCAGCCCCATCGCACTCCAGCCAGCCAACCTTGTTCACCTTTGAACCCCCTGTGTCCAACCACATGCAGCCCACCTTGTCCACCAGTGCGCCTCAGGAGTATCTCTACTTGCACCAGTGCATAAGCCGGAGAGCGGAAAATGCAAGGTAGGAGACTGCTGTAAGCAGCGGTGGGGCAAGCACCCACTCACAGGACTTAGTCGCTTTCCCTCCTACAGTTTTTAATTTTAAAGACAGGGGAGTGAAATGGTTTCTCTTCTCAGGTGAACAGACGTATTTATTAACAGAGCATCCTTCTTTTGCTTAGGTAACCTTCACATTTTATTGCTATACAGTGATAATTGGGTTCCTCCGGAACCCATGATCAGAAACGATGCTATAAAAATGTTTTGTTTAATTTGGAGGAAAAAAGGCACTAGGGGCTAGAGTTTCAGAATTAGGAAAAAAATCAATTTATTTGCTGGCATTAAGAATATATCTATAAACCAATGCTTTCAACAATAGCCAAATTATGGAAAGAGCCTAAATGTCCATCAACTGATGAATGGATAAAGAAGATGTGGTTTATATGTACAATGGAGTACTACTTGGCAATAAGAAAGAATGAAATCCTGACATTTGCAGCAACATGGATGTAACTGGAGGGTATTTTCCTAAGTGAAAGGAGTCAGAGAAAGATATCATATGTGTTTACTCATATGTGGATCTTGAGAAACTTAACAGAAGACCACGGGGGAAGGGAAGGGGGAAAAATAGTTACAAACAGAGAGGGAGGGAGGCAAACTGTAAGAGACTCTTAAATACAGAGAACAAACTGAGAGTTGTTGGGTGGGGGGAGAGGGGAAAATGGGTGACAGGCATTGAGGAAGGCACTTGTTGGGATGAGCACTGGGTTTTGTACGTAAGCAGCAAATCACGGGAATCTACCCCAAAACCAAGAGCACACTGTATACACTGTATGTTACCCAACTTGACAATAAATTATATTTAAAAAAAAGAATATAGCTATAAAATCTTACACTACTCAACAGATCCATATCTCACTTTTGCTCTAGAGCTGCACTGTTCTGCATGGTAGTCACTATCCATACGTGGTGATTTAAATGTGAATGGATTCAAATGAAATAAAATTTAAAATTAAGTTCTCAGTTGCACTAGCCACATTTCAAGTGCTCAGTAGCCACATGTGGCTAATGGCTGCTGTGCTGGACAGCACAGATAAGGAAGCATCTCATCATCACAGGAAGTTCTAGAGCAAGGACTTCCTGCTCGAGAATAATGGTCTTTGTATTTCTGGCACCAATCTCTCTCACAGGTGTGGAGCCTGGAGATATTTTTATTACCTTTTATTCCCATTGCTAGGGTAAGCAAAAGCACAGAAATGATGGACTTTGCCAGAGCTTGTTCCCAGTTACTACCATGGCCAGCAGGCTACAAATCACATTTCTTAATTAATTTAGAAATACCTAATTTGTGTTAACAAAAATTAAGGCAATTAGAGAGCTATGTGTCACGCCATGGAACATTTTCATGTATAATCTCACGTGACCCAATCAAAGGCACTGAGAGGTAGCCAGGCTAGCTCCCTTCTCCCCGCCTCATAGATGAAGAAAATGAGGTTCACAACTAAGAAGTGACAGAGGTAGGGCTAGAAACCAGGTCTGCTTGTTTCTGATCCTAGACTCTACACTGCACGATTCTGCTTCTGGGTCTCTGAGTCATTTACCATCACACAACAGAGGCTCCCCGCACTCGGTCTTAAGGTTGTCTCAAATGCCCATTTTCATTTGTTTCAGGATTCATTCATTTGTGACCTTTTAGTGGTTCAAACACGATCAACTTAGACATAAGGAGCTGAATTCTTTAAAAAAAAAAAAAAAAAAAAGGACGAATTAGCCAAGATCACTGAACTAGTTAGCGGCAGTGCTGTAAATAGCACTGATTCTCCTGAATCACACACCCGAGACAGGCAGTGGGGTGTGACCAGAAGCAGATCACAGGCTTTGGAGTCCATCAGATATGGGTCCAAATTCAGGTTCTGCTACTTTCCTTGTGATCTAATTCTTTAACCTCCTGAGCTTCCATTTCCTTATCTGCAGGATGGAAGTAATGAATTCTGAGGTTTACTGATGAGCATAAAATGACAGAACACATATACCCAGTAGTGCGTCCTCAGTACATATTAACGTTTCTTCTCCTTGTGCTGCATCCCCCTCTCCTGCACCTGTGATTGCCTGAGATTAGAGAGGGGGAGGTCTTCAAATCATAGTTCTATCGAAAGACAGTGTACTTTCTCTTAATGCCTCTCAAAGTGCATATGAAATACCTGGGGATCTGGTTGAAATGCTGATTCAGTGGGCCTGGAGGGGGTCCTGAGATCCTGCCTTTCTGCTAAACACCAGATGATGCCAGTGCAGCATGTCTGTAGATCACACTTCAAGTAGAAGGCTTTATCTAATATTGACAACTGCCACCACCCCCACTCCGATGGTGCTGCTAAAGCAACAGATATAGAAATGTCTCTGCTTGAATTAGCAGTTGTGGCCCACTCTCTGCACCTCCTCCTCCTCTGTAAAACCTCTGTTAATTTTCCTAGATGAAATTTATTTCTTCCCTGCATTCCCACAGCAATTTTTTATTCTCTCTCACACAGCATTTGGAACTCTCTGCTTCATATTATGGATATTTATATTAATATATTTCTGCACTTTGTGAAGACAAGACCAAAGGCATATAGTAGGTGCATAAAAAATATCAAAATATATTTCTTATAGAGAGTCAACATAATAGGGGAGACCAGACTTGTCTGGCAGCAGCTGGGGAGGCAGCTTTACTGCGGGCTTTTCTCTGTGTCACTGCTTTCACTTGTGTGGGTGTGGGAGCAAGAGAGTGATGAGCAGGATCTTGGAGACTTTGGGAAAAAATACGTTCAAACAATGTTTGCAGAATTCCCAAGTGATGGAGGATAGGAAGGAAGCTTTCTTCGGTCCAGAAACACCATATAGTTTCTGGAAGTGTTGGAGTCGTTTGCATGATACTAAATATACTGTGGGGCACCTGGGTGGCTCAGTCGGTTAAGCATCCCACTTTGGCTCAGGTCATGATCTCACACTCTGTGAGTTCGAGCCCTGCATCGGGCTCTGTGCTGACGGCTCAGAGCCTGGAGCCTGCTTTGGATTCTGTGTCTCCCTCTCTCTGACCCTCCCCCATTCACTCTCTGTCTTTCTCTGTCTCAAAAATAAATAAACATTTAAAAAAATTTAAACATACTGTAACAATTATAAACTCCAAACACAATATAAAAAAGCAACTGTTCAAGCACTGAAGAGCAATCAAAAAGCCACAGAAACTGAGAGATTTGACTCTTCCAAGGAGCTAGTGGCATACAAAGACATTAAAATATGTGTGTTAATTGCTCTAATACGTGGGGGTAGGGGAGGAGGGACTGGATCCTGAGTGAAGAGATGGTGAGATTCAGGAGAGAGCTAGAAACTCTGGAAAATAACTGAGAGGTTCCAGTTCCTGTGTGGTGGCAGAAACACTCCCTCCCACTGGTCACAACTGAACACTGTGGACAAAATACAATTACCCTGTCATTGTTTTGAGTCTAGAAAAATAAAATGAGGCAAATCATAAAGGGGAGAAAAATTTGGAGCTGCAGCTACACAGAGACGTATTTCTGTATCTCATGGAATTTCCCTGAAGGCGGGCCTGCTCGCCCAGCAGCACAGCGGAGCGCACAGCTGAAACTCTAATGGAAACCCCATATTTCTTGGTAGAGGAACCAGAAAAGGAGCCCTTTGGGAGCTGGAAAGGAGTAGAGTACCCAGAGTGAAGACAGTTGGAGAAGAGATTTCCTAATTCTGGGTGTGAAACCGCACAAGTCTCAGGCTCACTGTGAGCTGCATGGATGTTGAACAGACCACACCAGCACAGCAGAGGTTTTGAGAACTACACTGAGATTTGCACTCTGACACACAGAAGGAGACACAGAACTTGGCAGCCTGAATCTAACCACGTAGGTTGCCTGCAAAACAAAAACCTCCACGTTCTCCGGAGGATTATAACAGAACCCAGAGTCCACACAGCATAATATCACAACATTAAGTATATAATCCAAAATTTCTCAGCATACAGAGAACTGGCAATGTGTAACTGGTTCTCAAGGGAAAGCACTGATGCCAACTCCAACATAACCCAGATGTTGGAATTATCAGACACAAATTTAAAAGCCTGTATTATAACGCTATTCCATGTGATGAAGGAAAATGCATTTGAAATTAAGGGAAAGAAAAAAACTATGAGCCCCCACGTTTATATCCTGCAAAATTATTCTTTAGGAATGAAAACAAAATCAAGAGATTCTCAGAGGAAAGAAAAATAAGAGCGTTTCCAAGAGATCAGATTTAAAGAAGTGATAAGGAAGTTCTTCAGGCTAAACCAAAATAGTACCAAAAGGAAACTAAATCTTCAGGAATGAAGGAAGGGCAGCAGAAATAGGAGTTATCTGCATAATTTTCCCCCTAAGTTCTTTAAAATATGTGAGTGTTGAAGGCAAGTATTAAACATTGTCTGGTGAGGTTTTCACCTGGTTTTCACTCTTCAGCCAAAAGTGCTTCCTTTGCCATTTCTTACCATACAAGTCCCCTTTTGACATGTTCTCCCAGTTTTCATTTATCTGGAAAGATCTGTATTTTACCTTCATTTCTGAGATATTTTTGCTGGATATAACATTCTGGAATGATAGTGTTATTTTGGCATTTTAAAGTGTGTCATTCTATAGTCTTCTACCATTCATTGTTTCTGATGAGAGGTCAGATGTTATTTTTATTCATAGAATCCTATGTGCTATGTATCTTTCTTCCTCTGAATGTTTTTTTTCTCCTTTTTAAAAAAAATTGTGAAATACACATAACATAAAATTTACCATCTCAACCATTTTTAAGTGTACAGTTCAGTAATGTAGAGTACTTTCTTCCACACTGTTATACAGCCAATCTCCAGAACTCTTTTCATCTTGCAAAACTGAAACTCTCCACCCACTAAAAATTCCCCATTTCCCCTTTCCCCTACTCCCTGACAGTCTTCTTTCTACTGTCTGTATGAAGCTGAATTCTCTAGGTAACTCATATAAATGGAATCATGTAGTATTTGTCTTTTTGTAAGTGGCTTTTTTCACTTAGAATAATGTCTTCAAATTTCATCCATTTTATAGCATATGTCAGAATTACCATCTCTTTATGGCTGAATAATACTTCATTGCCTGTATATGCCACATTTTGTTTATTTCCCCCTAAATAGACACCTTGATTGCTTCCACCATTTGGCTATTTTGGATAATGGGGCTCTGTACATGGGTGTACAAATACTCTTCAAAGACTCAGCTTTCAATTATTTTGGGGTACACCCAGACATAGAATTGCTGGGTCCTCTGGTGATTATATTTTCTATCTTTTGAGAAACTGCCATACTGTTTTTCATAGTGGCTGCACCATTTTACCACAGTACACAAGGGTTACGGTTTCTCCATATCCTTGCCAATATTTGTTATTTTCTGGGTTTTTTGATAGTAGCCATCCTAATGTCTATGAGGTGGTATCTCACTGTGTTTTTATTTGCACTTCCCTTCCATAATGATTAGTGATGTTCAGCATCTTTTCATATCTTGGTGGCTATTTGAATATCTTTGGAGAAATGTCTTTGTAGGCCTCTGTCCATTTTGTTTTTAATCTGGTTGGTTTGTTGTTGTTATTGGGTTGTAGAAGTTCTTTGTATATTCTCGATATTAACCCCTTACCAAATATATGATTTACAAATATTTCCCCCATTCTGTAGATTACCTTTCACTCTGTTGATTGTGTCCTTTGATGCCAAGAAGTTTTATACTTTGATGTAGTCCAATGTATCTATTTTTACTTTTGTTGCCTGTGCTTTTGGTGTCTATATAAAAAAATCGTTGCCAAATCCAGTGTCAGGAAGCTTTTCCTCTTACATTTTCTTCTCAGAGTTTATAGGTTTAGGTCTTTGATCATTTTTTTTGTTAATTTTTTACATATGATCTAAGGTAAAGATCCAACTTCATTTCTTTGCATACAGACATCCAATTTTCCCAGCACCATTAGATGAAAAGACTTCACTGGATTATTTGTTTTTCGGGTGTGGAGTTTGGTGAGTTCTTTATAGATTTCGGATACTATCCCTTTGTCTGATATGTCATTTGCAAATATCTTTTCCCATTCCGTTGGTTGCCTTTTAGTTTTGTTGATTGTTTCCTTTGCAGTGCAGACGCTTTTTATCCTCATGAGGTCCCAATAGTTCATTTTTGCTTTTAATTCCCTTGCCTTTGGAGATGTGTCAAGTGAGAAATTGCTGCAGCTGAGGTCAGACAGGTTTTTTCCAGCTTTGTCCTCTAGGGTTTTGATGGTTTCCTGTCTCACATTCAGGTCCTTTATCCATTTTGAGTTTATTTTTGTGAATGGTGTAAGAAAGTGGTCTAGTTTCATTCTTCTGCATGTTGCTGTCCAGTTCTCCCAGCACCATGTGTTAAAGAGATTGTCTTTTTTCCATCGGATGTTCTTTCCTGCTTTGTCAAAGATTAGTTGCCCATACATTTGTGGGTCCTATTCTGGAGTCTATTCTATTCCCTTGGTTGATGTGTCTGTTTTTGTACCAATACCACGCTGTCTTGATGATTACAGCTTTGTAGTAGAGACTAAAGTCTGGGATTATGATGCCTGCTGCTTTGGTCTTCTTCTTCAAAATTACTTTGGCTATTTGGGGTGTTTTGTGGTTCCATACAAATTTTAGGATTGCTTGTTCTAGCTTCGAGAAGAATGCTTGTGCAATTTTGAATGGGATTGCATTGAATGTGTATATTGCTTTGGGTAATATTGACATTTTGACAATATTTATTCTTCCAATCCATGAGCATGGAATGTTTTTCCATTTCTTTGTATCTTCTTCAATTTCCTTCATAAGCTTGCTATAGTTTTCAGCATACAGATCTTTTATATCTTTGGTTATATTTATCCCTAGGTATTTTATGCTTCTTGGTGCAATTGTGAATGGGATAAGTTTCTTTATTTGTCTTTCTGTTGCTTCATTATTAGTGTATAAGAATGTAACTGATTTCTGTACACTGATTTTGTATCCTGCAACTTTGATGAATTTATGTATCAGTTCTAGCAGACTTTTGGTGGAGTCTATTGGGTTTTCCATGTATAACATCATTTCATCTGCAAAAAGTGAAAGCTTGACTTCATCTTTGCCAATTTTGATGCCTTTGATTTCCTTTTGTTGTCTGATGGCTGATGCTAGCACTTCCAACACTATGTTAAACAACAGCGGTGAGAGTGGATATCCCTGTCGTGTTCGTGATCTCAGGGGGAAAGGTCTCAGTTTTTCGCCCACTGAGGATGATTATTAGCTGTGGGCTTTTCATAAATGGCTTTCTCCGCACCCCAAAAATAAATAATCCAGTGAAGAAATGGGCAGAGAACATGAATAGACACTTCTCTAAAGAAGACATCCAGATGGCCAGCAGGCACATGAAAAGATGCTCAACATCACTCCTCATCAGGGAAATACAAATCAAAACCACACTGAGATATCACCTCACGCCAGTCAGAGTGGCCAAAATGAATAAATCAGGAGACTATAGATGCTGGAGAGGATGTGGAGAAACGGAAACCCTCTTGCACTGTTGGTGGGAATGCAAACTGGTGCAGCCACTCTGGAAAACAGTGTGGAGGTTCCTCAGAAAATTAAAAATAGACCTACTCTATGACCCAGCAGTAGCACTGCTAGGAATTTACCCAAGGGATACAGGAGTGCTGATGCATAGGGCACTTGTACCCCAATGTTTATAGCAGCACTTTCAACAATAGCCAAATTATGGAAAGAGCCTAACTGTCCATCAACTGATGTATGGATAAAGAAGATGTGGTTTATGTACACAGTGGAATACTACTTGGCAGTGAGAAAGAATGAAATATGCCCCTTTGTAGCAACGTGGATGGAACTGGAGAGTGTGATGCTAAGTGAAATAAGTCATACAGAGAAAGACAGATAACATATGTTTTCACTCTTATGTGGATCCTGAGAAACTTAACGGAAGACCATGGGGGAGGGGAAAGAAAAAAACAAAAAAGTTAGGGAGAGAGCCAAAGCATAAGAGACTCTTAAAAACTGAGACTAAACTGAGGGTTGATGGGGGGTGGGAGGGAGGGAAAAGTGGGTGATGGGCATTGAGGAGGGAACCTGTTGGGATGAGCACTGGGTGTTGTATGGAAACCAATTTGACAATAAATTTCATATTAAAAAAAACGTATTGAATAACTATGTCATACACCTGAAGAAAAAAAAAAAAGACTGGCCATTCCCCCATTGAATGGTCTAAGTATCTATGCTGAAAAATCATTAAATCATATACATGAGGGTTGTATTCTATTCCATTGGTCTAGACATCTATCTTTACGCCAGTGCCACACTTTTAATTATTGTAGCTTTATAATAATATGTTTTGAAATCAGGAAGTGTGAGACCTTTCACTTTGTTCACCTTTCACTTTGTTTGGAAGATTGTTTTGGCTATTTGGGCTTCTGACAGTTTTATGACTTTTTTCTTTGGCTTTCAGCAGTTTGACTACAATATTCCTAGGTGTGTTTTTCTTTGTTTAGGCTTCATTTACTTTCTGATTCTATTTGTTTCTATTTTTGATCCAGCGCAACAAAATTACCAATATTTCTTCAAGTTTTTTTTTTTGCCCAATTCCATCTCTGCTTTCCTTCTATTCTTCATAGGTTAGACCACTTGATACTGACCCAAATATCACTGATACTACTCATTTTCAATAATTTTTGGAGGGTAATTGAAGTACAGTCACTGTCAATATGTATTAACTTTCCTCATGCCCCTTTATAATCCATCCTTTCCTCTATCTCATTCCTCAGGAACTACCAACAATATTTCTATCACTACATTAGTTTTCATTTTCTAGAAGATTACTTGAGTAGAATCATTATAGTATTTACTTTTTTTCCTGGCTTCTTTCAATCAATGTAATACTTTTGAAATTTATCCATATTGTTACATGGATCTTTAGTTGTTCCTTTTTATTGCTAAGTAGTAATTCGGTGTACCTTTATTTTTTTTAATATATGAAATTTATTGTCAAATTGGTTTCCATACAATACCCAGTGCTCATCCCAAAAGATGCCCTCTTCAGTACCCATCACCTACCATCCCCTCCCTCCCACCCGCCATCAACCCTCAGTTTAGTCTCAGTTTTTAAGAGTCTCTTATGCTTTGGCTCTCTCCCACTCTAACCTCTTTTTTTTTTTCCTTCCCCTCCCCCATGGGTTTCTTTTAAGCTTCTCAGGATCCACATAAGAGTGAAAACATATGGTATCTGTCTTTCTCTGTATGACTTATTTCAATTAGCATCACACTCCAGTTCTATCCACGTTGCTACAAAGGGGCATATTTCATTCTTTCTCATTGCCACGTAGTAGTCCATTGTGTATATAAACCACAATTTCTTTATCCATTCATCAGTTGATGGACAGTTAGGCTCTTTCCATAATTTGGCTGTTGCTGAAAGTGCTGCTATAAACATTGGGGTACAAGTGGCCCTATGCATCAGAACTCCTGTATCCCTTGGGTAAATTCCTAGCAGTGCTACTGCTGGGTCATAGGGTAGGTCTATTTTTAATTTTCTGAGGAACCTCCACACTGTTTTCCAGAGTGGCTGCACCAGTTTGCATTCCCACCAACAGTGCAAGAGGGTTTCCGTTTCTCCACATCCTCTCCAGCATCTATAGTCTCCTGATTTATTCATTTTGGCCACTCTGACTGGCGTGAGGTGATATCTCAGTGTGGTTTTGATTTGTATTTCCCTGATGAGGAGTGATATTGAGCATCTTTTCGTGTGCCTGTTGGCCATTTGGATGTGTTCTTTAGAGAAGTGTCTATTCATGTTTTCTGCCTGTTTCTTCACTGGATTATTTGTTTTTTGGGTGTGGAGTTTGGTGAGCTCTTTATAGATTTTGGATACTAGCCCTTTGTCTGATATGTCATTTGCAAATATCTTTTCCCATTCCGTTGGTTGCCTTTTAGTTTTGTTGATTGTTTCCTTTGCTGTGCAGAAGCTTTTTATCTTCATGAGGTCCCAATAGTTCATTTTTGCTTTTAATTCCCTTGCCTTTGGGGGTGTGTCAAGTAAGAAATTGCTGCAGCTGAGGTCAGAGAGGTCTTTTCCTGTTTTCTCCTCTAGGGTTTTGATGGTTTCCTGTCTCACATTCAGGTCCTGTATCCATTTTGATTTTATTTTCTCAGTGTACCTTTATATCACAATTCATTTATCCATTCCTGTGTTGAGGGGCACTTGGATTGTTTCCATTTTTAGCTATTACAAATTAAGGTGTGTTTGTACATACACCGCCACTAAAAAATCACGGTGTACACATTTGCTTCATTTCTTTTGGGTAAATACCTAGAAAGCCCAGCCCAAACCTGACAAAGATTATGAGAATGAAAATTGGAAGTCTTTATTCCTTGTGGATACAGATACATACACACACACACACACACACACACACACACACACACACACACACATGCTAGGAATAATTTAAATATATTAGGGAATATATGTGTGTATATACATCATTAGGGTTAAGACATCATGATAAAGTGGGGCGCCTGGATGGCTCAGTCAGTTGAGCATCCCAGCTTCGGCTCAGGTCATGATCTTGTGGTTCATGAGTTCAAACCCTGCCTCCATCTCTGTGCTGACAGCTCATCGCCTGGAGCCTGCTTCAGATTCTATGTCTCCCTCTCTGTCTGCCCCACCCCTGCGTGCGTGCGCTCACATGCTCTCTCGCTCTCAAAAAGAAATATTTAAAAAAAAAAAAGCCATCATGATAAAGTAGTGCTCATCCCAGGAATGCAAGGTTGGATTGATATTAAGAAACCAACCAGTTGGGGCGCCTGGGTGGCTCAGTCGGTTAAGCGTCCGACTTCAGCTCAGGCCACGATCTCGCGGTCTGTGAGTTCCAGCCCTGCATCGGGCTCTGGGCTGATGGCTCAGAGCCTGGAGCCTGCTTCCGATTCTGTGTCTCCCTCTCTCTGCCCCTCCCCCGTTCATGCTCTGTCTCTCTCTGTCTCAAAAATAAATAAACGTTAAAAAAAATAAAAATTAAAAAAAAAAAGAAACCAACCAGTGTAATTCATTACATCAGGAGAATAAGGAACAAAATAATATAATCATCAGCTTAGTAAACGCAGAGAAAGCATTTGACAGAACTCAATGCTTCTCCATAAAAAATTTTCTCAGGAAGCTATAAATAGAGGAGAACTTCTTCAAATTAGTAATAGACTTCTGAGGATAACCAAAAGCTAATATCATACCTAACAGAGAAATCTTAAGCATATTCTCATAATACTGGAAACAAGGACAGAATGCCTGCTCTCACCACTTCTGTTCAACATTATGCTAGAGAATCTAGCCAGTTCAATAAAGGGACAAACAGGATAAAAGGCACAAAGATGAGAAAGAAAAATCTATGGCACAAAAACAGACACTCAGATCAATGGAACAGAATAGAGAACCCATAAATGGACACACAAATGTATGGCCAACTAATCTTTGACAAAGCAGAAAAGAATATCCAATGGAATAAGGACAGTCTCTTCAGCAAGTGGTGCTAGGAAAACTGGACAGCGACATACAGAAGAATGAACCTGGACCACTTTCTTACATCATACATAAACTCAAAATGGATGAAAGACCTAAATGTAAGACAGGAAGTCATCAAAATGCTCGAGGAGAAAGCAGGAAAAAACCTCTTTGATCTTGGCTGCAGCAACTTCTTACTCAACACGTCTCCAGAGGCAAGGGAAACAAAAGCAAAAACGAACTATTGGGACCTCATCAAAATAAAAAGCTTCTGCACAGCAAAGGAAACAATAGCAAAACTAAAAGGCAACCGACAGAATGGGAGAAGATATTTGCAAATGGCATATCCGATGAAGGGTTAGTATCCAAAATCTATAAAGAACTTAGCAAACTCAACACCCACAATCCAAATAATCCAGTGAAGAAATGGGCAAAAGACATGAATACACACTTTTCCAAACAAGACATCCAGATAGATGGGTAACAGACACATGAAAAAATGGTCAACATCACTCAGTATCAGGGAAATACAAATCAAAACCACAATGAGATACCCTCAGACCTCTCTGAATGGCTAACATTAACAACTCAGGCAACAACAGATGTTGGCAAGGATGCGGAGAAAGAGGATCTCTTTTGCACTGCTGGTGGGAATGCAAACTGGTGCAGCCACTCTGGAAAACAGTATGGAGGTTCCTCAAAAATTAAAAATAGAACTACCCTATGACCCAGCAATTAACACTACTAGGTACACAGGGATGCTGTTTTGAAGCAGCACATGTACCCCAATGTTTATAGCAGCACTATCAACAATAGCCAAAGTATGGAAAGAGCCCAAATGTCCATTGATGGATGAATGGATAAATAAGATGTGTGTGTGTGTGTGTGTGTGTGTATGTGTGTGTGTGTATATATATGTATACATATATATACATATATATGTATATATATGTATACATATATATACATATATATATAATGGAATATTACTCGGCACTCAAAAAGAATGAATTCTTGCCATTTGCAACTATGTGGATGGACCTAGAGGGTATTATGCTAAGCGAAATTAGAGAAAGACAAATATCGTATGACTTCACTCATATGAGGACTTTAAGACACACAACAGATGAACACAAGGGAAAGGAAGCAAAAATAATATAAAAACAGGGAGGGGAACAAAACATAAAAGACTCTTAAATATGGAGAAAAAACAGAGGGTTACTGGAGGAGTTGTGGGAGGGGGGATGGGCTAAATGGGTAAGGGACGTTAAGGAATCTGCTCCTGAAATCATTGTTGAACTATATGCTAGCAAACTTAGATGTAAATTTAAAAAAAAATTAAAATTTTTAAAAAAAGGAAGATGTAAGTCTCTATAGGTGACTTGATTGTTTATATAAAAATTGTAAAGAATCTAAAAAAAACTACTAGAGGGCACCTGGGTGGCGCAGTGGGTTGAGCATCCGACTTCAGCCAGGTCACGATCTCGCGGTCCGGGAGTTCGAGCCCCGCGTCAGGCTCTGGGCTGATGGCTCAGAGCCTGGAGCCTGTTTCCGATTCTGTGTCTCCCTCTCTCTCTGCCCCTCCCCCGTTCATGCTCTGTCTCTCTCTGTCCCAAAAATGAATAAACGTTGAAAAAAAAAATTAAAAAAAAAAAAAAACTACTAGAATGAATAGTGAATTTAGCAGGGTCACAGGATAAAGGATTATTATATAAAAGTTAATTTTTACATACTAGCACTAGCAAAAACTGGAAAACGAACTTAAAAAAATTCTCTATAATGATGCCAAAAAACATGGACTACTTAGGAATAAAAAAGACACGCAGGACCTCTTCACTGAAATCATTGTCACACACCGTTGTGGGATATTAGAGACCTAAATACAG
Source organism: Prionailurus viverrinus (assembly GCF_022837055.1). NCBI lineage: Eukaryota > Metazoa > Chordata > Mammalia > Carnivora > Felidae > Prionailurus > Prionailurus viverrinus. The sequence continues at coordinate 54,245,814 of NC_062570.1, forward strand.
AGAGTGATAGACTGTAGTTATGAATTGGAAGACCCAATATTATTAAAATGGCAAATCTTCCCAAATTGATCTATAATTCCACTGCAGTCCAAGTAAAAATCCCAGTAAGATTTTTCATAGAAATTATTAAGCTAAGTTTAAAATTCATATGAAAATACAAACAATTTAGAATAACCATGATTTTTAAAAGAACAGCAACAAAATTAGAGGACTTATACTCCCTAACTTCAAGACTTACATCAAACAAATGTTCATCAAGACGGTGTTGTATTGATGCAAAGATAAACACACAAAGCTCACTAGAACAGAATCGTGAAGTCTGTGTGCACACAGGTAGCCTGTGTTGACAAAAATGCCAATAGAGAAATGAAAAGTCTTTTGTCTTTTACAGAAAAAATTATTTATTTATTCTGAGAGAGTGCATGCATGAGTGGAGGAGGGACAGAGAGAGAATCCCAAGCAGGCTCCACACCCCGTGCTGAGCCCAACACAGGACTCGATCTCACAACCGTCAGACCATGACCTGAGCTGAAATCAAAAGTCAAATGCTTAACTGAGCCACCCAGGTACCCCAGGAAAATGAAAGTCTCTTCAAACAGTGGTGCTGGCACAGCTGGATATCCTTATAGGAATTTTTAAAAAAATTATTGATATCACACTACTCAAAAGTTAAATGTGTCAGAGACCTAAATGTAAAATCTGATACTGTGAAATTTCTGCATGAAAACATCTTTGTGATCTTGAGGCAAGCAGAGATTTTTATAATAGACCACAAAAGGCAAGAATCATACAAGAAAATAAATTAATAAAGTAGTGTAATCACAATTAAAACTTTTGCTGTTCAGAAAACTCCATTAAAAAACAAAATGTCAATTCAAAAAACATGAGAAAATATTTGAAACAAATATATCTGACACAGGATTTATTTCTAGAAAATATAAAGAACTATTACAACTTACAACAACCCATTTTTTTTTTATTTTCATGTTGACTTTAAAATTTTTTTTTCAACGTTTATTTATTTTTGGGACAGAGAGAGACAGAGCATGAACGGGGGAGGGGCAGAGAGAGACGGAGACACAGAATCGGAAACAGGCTCCAGGCTCTGAGCCATCAGCCCAGAGCCTGACGCGGGGCTCGAACTCACGGACCGCGAGATCGTGACCTGGCTGAAGTCGGACGCTTAACCGACTGCGCCACCCAGGCGCCCCAACCCATTTTTTTTTTTAATGGGCAAAAGATTTGAATAGACACTTCACATAGAAAAAGATATAGAAATGGCAAGTGGAAGGATGCTGGATCACCAGGGAAATGTGAATTAAAACCTCCGAGCAATTTTGCTTCATTTCCACTGGAATGGGTAAAATGAAAAAGACTGACAATACCAAGTATCGACAAGTATGTGGATGTACTATTTCTGACATTCACATTACATATTAGGTGTTCTGGACAAAAGAAACAATGCTTTACAGTTTACAAACCACCGTCCCATTAGTTACCTCACTTCATCTCCAAAATAACCTCACAGGGTTACTTCTAAGCAGGGACTTGTAAGAGAGAACCAGCTCGTTCATCTCTGCCTAGCATAGATATAAATATGTCTGTTGAGATTATTAGAGTGAAACAGTATTTACTGAGGCTAATAACCAGCCACCTATCTATTCCTTTTTTCATTTATGGGGGAACTCCACATGTTTTACAGTAACTTAAGAACCCTAAAAGATAAAACTATGAATTATTTATCAGGACTTTTACTTCAGTTTTACCCACTCGTCTTCCTTCAAGTACTGGATATGCATTCTGGCCAAAATGACTTCGTTCCTAAAATCTAGCTCTTGCACTGAACAAAAATAACTAACTCCTCAAAAGTAGTAACTATTGCCAAGGAAGGAGTTTTAAACAGACACCATCAAGAAAAGCAGAGTCCTTTCAGTCTTTGAAGACCAATTAGTGTCCCTGGATTTATTTTTGCCCTCCAGCCTTTTAAAGGCCTCATTTCAGATTCTAGACCTTTGCTGTCTTCCTATTTCAAGCAGTCTGTTCAACCTGTAGCGGGAGATACATTGCGGTGAGTCACATGCCTTAGAAAGCTGTAACTCAAGGGTGGGGGGAAGAGAAATTTCAAGTGATGAGATTCTAGAATGAAAGCATTACTGACCCTACAGCAATATTCTGCAGAAATATGGTAGATTAAAAATAAAATCAGAGGGGCGCCTGGGTGGCTCAGTGGGTTGAGCATCTGACTCTTGATTTTGGCTCAGATCACAATTCCCAGGGTTGTGGGATCGAGCCCTGTGTCAGGCTCTGCATTGAGTGGGTAGCCTGCTTCTTAAGATTCTCTCTCTCTTCCTCTGCCCCTCTCTCCCATTCGTGTGCTCTAAAATAAAAAGTAAAAAAAAAAAAAAAAAAAAAAAAAGTGAAATCAGAAATGTCACTGACCAAAGACCTTACCTTTGGTTAATCATTTCTAAGACTTCTCTGACTCATTCACCTGAGGGTGGCTTTGACTGACTAAAGGCAGAGAACATACAACTTTTAGTTTCATTTAGTTTTATATATATAAGTTTGCTCTGTAACCACAATGAGAAGGCGGGCTCAAACATGCAGCCAGAAGGGTTTGAGATACAAAGATCACCTCACTTCTTGGAGATTGTGAAACAGTGTTTTCTGAGTTTTCTTCCCTCATTGGAAGGATCCACACATCCCATGTGGGACGGGTAAATGCAGAAGGATGGTCCACATGACCTCTTAAGAGTGACAGTTACAGAACTAAATGGTGGTTATTTTGCTTACAATCATTTGTGTATTAGCTTTCCTTAAATGGGAACATACCCATTAAAAATCAAACTGGGCTCTTCATTGTTAAGGTACTTGGAGTCTAGAAGGGTGAAATCATGGTGTTGTGCCGTACATAAAATTATATGGAAAAATGCCAAAGAACTATTGCAAAATAAAGTGCTGAGGAAAACTAGGAAACTGTTGATAAACGATAAGGGGGAGGTTTGGGGTAGGTATTAAGACCAGAGCACGAGCAAGAAGTGATGTGATGATAGCGACACCCACCAACAGCCGCAGGAACGGGAGTGAGAGGCACTGAGCGCGGGCTTGAGGGAGTATGTTTTCTCAAACTTGTCTCTGCTCCCCTACGCATCCATCACCTCCCTGCACAACTCGGCCTTTTACTGTTTCTCTTGTGTGATATGTGAGGGTCATAGTTGTCTGTCAGAACTGTGAGGATGTTCCTTTTATGAGGCCTCCATCGGCCCACAGCCCTGCAAGAGAAGCCTCTCTCAAAACCCACCGCTTCCAGGTGCTCATCCCAGGAAAGCAGCTCAGGACCCCACAGTGACATAGGCCTTGGGGTAGGTTGACACGAGCCTAGTAAAGGACGAGTGCTCAGAAGTGCCCTCCTGCTCTGTGCAGGGGACAGAGGGGACAGGCTGTGGCATCACTCTGAGCAGAGTACCCAGGCCGGTGCAGACCCAGTTCTGCTGTCCTAGCACGCAGCTTCCGGCAATTTTGTTCCCCTTATGTAACTCCTTTCACTTCACTCTTGAAGTAATGACCGCCCCCTCCCCACGCATTGGCATGATCCGCCACATGCCAGGCACTGTGCCAGGGCGCAGGGGCAGGTGGAAGCGGTGAGACCCGGCCTCGAACGGCTTTCACAGGAGGCGAGTGAGTGCTCTAGTAGAAGTACAGTGTGTGCTGGGAGCAAAGGGGAAGGAGTAATTAAAGTGAAGAGGAGAATTAGAAGGCCTGTCACACCTTTGTGGAGCAAAAGCACTTTTTTTTTTTTTATACTTTGTGTAAAATTCTAATGCATCAAGGAAGCTTTCCAGAGAAAGGTAAATAATGCAAGCGCAGGGCTGGAGCATAGACCACATGGGACACGTTTAGGGACAAGTGAGGAGCTTAGTAACTGAAGAGGAGGAGGATGGGACAGCAGGACGTTGGGACATAATCTAGTGGGTCCTGAAGGGGAAGGTTTTCAGTCTGCTGATCCAGAGCGTGGCCAAGGTGAGGAGATGGGCCAGCAGCGCTAACACTTTTGTTTATTCATTCGTTTACTTATATGTTCATTGACTTGTCCATTCAGCAATCATTTATGCATCATTCCCCTTGTGACAGCGCTAATCCAGGGACCGAGGAAGGAAGAATATTAAGACACAGTTTCTTTCCTGGAGGAAATATCTCTGTCTGGTGGAGAGGACAAGTACAGTGGTAACTGACCCAGATAATAATTGCTACCTGCTCCAAGAACAGAGTTGAGCAAGTGATTGATTATGTTTGGAGGTAGAGGATGGTCAGAAACAGCTTTAAAACGTGTGTCATTTGAGCTGAGTTTAAGGGATAAATGGAGCTCGCCAGATTACAGCGGGAAGCCTTTCAGACCGCACGAACAACACAACAAGCCCAGAAGCTTGGCTGCGTGGGGCACACTAGGAACAAGGGGAGTTAGCTGAGTGGTTCCAGATTTGGAGGGGAAACAGGAGAGACTAGAAACGTAAATTAGATCTGGAATATGGCTTAGTCCTGAAGGCAGTGGGACAGTGTTGAAAATGTGTAAGCTGGGACGCCAGGAAAGTAAATGTCTGTAGGATGTAGGGAGGATCAGAGAGGTCCCGGCAGACTGTAGGGAGATAGATGTGTTACTAGCCCTTTCATTTATGCAGAAGAAAAGCCAGGAGGACCGGAACTGGGGTGGATTCGGTAGGACCTGATAGGGTTATCGAGTGAGAAATTATAATGTGGGTAACTCCTGGGTTCCTGGCTTGAGTGAGTGGTGCATTCCTAAGACTGTTCAGACAGGAAGAAGATGATGAGTTCATTCTTGAATAAGGTGAAGGTTGGAATAAAATTATGTGAAACATTGAACAATGTTTTAGGGTTACTGCAGGATATGTGTGATATGCTCCCCACCCCCCACCCCACCTTAAAATCCTCCAGGGGCTCCCCTGTTCCCAGCAGCCCCAGCCTGGGCCCTCCATGTCACCGCTCAGCCCTACCTCCTAACACTTGTTCCAGCCTGAGCAACTTGCAGTTCCTATACCTTGCTAGGTTGTGTTCTTCTTCTTTATGCATCTAACTAGAACACCTTTTTCCTTCTCTTGCTTTTTGCCTGGCCTATTTCGAGACTCACTCAAAGGTAAGATCTTTAAAGAAGCTTCCCCTGACATTCTCTACCACCACTGCCAGGGAGGGTTAGTATAAATCTGCCAAAAGCCGAATGCTCACCCACGTGATGGTAATGAGTTTGTATGTATGTCACCTCCTCTACCACTATGTCCCCCAGGACAGGAGGCATCTGTGTATCTACTGTTCCCAGCCCAGATGGAAAATAGGACATCAGTAAATGTTTATTAAATGAACAGATCCCAGTGCCAGTGGGGGCATCCAACCTTATATCTACCATTGCCCCCCCATCCTTTATTCCAAGCCCTCCATTATCTAAAGGCTAGTTGTTCAGTCATCTAGGCCCATGGCCCTTGGCTTGGTTATTTGTGTGAAATGGAATAGGAAAGGAGAAAGAACCCTGAGGCCTAGAGAGGAGGGCCACTAAAGGGTTGGGGACTGAAATGGAACTCCCCAAGTAGTCAAGGATGCAGGTTTACAAGAGCCTAGCCTGGCCTAGACTAGCCCTGTGAGCCTTCCTCTTTCTAAACTACTGGGCCCTATTTTCTATCACCATCTGGTGGCCACATCTATAAATAACAAGCTCCCCAAGAGCTAAAAGAGCTTCTATAAGGCAGAGTTCCATGGATTGGCCTCAGAGGGCTATAGCTCCTCACCTGTCCCAGCTGTAACGTGCATATTTGTATGTATACAAGATTTGCCTCATGCAAGTAAGAAGTGCAAAGAACTTTCATTTTTTAGTTATTATTTACTTTATTTTACGTTATTTTAGAGCGTGAGCCAGGGAAAGGGGCAGAGATAAAGAGAGAATCTCAAGCAGGCTCCATGCTCAGTGTAGAGTCTGACATGAGCCTCAATCCCAAAACCCTGGGATCATGACCTGAACCGACTTGAGCCAACCAGAAGCTCAACCGACTGAGCCAACCAGAAGAGCCAAGAACTTTTAATCAGATTCTTAAAGAAGCTTATAGCCTCCAAAAGGCTGACCGTTGGAAAACGGACACTCACATAAAATAAGTGATTTGTTTGCTAGTTTGTGACACCGACTTACGGTTTCTTTCCACTGTCTCACGGCTTTTGTATACAAATGTATGTATTCTGTGGTACTTACAGCAGCAAACAAATCGGTGGTATAGCTGTCTTATTTATCTATCCAGAAGGTTGAAGGGTAAGAGCGACCTTGGCTAATCACAGCCGGCTGGGGGTAGAGGGAGGGATAAATGCTAACACCATTGAACATCTATATATTAGACATACCGGGGTCGAATTTCTAAACAGCCTTCAAAGTATGTTTTTTTCTTAATGTTTATTTATTTTTGAGAGAGAAAGAGAATGCATGAGCAGGGGAGGGGCAGAGAGAGAGAGACAGGGACAGAGGATCCAAAGCAGGCTCTGTGCTGACAGCAGTGAGCCCGACGTGGGGCTCAAACTCACAAACCATAAGATCATGACCTGAGCCGAAGTCTGAAGCTTAACTGACTGAGCCACTCAGGTGCCCCTAAAATATGTTTTTAATCATCATTTTTGTAGATATATTAACTAAAGCTCAGAAAGAGAAAGTGCCTTGCCCAAAGTCACACAGCTAGTAAATCAGCCTGCCTCCTCAGCCTGTTTTGCCTCACCAGTCAGCCACACAGGGCTTTGAACGAGCCAGTTTGTGTCCCTGGTAGACAGTCCTGGCCCCCTTTAACCTGCCCCGTCCCTTCCCTTTTTCTCTCTCTTAGGAGTGCCAGCTTCTCTCAGGGCACCAGGGCCTCGTTTCTCATGAGGAGCGACACAGCTGTACAGAAACTTGCCCAGGGCAATGGACACTGCGTCAATGGGGTCAGCGGTCAAGTCCACGGCTTCTATAGCCTCCCCAAGCCAAGCCGGCACAATACAGAATTCAGAGACAGTACCTACGACCTCCCCCGGAGCCTGGCCTCCCACGGCCACACCAAGGGCAGCCTTACAGGCTCTGAGACCGATAATGAGGACATATACACCTTCAAGACACCCAGCAACACTCTATGTCGGGAGTTTGGGGACCTCCTGGTGGACAATATGGACGTTCCAGCCACCCCACTCTCAGCCTACCAGATCCCTAGGACATTCACGCTGGACAAGAACCACAATGCCATGGCAGTGGCCACTCCTGGGGATTCGGCCATAGCTCCCCCACCCCGGCCCCCCAAGCCAAGTCAGGCAGAAACACCTCGATGGGGCAGTCCTCAGCAGAGACCTCCAATCAGTGAAAGCAGCAGATCCGTCTCTGCCGCTGCCACCATCCCCAGGCGCAATACGCTCCCGGCAATGGACAGCAGCCGGCTCCACCGAGGTTGGTGTAAACCCCAGCTGCGACCCTGGGGAAAGGGAGGGAGCGTGGCAGTTCTCAGTAACGTGCTAGCCTTTGGTCATCCATACTGAGGAGACCTAGGCCCCCGACAGCTTCAGGCGTCTTGTACCCAGACCCTTCCCAGCTGGTGCCCCAGTGCCGGAGGCTAGTAGGAGACTCTGCAGTGCAGGAGTGTGGCCGACTCTGTCTGAGAGAAGTTACTATTGTACTGAAGGAGATGGAACATTCTTGGTCAACCACAGCATAAGTTATTATGGGTTTCAAAGTCCAAATCACAGTATTTGATTCATTTTTATATAAAACCAAAGACTGAACAAATAAATTTAGAGGACCATTTCAAACTGGAGCCAAACCTATGTGGGCTAACAGACTATTAAAACAAATTTTGAGCTATTAAATATTTTCTAAGCCATACTTGAATTTCTTTGGTTAAAGTCGGAACGTCTCTCTGAAGCATATACATTTTCTTGTCACTGACTCCCCCTGAGCACGTTCCAGCTCTGCATAAGCCACCTCTGTTGATGAAAAACTACAGTAATATTAATTTTTCATTTTCATCTTGCTGGATAGCTTGCAAAGTCTGCTCTTACCCACCCTGTTGCTGAAGCCACATAGTGAGCCTGAGAGTTTGGTGGGACAAAGCCTCATAGTCTCCCATTTCCCATGAGGCCTGTGGTAGTTAAGAGACTTATTCAGGGTTGCAGAGTCCATCAGTGCCAGAAGTGGAACTTGGACCCGGGGTCCTGAGTCTCGGCACAGTACTCTTTCAGTCTGTCAACTATTCAATCAATCACCTTGTGCTTTGGAATTGAAATGATACATATGTGTATAAAACATGTCCCTACCCTTCAGAGAGCTCACATCTAGTTGGGGAAATAAAAGCACATAAAAATTAGTCAAGTTTCCTTATTCCTGTAGTATCTGTACGAGTAATGACCTGAGGGAGTGGGACAGGCATTCGGTGATATAGGAGTTAAAGGAGAGGCACATACCTGTAGGAAGAAGTAGTTCAGAAAGGATCCTCTATTGGTGCCAACACTGGAGCTAGATCTAGAAGTCTGGGAGGAATTTTTGAACTGAGGGATGACATGATGGAAGTAATACCCTATCACTTGGGGTTGAGGGTAGTATCTTCTGGAGTAAGACCCTGAGCAACACTGGTGAGAGTTTGGGGAAGTGTCAGCACATGGATCAGCTGGGAGTGCATGTGAATCTTCGTTCCTGTCTCGTAGCTTCTTCCTGTGAATCCTACGAGTACCCCCAGCGAGGAGGAGAGAGTGCAGGCCGGTCTGCCGAGTCCATGAGTGATGCGGTCCGTTCTTTCCTGGTGAGTGGGGGTCAGCCAGGGGTCCTCAGGCCAGCCCAGCTGGGCTAAAGTTCACACCCCATGGAACAAGGGAGTGGTGGCATCTCCCTCATAGGACCCTGCCTAGTTCCTTGCCTCAGTTCAGATCCCTGGGTTTTTAGAAAGTAAGATACAGGTGTCTGGTTGTGGAAGTGTGCTGGACTACAAGACTACCAGCCCTGCCAATAAGTAGGACAGGTCTAGAATGCAGAGGACCTGGGCTCTGAGGTCCCACCTGGAGGAGGGCCTATGGTGTGAGACTCCGGGTAGGGGCAGTGCTTGGTCAGTCATGGTGGCAGAATTATGATTTGAGTGCAGGATCCTGGGCTGGCCTCTGGACAGGGCTGACCACGACTCTCCGACAGACTAGGGCCTGGCCTCATGCCCATTGGAAAGACCAGACATTGGGTAACTAAAGCAGAAGCAACTTAGTTGTATGTGTGGACAGACAGGGCAGGAGTTGAAGAAAGGCTATAGCCAGGGTTCTTGCATTGTGCAACACGGCGGTCACACCGAGAGCTGGACTAGGGAAGCGCACCTGGCCGAGACCGCGCCAGCCAGGGCCAAGCTTTACTTTATGCTCCTAGCCCTGCTAGGGCTTGAGACTCTGACCTGCTAATGGGGAGTCTGGACTTGAGGTGGAATAAGGGTTCTAGACCAAACCTGTGTGGTCAGTGGCCTGGGCCACCCGCAGCCTTGGTCAGACACCCAGAAAGCCTTGTGGACCCAGCCACCAAGGGTACTTATTCGAAAGATTTATTGAAAATTTTAAGTGGGTCACAAGGGATCATGGAAACTAGAAGGGACCCACAGACTTGATTTCTTTCTGCCTCCCACTGCACTTTCTACTTGGTCTTCCCAGGCAGCTAACTCAGTTACCACTTCCCTTTTGCCTTGTATACAAATTCTCACCCCTTCTTGTTTCTTCATGATAGTTACTGCTGTATTTCTTCCACTCTCCCTCTAGCCAGGGAAAACAGTTGTAGGCCGATCAGATAGCGCCAATTCTGAGGACAACTACGTGCCCATGAATCCAGGTTCCTCCACCCTGCTGGCCATGGAGCGAGCAGGTGATAATTCCCAGAGTGTCTACATCCCCATGAGCCCAGGACCCCATCACTTTGACGCGCTTGGCTACCCCTCAACAGCCCTTTCTCTGCACCGGGGCCCCAGCCGAGGGAGTGAGATCCAGCCACCCCCTGTCAACCGCAACCTCAAACCTGACCGGAAAGGTAAGTCTCCTCTTTCCCCTGTCCCATGTCTGGACAGTGTCCAAGAACCATTTTCACTCATTTGCATTCATTTGGGGATCGGGTGGATCCTGAACTTTCCTTGCAAGGAAGTGTTTAGTCTCTGAACCCCCGAACTCTCACACACATACACAAACACTCAAATTCATTCCAGTGGTCTAGGGACCAGCTACTGGAGTAGCCTGGGCAGGAGTGCAGGCATGAGCAGGACAGGACACATTCGGGTTGCAGTTCTGCCACCTGCCAACATGAGGTTAGAAGCAAATCATTGTGCATCTCTGAGCCTTCTCACTTTAGAAATGTGAATACTTGCCTCCTAGAGCACTGAGGGACACAGGTAACATACCTAAAAGTGCCTTATAAAGTATGAGATGCTGTTGGAGGATACAGGATGAGTATTAAATCTGGGAGGAACAATCTGTTGTCAGACCCAGTGTCCCCATTTTGGATTCTGAAAATATGATTGCTACAGTGCAGAGAAAATATCATTTGGGATCTGAAGACATGGCTTCAGGGCCTGTCAACATAGGCAAAGATTATAGAACCTGCTGAGCCTCAGTTTCCCTGCTTACAAGTGGGAATACGAAAGTATTTATAAATATACTTGTGTGTTATACGTAAGCATGTGTATGTGTGGCATTATCGTGTGGCTGATCATTTGACTTTCTGTTCCTGCTCCAGCAAAGCCAACACCACTTGACCTGAGAAACAACACTGTCATCGATGAGCTCCCCTTCAAGTCACCTGTCACCAAGTCTTGGTCGAGGGCTGTGTGAGTTATCTGTTTGTGGATGCGGGACCTGGGAACAGGGCTGTGAGGGCTGGCCAGGGCAAGGGTGGGGTCCAGAGAGCTGCATCCCGATGCTGATACTGGCGGTAGCTGAGCAGTCTCTTGGTCTCTCAGGGCTGGGTTTCCTCATCTGTGGAGGGGGAGTGATTGTACCCGTTCTGTATCAGATCCGAATGTGATAATGGAGGGTGGAGCTGCGAGGGTGGAGACAGAACTGTCCCCCTGAGTTTACTCTGTCTTCTGCCTACCCAGTCACACCTTCAACTCCAGCTCCTCCCAGTACTGCCGCCCCATCTCCACCCAGAGCATCACCAGCACAGACTCCGGAGATAGCGAAGAGAACTACGTCCCCATGGTACGTCCTCTGCGGTCTGCCATCCTCAGACTATCCTGGGACCACCTCAGTTACCCATGATTTGTGATTACTTTGCTGCTGCAATTCTTGAGCACAAGTGTGTCGAGCACTGTGGGGTAATGATAGAGGCAAGGAAGACACGGTCTCTGCCCTCCAGGAGGCCATGGTTTTAAAGGGCGGAGAAGGTCTGCCACTCATGACTGTGACATGGGTGGCATGGTCAGTATTCCTGGAGAGCCAGTGCTGTGGGGACCCAATTGTGGGATGGGCAGTCATATCGGCCTGGGGAGAGGGAAGGCGGCCGTGTAGAAGGAGGGAACACAGAGAATGACCGTTAACTATGGCTACAGGTGGAGGCTGTGCTGAATCCAGATCATGAAGGACCGTGAATGCTGTCTTGGGAGGTCCAGACTTTCCTGTGGGGCACAGGGAGCCCCAGAAGGTTTAGCAGTCCAGGCGATTAGAAAGGGGCTTCAGAATAGTCATAGGGAGCATGTAGAGAATAACTAGAGCATCCTTCAAAGTTGACTTTTTTCTTCTTTCCTGTTAAAATCTTTGTGCTGTTGCCACAAACATGAGCAAGAATGTGAGCATAAGCATTTTTTTAAATTTTTTTTAACTTTATTTTTGAGAGGGAGGGGCAGAGAGAGAGAGGGAGACACAGTATCTGAAGCAGGCTCTGAACTGTCAGCACAGAGCCCGACGTGGGGCTGGAACTCACCGACCACGAGATCATGACCTGAGCCAAAGTTGGACACTTAACTGACAGAGCCACCCAGGCGCCCTGAGCATAAGCATTTATTGAGTTATCTCCTCAGGGGTGGCCAAACACACATAACATGACTCACGGTGGTGAAGGCCACGGTAGAGGTATAAACACAGGGAGCACAGGAGAAGTCTCCTCCCTGAGATTTTCACTGAAGAGGGAATGGCTGCCCCGCACCTGAGAGTTGCTGCATGAATAATGAAAAAACGAATCAACCAAACAGTAAGCAGCCAAAAACAGAACATAGGACTTTTGCCATTCTCATTAGAATATGACTTCAGGAAAATCGTAGACAAGTTGGTCTTGATGGAGACAGGAGCCTAGAGCATATCACTTGTGCAGCCCAGGGCTGAAGCTGCCCTGCTCAGATCTGGTGGGAGTGAGCTGCTTTTGGGTGACGGCCCCACGCCGGGCCAGGGAGAGGAGCTTCAGAGAAGCAGGTTTGGTACAACAGAAGACTTTCCAGCCTGCAGGGCATAAAGGAAATGCGCCCCTTCTTAGGGGCCAGCAAGCCAAGGCCGGGTCGGTCAGGGAACCTGAGGAGATCTGGCCCGACGGCCCAGAAGGGAGGTGGCCTGGCACAGTGGGAGCAACACAGGTTTGGGAGTTAAAAACAGACCCGGCTCCCATCCCTGCTCATGAACTGTACGACCGTAGGCAAGTCACTTTGCTTCTCTGAACCACAGCTTTATCTTTGCTTTAAATAAACAAGAATAGTAATAATACCTCCATCACAGGATGGCGGTGAGGGCTTACATGAGAACATGAGAAGTCCCTGGCCCTGGTGCATGACTCCAAGCGGGCACTCTCCTCCCTCCCAGAGATGTGTGTATTCCCAGGTGGTGGGTTACTCTGTCTCCTCAACTGACTGATGGTTTTTCCTTCCTTTGTGATAGCAAAACCCAGTGTCTGCGTCTCCCATCCCCAGCGGCACCAGCAGTCCGGCCCCTAAGAAGAGCACGGGCAGCGTTGACTATCTGGCCCTGGACTTCCAGCCGAGCTCCCCCAGCCCCCACCGCAAGGTACGGGGCTCGGTGGGAGTGGTGGAGTGCCCGGCTGCCGGCTACTCTACTGCTTTTCGTTTAGTCTGGGTCTTAGAGGGCTCACACGCCTCCTCTCTCACACACATGGGTGCTTGAAGTCCCTAGGACCATTTCAGCCAGTCCATCCCCCTTGTACAGCTGAGCAAATGGACCCACACCAGGACACAGGAGCTGCTCAGGGTGACAGAATGGGATCTTGTGTCCTGGTCCTGAGCTCCTCTTTGAAAACTCACTGTCTAGGTGCATCAACTAAGTGCCTCTGATACGGGGACCTGCAGAGGGGATGCCTGGGCCCCGGAAAGCCCTCCACAGGAAGCATACTTAGCTGCCAGGTCCAGACGGCTGGGTGGCTGTGAGAGCTCCCCGCTGGCTGCTCCTTGTTGGCACCCAGCAAATTCTTTATGGATGAGTGGCCACAGGGAGGTGGGTGGAGGCAGAGATGGAAGACCTGGGACCCCTAGGAGTTGGGAAATCAGGAGCACTGACAAGAGGCTGTTACATGAGCAGGAGCGATGATGCAGTTTGGGCTTTAAAGGCCAGTTTCAGAAAGAGAATACAGGCTCCTGAGGCCAGTCAGGGTGGCAGGCAGAGGCCCATCCCTTCTCCCTTTGAGGCAGCTCACAAAGAGCCCCCTTACTGACAGCTCACAGCACTTCCCCATTCTGTCCTCAGCCGTCCACGTCCTCTGTGACTTCCGATGAGAAGGTAGACTACGTTCAGGTGGACAAGGAGAAGACCCAGGCTCTGCAGAGCACCATGCAGGAGTGGACGGACGTGAGGCAGTCCTCGGAGCCTTCCAAGGGCACCAAGCTGTGACACAGGGGCCACCAAGTCTGGGGAGGCGCCTGGAGGTAGAGTCACCGGAGCTGGCTCCTCCCCGTCTGCCCCCGCCCCCTTCTCTCCAGTTGTCCCCTCCACTCTGGCCTTCAAAGCACTTGATGTCAGGGACCCTGAACACTTCTCCTGGGAGGTGAGGGCCTGATCAAGGCACTACTCTGCCCACTCAGGGCCCACCTTTGATTTTTATCAGTAATGGCCATCCTCTACCCACCTTAGTTAGAGCTATTGCCAAAAAGCATCCTTCAGCCTCTTTCTGTCCTTTAGACCTAAATACCTACTAGGCGTTGGGAGGGGCTGGGGCTCTGAGCCAGATTCCACACCTCACATACGGTCTTGGCCCTCAAGCCCTCTTCCCTCCAGCTACTGGGCTACCTCTCCTTAAGTCCCACAAGATGCCACGTCATCTCGCTGGTCCAAGGAGCCCAGGACCAGCAGACCAAAGTGGACATGGACTTCTTCATCCTTGTCTTTCTTGGTAGGGGAGAGGCAAGGCCACCAAAAGATGGAGTTGAGAAGGAAGGTTAGAGGTGGTCTTGAGGGACAGAGGAATGAGATCCCAGGTGCAGAAGGCAGTTGATATGGGCAGGGGCCTCCTAACTTTGTAGCTGTTGTAGGTTGGGAGAGCCAAAAGAATGAGGACAAAAGGAAGGAAAACGGAGGATGGGCAACCAAAAACAAGGGGCAGGGGGTGACAAGGACCCTGTGGAGTCAGGGCCCCCAGGACTGTGGAGCTTACAGGCCCTCTTCCCTGGGCGTACCCACTAGAGGAGGCTTCGCTGGTGCTGGGTGTGCAGTGGGGGGAGGCAAGTGATGCAGGGTCGGGATGGAGCGTGGGGTGGACTGGAGGTGCTTTAGGGCCGTATACCGTAGTGGGGAGGGTGCAGCGAGTTTGTGCAAGACAGGCCGTGGGCAGATGACTGACAGATGGGAGGCAGGGTAAGGATGGTGGAGGTGGACAGTGCCTGGGGATGCAGAGAGGAGCAGAAAGCGAAGGAGCCACGTGTGCAGGGCAGACCGAGGGCAGCGGGGAAAGCAGGCAGGGGAGAGTGGTGTCCCCAAGGATGGGTAGGAGAGCAGGGGCTCGTGCCAGGGCCCAATGGAGGTATGAGTGTGGTGCCGGGAGCCCATAGTGCTTGCCCAGTTCGTCTTACAGCTGTCGCTCCCTGCTAGCCCAGTGCCACACTGGACTCAGACCTGACCCTGCAGGGTACAGGAGGCAGGACCTCACCCCCCAGGTACTTTCTGGCA
Organism: Prionailurus viverrinus; assembly: GCF_022837055.1. Lineage (NCBI taxonomy): Eukaryota > Metazoa > Chordata > Mammalia > Carnivora > Felidae > Prionailurus > Prionailurus viverrinus. The sequence continues at coordinate 54,260,922 of NC_062570.1, forward strand.
AGCTGGGGAGGAGGGACCCAAATCTTCCAGAGTTGCAGAGTAACTGGGCAGATCAGATGTTTCGTCCAACCATGGATGAAGAGACCTCCTTCCTTTGGGAAAAAACTAAAAGACTTCCCACCCTGCCTGGTAGAGGTGGCTACCGGTCACCTATCAGCCCTTGCAAGCCCACACCTGGCCCTTCTCTAAGACGCTCTGACCTGGCGGAAATTATTTTCTCAACAGTAGCCCGTCTCCTAACTCAGCTGCATTTCGTAATGCCTGCTGGGGCCAGGTTCTGGAAACACAGGGATTAATCAGTTTGTGCGCTTGAGAAGGCAGGGGTGGCAGGAGTCACGAGGGCATTGGACATTGGTAACGGCTGTGAGAGACTGGAAACATTGATGGAGAGCACAGGCAACAAGGCTACTTCTTCAGGAGGTTGGTGCAGATCAGGCCGGAGGAGGTGGTATCTAGGAAAAGGGGGTACCAAAGATGGAGTTTTCTAGGGGAGGAGGGCAGGGCTGGGGGTCCAATGGAGGAAGAAGGAAAAAAACTTGGAAAGCCTTTGGGAGTATGGGTCCAATCCTTCCCAAGCCCTGGGGCTGGTGGCAGTGACCTATACCGTGTCCTGTAAGGCCCTCTCCAAAGAGTCTCCTAGGGCAGAGCGTTTAATGGTGCTCCCCCTTAGCCCCAGGATGCCCTAATAATGTCAGCACTTTCAGAACGTACCACAATGTGAATGAAAGTGGCTGCAGTCTTTAGAAACGGAGGTGTTCAGGTCTGATGTCCAAGGAGGCCTCAGGGTTCGGGCTCTTCGTTCCTGTACCTCCCAGACCCTTGGGCTGGAAGTGGGGGAGGAGGGTAGAGATGGCAGGAAGCCTAAGGGGAAATGGGCCTGTTGAAGGTGGAGACTCGGGCTCACAGGCTTCAAACTGTCAGGTGACTAGTATACATCTGTCAGTTCTGTTTAAAAAGCTGATCAATGGCCCTCTCCCTGGTGGCCTGGCAAGGATAGACCCCAGGTTGGGGATGCCTTCCCAGCTGGCACAGCTCCCACGAGGACTCCTTGGGCCCGGGGCTCCACCTCTGCAAAGTTCAACTGGAGCAGGAACAAGCAGAGTGGGAAGGAGGGTTGCAGAGCGATGGGCAAAAAAAGCCAGGTGTGAAGGGGCCACCATCTTTGAAAGGGTGTTAGATTAGCCCCTGAGGCCCTTCCGCGCTGAGCTGTGCTAAGGGAAAACTCCCAGCTCTGGAACATCTTTCCCAGGGCCTGACTCACCAGGGAGGGGCAGCACCCAGAGTATTAATCAGTTGACCTAGCCCCCTCCCCAAGATGGACTTCAGTGACATCTACATTGGAAACCCTTCAGCTATGCCCTGTTCCTAGGAGAGAAGCACAACTATTCTGGAGCGAGTGGAGCAAGGGCTCCACTCCAGCCTGCCCCCTTTATTTGCTGCAGGGCTACAGCCTTGGCCGACCAGTCTCTCCCCCTGACCCCCTTTTGACAGAGCTCTGGACTCAAGAGGACAGGGTGGAGGCAAGTTAGCACTTGGTCTACAAAGAGGGAAGCGAGGCTGGGCATGAAGCTCCTGCATTCTGGGGCTCCCCAAGCTCCCTGGATGGCCTGAGGGGCCCCCTGGAGATTCAGGATGTCATGTGATAGTTGGTGGTGTGTATTCTTGTGTGTTGGTTACACGTGTCTTGAAATTTAGAATCATGTCGCACAGAATTGTCTATTTGTTGGGAAGAGAAAATGGGCTGGCAGCCCAGTCTTAGGTTCTTGCCCTGTTAGACCATTTAAAATTGACATTTAATTTTTCAAATCACTGTTGGTGCCTAATCACTTAAGTTATTAATTTATTCTGTTTTCTTTAAAAAAAAATTTGTAACATGTATTTATCCTCTGTGAGTAGGGGTGGGGTGGGAGTGTGTTCCAGTGGGTCCTGTTTTTGCTGTGGTGACACATGGTACAGGCCTGGAGCTTGCAGGTCCCTTTTTACTGTGGTGTTGGAGCAGGACAACAATAAAGTCCATTAGAAGCAAATGGAGACGGCTGCTGGAGCTTGCCTCATCTGAAGGGGATGGAGTCCACACGCACTCACACCAAGCCTGGGTGCTCCAGTGGACACCAGTTTGCTCCCTTTCACTTTAATAGTAAGTAACTGGGCACCTGTCCTGACTGGGAACAAGAACGAATCCTCCTTACCTTGGAATTTGTATTCCTCATGTACAAAATGGTGCACAGAGCATAGAGAGGAATTCTGAGAGTGACTTGGTCTCTGACAGACTATGGGTCCAGCTTCTAGTCCACCGGCTCCAGCACAGGCCTAAGCCCCTGGCCACACCACTGCCTCCCTCCCTTCTCTGCCCTCTCAAAGACGACGGGCAGCGTTGGTGGAAAGGACTCATGCATGCCTTTCCAGCTCCAAGAATGAGATGGCATCTGGGGAAGGACCTGGGTGCAGGCCCAGGGAGCTGCCTCCCACCTTTCCGGGGCCAGATGTGTCCCAAGAGGGGCCACACACTGGCCCCAAGTACTCAAAGGAAGGAGGTAACAGCACTAGCCAGTTCGGAGCAGTCTAGAGCTCTCAGGGTCTGAAAAATCCCCAGATGCAAGGGCTTTGGCTTCACCTGAGAGGTGAGTCCCTTGGACAGTATCCCATAGGGCAGCCCCCAGCCTGGGCACCTGTCCCGCCTCTCAGGATACTGAACGTGTTCTCCCTTCTGCCCGCACCCGAGTATGCCCCCCACCACCGGTCCCACCCCACTCTGCCCTCTGGGCAGAGTCCTCACCTTTGACTTAAAAGCGTGCGTTCACCTCCCATGGCATGTCACTACTGCCCAGACACAGCAAGAACCTAAGGGCATGGCAGACATCACAGCCACTGAGGCAGGAAGAATGACATCTTTGAAGGCTTCAGAGAACCTATTTTTATTCCTGTTTGAGACCCTGAGTCTCTCCTCTCCATTTAGAAGGGTACAGCAGTGTCAGGGCACAATGAGGTCAATATCTGCTCCTCTACCAAACCACCCCCACCAGCCCCCAGGCCACACTCTAAAGCCAACTGATGAGGAGCTGAGCCAGCCAGCTTTCCTCAGGACGGACAATGGCTTCGCGAGCAACACAAACACATTTGCAGTAAAATAAGGATTCTCTATCTTCACCAGAAAGGGGATGCAAAAGGTGGCATCTCAGGCACTGAGGCAGGCTAGGGGGGAGGGGGACTGGGGAGTAAGGGTCTCCCGCTGTGGCGAGGGGACTGTGCTCCCCTCTACGCACCACTGTTTGGTGTGGAGGGAGACCGTCTCTGATCCTGTGCCAGGCTGCTTCCCACCTCCACTCCTCTCAAAAAAGTACAACGGGTGCAGGCAACCACACACAGTGCCTCTGAAACCCCCCTCAGAGAAACAAGAAGGTGGCCACCGCTGTGACACACAGGTCCCCACATGCTGCTCTGCTTTTTGTAGTAGAGAGCAATAGGATTGTCTGAAAGGAGCTAGAAGGGAAATGCTACTTGATGCCAAAACACTAGAGCTGTGGAGTTCAGCCCTGCTGGGGAGACAGGGGGACAAGGCCCAGACAGTGTCCATCGAAGCTGCTTCAAGTTGACCAGGACACTTGGGTGTAAAATCTTAAAGGGGCTGATCCCAGTGTCAGGGGTTTGGGGCTCACCTCCATATCCGAGTCTCTGCAGACCCTTCAGGCTGAGGACCGGTGTCCCAGAAGCTTCCTCTCCACCTCTCCCGCCTCCTCAGACCCCACCTGGCAGAGCGCCTCTGTCCCCACCCAGTTCCCAGAGGGAAGGGGTCAAGGCCTCCCCTGAGGTTTCAGGCTGGGGAAGAGTCCACATTAGAAGACCAGTCTGTGGAAGTCCCCGCCATTGCCACCTGCAGGATTGCAGCCTCCCGGAGAGCCTTCGTCCTCATCCTTGTCTTCATCGAAGCCCCTCCCCCAGTGCGGAGATGCTGGGAGTGCAGAGATGTAGGCCGCCCTGCTCCGTGCCTCCTTCTCCTGCTCCTGGAAACACAGATGGGGCAGGGGAGGCTTAACATTCAGGCTCTGAAGCCAGAGTCTTCCCCTCACTCCCTGCCCTACTGCTGTCCAGCACAGCATCTCTGAGTGTCTCCTGCGGCCCCTGGGACCACAGCTTCTGCCCAAGGAGTGTTCCAGCTCAGTGGGAGGATGGGTTGGAGAGGATCCATCCTTCTACCCTGTATCTCAGCTTCAAAACCCTTCCTCCTTCTCCCAGTAAAATCTCTCAGCCCCTCGGTTTTATAAAAGAAACGCATTCATACAAGACTATGAATAACCAACAAGGGCCTGACATGGCACCAGGGAGGAGGGTCCAGGGACTTAAAGATCAGGTCACAGCACACAGGGACCTCTCCACAGGTTTCCTGATGCAACTGTCCAGCTCCCTGCCTCTCAAGGCATTAAGAACAAACTCACCGGTGAGACACGTCTTCCTCAGGCTGAACTGAGGCCAGCCTCACAGAGACTCCTTACCGCTGGCCCTGCCTCTGACAGCCCAGCAGAAATGTACAATCAGGCCTGCTATCCCCACTCAAAACACCGACTACCTGGCACTTAATGTCCACGGTTCCTGGTGCAACTACTCTGTTCCAGCTGCTAAGTATTCTGATACTACCCCTGACTCCAAAGAGGGGAGTAGATGGCACATGAGAAGAGGTTTGGGGCAGGGTGGCCCCCGGGTACCCCTGGAAGCCTCAACTCTTCATTCACAAAACCCCGTGTTGCTCCTTCAGGTACACGACAAACGTTAACAAACAACGGAAAGTCCGTTCCTCTGAAGTTACGGATTGTGTCTGTCTAGTCCACCAACATATTCCCAGCACAAAGTAGCTGATGAAAGGACAGCAGAAAAAGGAGATGAGACACCTGGGTGGCTCAGGTCATGATCTCACAGTAAGCTGGAGCCCCCTGTGGAACCTGCTTGGAATTCTCTCCACCCTTCCCCTCATGCAAGCTTTCTCTCTCCCAAAATAAACATGAAAAAAAGAGATGGGGGCGTCTGTGTGGCTCAATTGGTTGAGCTTCTGACTCTCGATGTGGGTTCAGGTCATGATCTCAATGTGAGGTGCAGCCTGCTTGGGATTCTCTCTCTGGCCTTCCCCCCCCCCCCCCCCCCCCCACTGCCCAACGTGTGCTTTCTCTCTCTCAAACATTAAAAAGAAAAGGAGGACACAGGGGAGCAATAACGCATCCAAGCTGCTGGTTGTGGGGGAAGCCCTCCACCCAGGAGCTCAGCCCCAGCCCAGGAGGGCCTGCTCACCTGCAGGTAAAGGATGTTGTCTTTGGAAATGGCCTCCATCAAGTCTTTGTGGAGGGTGGGCTCTGCCCGACCTCTGGGAGAGCTCGGCTCGGTCTCAGGCCCCTCCCCAGGCCGCTGCCGGTAAAAGAGCACGTAGGCCGTATCCTTGGGGAAGAAGGAGGTGACATTACTGACAGACTCGAAGGAAGAGAAGGACACCCGAGTGTCGTTGAACAGGTACCACTGGTTCTCGGGCTCGGGCCTGTCCGCAGCGCCCAAAGTGGGGGCCGGGCGGGCGGCGCCCTCGCGGGCATAGCAGTAGTAGTGGCCGCTCTCCGAGGACACTCCCGAGTGCACGACGACACTGCAGAGGTCGTAGGCCTGGCCGCGGCCCCCGGCCAGAGGCAGGCGGAGCAGCAAGGGGATGGAGACGTCGTCCAGGATCTTGCGGCGGCGCATGGAGCGCAAGTCAAAGGAGAAGCGCAGCAGGGTCAGGATGAGGTAGCGCGGCCCCTGGCTCAGCTCCACTGCCTTCTCGGCATCCTGCAGCGAGGCACAAGGCTCGCAGTAGTAGCGGTTCTCCGCCGTCAGCCGCTCGGGGGACAGGAAGTAGTTGACCAGGTCCAGGACGGACCGGGAGCCCTCCCCGGCGGCGCCCCTCTGGCTCCCTGGCCCCGTGCCGTCCTCTTCCTTCTCCTTTGCGGTCTCTGCCTCCTTCTCCTTCTCAGCCTTCTCTTCCTCCTCTGCCACCGCCTCCTTCTCTTTCTCTTCCTCCTCCTCCTGCTCTCGGGGCCTCTCCTCCTCCCGAGCTTCCTCCTCCACTTCCTCCTCCCTCTCCACCTTCTCTTCCCCACTGATCTGCCCCCCAGGTCCCTGGGAGCCCAGACCTTCAATGTCCAGGACGGCAGTGGGGGCGTCCCCCGTGACGCAATGTTTCCTCTGCCTCCGAGAACCCACCCTGCTTGGAACCTGGGCTTGGGATGGTGACGGGGGGTCCCCGACCCCAACGTCCTCTGCAGGGAGCATCACTGAGCCCAGGCGGCGGCGGCGACAGCGGTCGGTAGGGGGGAAAGCGAGAGAGAGGTCCGTGAAGGCCTCTTCCCTGGAGGAGACGTTGAGGCAGTGGAGGCAGCGTATCCGAGTAACAATCTTGCCTCCGAACATCTTCTCCACAGAGGTGGGACTTGGACTGGGGGGCTCCTCCGGTGGGGAGGGCGAGCTGGACTGCTTGAGCTTTTGGCAGATCCTGGTCCCCGTCTTCTCCTCCTCGTGTAGCCTGGAGCAGAGAGCGCAGGGCCTTCACACACAGGCACAGATCCTTGCCCCGTGCTCGGGCCTGATTTGTGCCATCTACCTTATCTGCAGGCCACACGTTTAGATGTGTGCATGTGTCCGCACAAGGACTACACACAGGTGTGCAAAATGTCATCCATGCACATGCACACTCACAAGCCAAGCACATGTGCCACATACCCCCCCCCCCCATACAGACACACAAACCTGCCACACGAAGACAGGCCGTACCTGCGTGCACGTGCCCCCAGAGCTATGCTGAACACACGCCCCTGCACTCGGGCAAGCACAGCACATGCGTGTGCACATACTAACCCCTCCCCGGTCATACACGCAGACCCTGCCCACCCCTCACACGCCTCCACACACATTACGCTTTCCACAAGTGCAGCATGGCACCCGTTTCCAGGAGGAGGCAACAGGGCTGGAGACACAGGCTATCCCACAGGCACCCTTCTCCAGCCCTGAGGCCCCCATGCAGAGCCAGGTCTGGCCGCCCTCACCGATCCAACAGGTACTTCAGGTACTCAGAGCAGTCCTGCTGGGTGCCAGGGCTGAACCAGGGTGTCCAGGATGCAGACAGGAAATTCTCTGGAGAAATGGCAGGCCTCTAGGACCAATGCAGATGAAAGACAGGGTCAGGAGCAGGAGGCCACTCACTAACCAGCTCGGCCAAGTGCTAGGCCTGAGGGTCCACCTGGGGATTCTCTGTCCCAAACATCTGGCCTCCTCTCTGAAGTCTTCCCCCCTTCCTAGTTGTACCTGACCTGACCCATCCCATCCCACCAAGGCCATGCAGCCTATGAGCATGGCATTAGGTTCATGGAGAAGAACAATCCTCTAAGAACTCACTCTTTCCCGACACATCTCCAGACCCTTGTTCAATGCCATTCCTTCTGCCTAAAATACCTTTCCTCCATCGAAAACTTAAAGAGTTCAAGTCCCAGATGTGCCGACGCCTGTTCTGTGCCATCTTCCCAGTGATCCCCTCCACCATCACAATTGTTTGCTCCCCTCCCTCCCTTGCAAGCATACGACACACTGCACCTCCCTCTGTTTGAGCACGACCGTTGTTAGCTGCAGGTCTGCCTCCCCCAGCAGACTGGGAACTCCGTGAAGGCAGGAGCTGTGGCTGACTCACCTCCGTGGCCCCCACAGGGACTCACATAACACTTGGCTAAGGGCTTTAGGTTCCATGAGGGCGGGGACCGTGAACAAAACAGTAACACCCCTCAGGGTGACTGGCAGTGCAAGTGTTCCAAAATGACAGATGAGCAAAGCAGCATCTAATGTGAGGGAGTGAATCACTGAGGGGAGACAGGTGGGCAGAACACAGAAGGGGCTCAAAGAGACACTCCCTCTCCTGTCCCACAAGGCACTAAATCGGCCATGAACCCGTGCCAGCCCCAACCTGGGGCTGAACAGCTTACATCAGGAAGCAGGGACTTAGAGCCAGATGCAGACAACTCCTGGGGAAGGGAAGGGTGTCAGACCAGAGCCTCCTCTCCACCACACCCCAACTCCCCCTGCACTCACCTGGCTGTGCTCCAGGAAGGCAAAGAGCCACTGCAGCTTGGTCATCAAGGGCTGTGAGTTGTTCTCTGTCAATCTGAGCACACAGTGTCTGAAGCTTCAAAATAAAGCAGAAGCATCCAGGTAAGCCAAGGGCATCCAAGGAGCCCCTACTCACCCACAGCACAAACAGGGCAGCCAGTTAAAGGCAAAACAGCCATTTCAATCTCAAGTCTGCGTCGGGGGCCAGGGAAGAAGAGCAGATGAATAACCCAGCTTAGACCATGAGGTGACCCCTGCAGCTCCTTCCAGTTCAGACAGCTCATGACTCCAAGTTCAAAGATTCAAAGGTGCTAAGATCCTATGGTCTTGGAGTTCTAAGGCTGGAAGTCTCGGGCACGCACCAGAGTCTGTGCCAGTATGGATCATCACCAGCCACCACAGCCATTCACGCCCATCTCCTCCTTCCCTCAGAAATGGTGTTCAGACCTACCCAGAGCAGCAGGCCTTGCTCCAACCTTGACCCTCCAAGTCCTCTCTTACAGCCCCTTCTTAGGGCCCCTGCACCATGGTCCTAGGACCACACTGAGCGATTCCCCTGCCTTCGAGTGAGGGCAGGGGTCAATGTGAGGAGTCTGCTAAATAAAGGGGACACAGTGGGGCCAGACTGACTCCCAGCAACAAAGTATGATCCTGGAGGAGACAAGATCATACCGCTGACACCCGCATTACTTGGAACAAGCCAATTCTCAGGCCTCACCTCAGCTGCTGTTCTCACAAGCAGCTCTAGGCAAACAGGTCAGGCATCTTTCCAACCTGAGCCCACTGCATATAACAGTGTTATCAAAGTGTGGTCCACCTACCTGTCTGCCACAAAGTTTAAGTTCAGAAGCTGAGTGAGCATTTAGGAACATGTACCCACAGACTTTAATTTCAGAAGCTGAATGAGCACTTAGCAACATGTATAGTGATCTGACCTATGAGCATATAAGCCCATGGTCTTTCTCCCAGTAAGTCATCTGACCATATTTTACAGAGATTTAACAGTCTGAGCAGACTCTAAGCTGGAAAAAAATAATCCTTCACCAGGTCTCAGAAGTATACGTGTTAGGAAGTGCTAAAGATTAGCTCCAACCTCCCCCTAGTGTATCTGAAGCTCAGAGAGGAGAAACCAATTTGAGGTCATACCATAAGGTGAAGCAAAGCTTACCTGCTCTATTACTTTTTAAAAAGATATCTAAATGTGGTGATGAAAGAGGAGTCAAATGGATCAACAGAATATAACAGAGAACCCAGAAATAGACCCCCACAAATATAGTCAACTGACCTTTGACAAAGGAGCAAAGGCAAAAAAAAAAAAAAAAAAAAAAAAGGAGCAAAGAGTCTTGTCAACAAATGGTGCTAGAACAATTAGACATCTACATTAAAACTAGAGAGAGAGAGACAGAGAGAGAGAGACAGAGAGAGAGAGAGAGAGAGAGACAGAGAGAGAGAGAGAGAGACAGAGAGAGAGAGAGAGAGAGACAGAGAGACAGAGAGAGAGAGATAGTATCTATCTATGAGGCGCCTGGGCAGCTCAGTCAGTTAAAATGTCCAACTCCTGATCTCAGCTCAGGTCATGATCTCACAAACCGTGAGATCAAGCCCCAAGTAGGGCTCTACACTGACACCACAGAGCCTACTTGGGATTCTTCCTCTGCCCCTCCCCTGCCCGTGCACTTGAGCTCTCTCCCTGTCTCTCTCAAAATAAACAAACTTATATATACAAACACCTAAACATGTACCTGACATCACAAAAATTCACTCAAAATAGATCACAGACCTAAATATAAAATACAAAACCATAAAATTCTGTGAGGATAACAAAGGAAAAAACTACATGACCTTGGGTATGGTGCCACCTTTTTAGATGCAACACCAAAAACGGAATCTAAAAATACAATTGACAAACTGGATTTCCTTTTAAAATCTTCTGTTAAAGACACTATCAAGAGAATTAAAAGATAAGCCAGAGACTAGGAGAAAATATGTGCAAAAGACCTATCTGATAAGGCATATTCTCCAAAATGTACCAATAATTCTTAAAACTCAACAGAAGAAAACCAATGACCGATTAAAAACTGGGCCAAATACAGGGGAAGTGAGGGTCCAACACAGTGGTGTAGTAAGGTCCTGAACTCCACAGACACACTCCATCTACAGCTACCTATGAACTGTTTCCCTCTGAAAAAGATCTGAAGTCTAGAGGAACTGCTTCTCCACAACAAAGGAGAGAAGGGCCACACTGAGATGCTAGGAGATGCAGAAACACTGTCTTACAAACCCCCCCCCCCCACACCCTCGGGGGCAGAGACACAAAACTGGGAGGGACGTCACTAGACAGGTGCTTCTCCCAGGGAACAGGGGAGTCGATGCCTCCCATCTGGCAGCCCAGTGCCTGGGATCTGCACTGGAGAGACGAGCCCCCAGAACATCTGACTGGGAAAACCAAGGGTCCCAACGTGCTACAATAAACAGAGATTCCCCTCTTAGAGGGCTTGCCCTGAGATTGAGTGAAAAAACAACAGTTTGCAAAGCGTCTAAACTATATGTTAGACAAATTCATTTGCTGATCTGGGGACAACAGCTGGAGGAGCAGGGGACAGCTGAGATGCTCCCTGGAGACGGAGGCACTGGTGGACACCACCGCCTCACTCCACAGAGACTGCTGGCACAGGCGGGCAAACTCGGTCCTGGCACCCACCCACCACCTTCCTGGACAGGAGAGCAAGCAGGATCATGACACCTGCTGAGGCCAGAGAGCACAGGTGATGGCAGCGTTCCCCTGCTCCCCAGCTGGGGCAAGCAAACACAAATTGTCACAGAGTTCTCCCACTCCCTGGCTAAAATCTGCTACTGCAGGCAGATGCAACAGTCCTCCCCCAACCCCGCCACCAAAGCTGGCATGCGCGCAGAGACAGGGCACTCTCCCACCATACTACTGAAGTCCAAAGGCATACGCAGTCATGACATTTTTCTGTTGTCTTTCTGAAGCCCCCCCACCCACCCCCCGACCCTGACATGTCTGGCTGCCTTGCTAAAGTGAGTAGGTATGCACAATCCACACAGGAGACAGATACCACTTGATCAACCGGTGCTGGTGGCCTGACAGGGCTAGTGTTAGTGAGTTCCACAGAAAGGTAACAAACAGAAAGACAGTTCTTGGCAGGCTACCACCCCCAGGGCGCTGTACAGACAACAGACTGAAACACAACCCAATTCTTCCTGTGAAAAAGGCCAAATACTTAGCCCAGAGCATCAGCCTAAGGGAAAGGCTTCGGGTTTTCCACACATCTGGAGGCTAAGAAGGACTTCCAGGGAATAGAAGGAGATGCCATCCTCACGCACAGCCTTCATCTCGCTACCTAGACACAACTCCCAGAAAGGAGCTTCGACGCTTGTCTGGAGCCGAAATTTTTAAAACTGCTGTCCAGGAGACACCTCCAGATCTCCTGGTCTGGAGGCCAGCAGGGACTACTATTATAGCAACATAGGGCTGAATATATTTGTATACTTAAAAGCCAATGCCCAAGAGTCTGGCTTCCCATCACCTGAAACCAGGTGGTAAATGAGATCCCTCCCCTTAGATCACTGACGGGTCTTGGCACACCCTCATATAGGGTCATATTAATAGGTACATATCAAGAATAAACCAGGTGGTTTAGAAAAATCACAAAAGTTCTTGATAAAAACTCTCAAGAAAGTAGGGATAGAAGGATCATAACTCAAGATGAAAAAAGCCATATATGAAAGACCCACCACTAATATCCTCAATGGGGAAAAACTGAGAGCTTTCTCCCTAAGGTCAGGAGTATGACAGGGATGTCCACTCTTAACGCTGTTGTTTAACGTAGTGTTGGAAGTCCTAGTCTCAGCAATCAGACAACATAAAAGAATAAAAGGCATCTAAATCAGCAAGGAAGAAGTCAAACTTTTACTCTTCACATATGACATGATACTCTATATGGAAAACCCAAAAGATTCCACCAAAAAACTGCTAGAACTGATCCATGAATTCAGCAAAGTCACAGGATATAAAATCAACACACAGAAATCAGTTGCATTTCTATACACCAATAATGAAACAACAGAAAGAGAAATCAAGGAATTGATCCCATTTACAAATGCACCAAAAACCATAAAATACCTAGGAATAAATCTAACCACAGAGGTGAAAAATCTATACACTGAACACTAGAGAAAGCTCATGAAGTAAACTGAAAAAGGCACCAAAAAATGGAAAAATAACCCATGCTCATGGATTGGAAAAATATTGCTAAAATGTCGATACTACCCAAAGCCATCTACATATTCAATGCAACCCCTATCAAAATAACACCAGCATTCTTCACAAAGCCAGAACAAACAATCCTAAAATTTGTATGGAACCAGAAAAGACCCTGAATAGCCAAAACAATCTTGAAAAAGAAAACTAAAGCAGGAGGCATCACAATCCCAACTTCAAGCTGTCTTACAAAGTTGTAATCATGAAGACAGTATGGCACTGGCACAAGAACAGACACTCAGATCAACGGAACAGAATAGAGAACCCAGAAATGGACCCACAAACATATGGCCAACTAATCTTTGACAAAGCAGGAGAGAATATCCAATGGAATAAAGACAGTCCCTTCAGCAAGTGGTGCTGGGAAAACTGGACAGCGACATGCAGAAGAATGAACCTGGACCACTTTCTTACACCATACACAGAAATAAACTCAAAATGGGGGCGCCTGGATGGCTCAGTCGGTTAAATGTCTGACTTCAACTCGGGTCATGATCTCACGGTTTGTAGGTTCAAGCCCCATGTCAGGCTCTGTGCTGAAAGCTCAGAGCCTGGAGACTGCTCCAGATTCTGCCTCCCTCTCTCTTTGCCCCTCACACTTTATCTCTGTCTCTCAAAAATGAATAAAAATGTTAAAAAATAAACTTAAACCTAAATGTAATATAGGAAGCCATCAAACTCCTAGAGGAAAAAGCAGGCAAAAACCTCTTTGACCTCAGCCACACCAACTTCTTACCCAACATGTCTCCAGAGGCAAGGGAAATAAATAAAAGCAAAAATGAACCATTGGGACCTCATCAAGATAAAAAGCTTCTGCAAAGCAAAGGAAACAATCAGCAAAACTAAAAGGCAACTGACAGAGTAGGAGAAGGTATCTGCAAATGACGTATCTGATAAAGGGTTTGTATCCAAAATCTATGAAGAATTTACCAAACTCAACATCCAAAAAACATAATCCAATGAAGACATGGGCAAAAGACCAGAATAGACACTTTTCCAAAGAAGACATCCAGATAGATGGCTAAATGACACATGAAAAAATGGTCAACATCACTCAGTATGAGGGAAATACAAATCAAAACCACAATGAGATACCACCTCACACCTGTTATAATGGCTAACATCAACAACTCAGGCAACAGCAGATGTTGGCAAGGATGCGGAGAAAGAGGATCTCTTTTGCATTGTTGGTGGGACTGCAAGCTGGTGCAGCCACTCTGGAAAACAGTATGGAACAGAACACCTGTTATAATGGCTAACATCAACAACTCAGGCAACAGCAGATGTTGGCAAGGATGCGGAGAAAGAGGATCTCTTTTGCATTGTTGGTGGGACTGCAAGCTGGTGCAGCCACTCTGGAAAACAGTATGGAGGTTCCTCAAAAAATTAAGAACAGAACTACCCTACAACCCAGCAACTGCACTACTAGGTATTTATCCAAGGGATACAGGGGTGTTGTCTTGATGAGGCACATGCACCCCAATGTTTATAGCAGCACTATTGACAATAGCCAAAGTATGGAAAGAGCTCAAATGTCCATCGACAGATGAACAGATAAAGAAAATGTGGTGTGTGTATACACACACACACACATATACATATATACATAATGGAGTATTACTCGGCAATCAAAAATAATAAAATCTTGTCATTTGCAACAACATGGATGGAACTAGAGGGTATTATACTAAGCGAAATAAGTCAACCAGAGAAAGACAAATATCGTATGACTCCACTCATGAAGAATTTAAGATACAAAATAGATGAACATAAGGGAAGGAAAGTAAAAATAATATAAAAACAGGGAGGGGAACAAAACATAAGAGGCTCTTAAATACAGAGAACTGAGGGTTGCTGGAGGGGCTATGGGTGGGGGAATGGGCTAAATGGGCAAGCGGCATTAAGGAAGACACTTGTTGGGATGAGCACTGGGAGTTAGACACAGGGATGAATCACTGGAATCTACTCCTGAAATAGGAGTATTGCTATATGCTAACTATATGGGTGTAAATTAAAAGATTAAAAAAAAATTTTTTTTTTAATTATGAAAGTTCAAGAGATGACCAAGAACTAGGGCAAAGGTGAACAAAAATCACCAGAGGCAGCTATTTTACCTAATACATAGAAATAAACACACACACAGAATCAAGCGAAATGAGGAAACAGAACTGTGCTCCAAACAAAAGAATGAGACAAGCCTCAGAAAAAGACCTTAAGGATATGGAGATAAGTAATCTACCTGATAAAGAATTCAAATTAATGGGCATAAAGATGCTCACCAATCTTGGGGAGGAGTGGATGAACAGTGAGAACCTCAACAGAAAACCAGAAAACATAAGGAAGTACCACACAGAAGTCACACAGCTGAAGAATACAACAACTCCAAAGAAAAATACATTAAGGCAGCTCAACAGCAGAATGGATGAAAGAAGAAATCAGCACAGGGTGGAGCCAAGATGGCAGAACAGCATGGAAGTTTTTCGTGTGTCTCGCGTCCATGAAATGCAGCCAGATCAACATTAAACCATCCTGAACACCTAGATAACTGATCTGAGGATTAACACAACAATCTGCACAACCTGAACCACAGAACTCAGTAGGTACGTGGCGCGGAGAGGTGAACTGGGGGAGAGAGAAGCCACGGGGGCAGGGAGCTGTTTTTGTGTGCGGAGAGAAGACAGAGATGGGGGTAGGGGGGAGAGTTTGGGAAAAGCACCCCCAACCCCGCCAAAAGCAGCTGGAGAAAAAGTGGAAAAGTAGAAACAGCCACAGGGACTGAACTAAAAAGGGAGAAAGGAGAGGGCTTAAATTCCATTAGGACTCTGTAAACAGGGGGAGCCTAGAGTCTGAAACTCCACAGCTCAATACCTGGCAGTGCTCTGATTGGAAAGGCAAATCCCCAGCAGCACAGTGGGGTCTGGGAGGTTCTCAGACCACACGGGGAGAAGTGGTTCCACCACTGGAAGGGCTTTTGGTAGAGGCTCTGCAGCCAGCAGGTCCCAGCAGCCCCCAGAGAACAACCACATTCGCTGGTGCTGGAGGAAGGTCATGGAGGGTGAAGCCTGGTGCCAGACATGTGTTGTGATTTTCCATGATCTCTGAAACACTGCTGCTACACGACAGCGTGAACTTTTTCTGGGGCAGGCTGGTGCCTAGCTGCACTCTCTGGGCATCAGCAGCAGCATGGTCCCAAGAACCATGCTTGGCTGGCACCTGGCCATTGCTCTGAGACCCTCCCCCAGAGGATCTGAGCAAGTCAAAGCCACAGTTCCTCAGAAGTGAGGGGTTGGGAAACAGCCATGTTTGAGATAAAACTCAGGAGGGAGGTGCCACCTGGCAACCTGACAGCTTGGTCATAGACAGTGTAAAAGCAGGGAGGGGATGGAAGCTGGAGACAAAGGATGGGTGCGCGACTGCTAGTCAGGGAGAGCATAGAGTTCCAATACCAGAGACCCAATACCAGAGACTGAGTAGCTGGATGATGTCATTTTCACCCCTTGTGCATGCGCATACACACCTACAAGCCAGAATAATCCACCCCAGTAAGCTAAGTAGCACCATCTAGTGGAGAACAGAGCTGTTACACTAAGCCCCGCCCAACTGGGCCAACCTCACTCTTCAGGAACACCACAAACCTCTCCACCTGCTTAGTTTACGGGCTATAAAGTGCTTCATGGTTTGACTTCTAGGGGAAACCAATGTAATTTCAAACGTATTTCAGTCTATTCATTGGTCCAGCTATTCAATTATTCTTTTTCGTTTTTTTTTTCCTTGAACACAGAAAGAGAAAAAATTTTTCTCTTTAATAAAAATTAAAAATATTTTTTCTACTTTTTCTTTTTCATATATTTTCCAAATCCTATTTTATTACATCATTTCATTTTATTCTATTTCATTGTATTCATTTTCTCAAATTTTCAAACTCTTCCTTTTTGTCTCTATCAAGCTCCTTTCAATAACCAGATCAAAACACATCTAGAATCTAACATCATTTATTTGATTTTGTGTGTGTGTTGTTTTTAATTTTTTAATTATATATTTATTTTTTTACCTTATCAATTCCTTTTCTCCCTTCAAAATGACAAAACGAAGGAATTCACCCCAAAAAAAGAGCAGGAAGAAACGACAGCCAGGGACTTAATCAACACAGATACAAGATGTCTGAACCAGAATTTAGAATCACGGTAATAAAAATACTAGCTGGGATCGAAAATAGATTAAAATCCCTCTCTGCAGAGATAAAAGAAGTAAAAACTAGTCAGGATGACTATGAAATAAAATAGGCTATAACTAAGCTGCAATCTCAGATGGATGCCACAGTGGCAAGGATGGATGAGGCAGAACAGTGAATCAGTGATAAAGAGGACAAATTTATAGAAAGAAGAAAGCAGCAAACGGGAAGATAAAGCAATGGAACTCAGAACAGCAAAAAGGAAACAGAATTTTAGAAAAATGAAGAAAACTCAAGGGACCTCTGAGACAACATCAAGCAGAGTAACATTCATACTATAGGGGTCCCAAAAGAAGAAAGAAAGGGGTAGAAAATGTATCTGAAGAAACAGGCTGAAAACTTCCCTAACCTGGGAAAAGAAACAGACATCCAAGTCTAGAAAGCCCAGGCAGTTTCAAAGAAGATGAACCCAAAGACAGCCACAACAAGAAACATTACAATTAAAATGTCAAAAATGAAAGGGAGAATCTTAAAAGTACCAAGAGAAAAACACCATCAGAAACTGGACAGGCCAGAGGAGAGTTGGTGGGGCAGATTCAAAGTGCCTCCTGGGGCACCTAGATGGCTCAGTCAGTTAAGCATCCACCTTCAGCTCAGGTCATGATCTCATGGCTTGTGAGTTTAAGCACTGCATAGGGCTCTGTGCTGATGGCTCGAAGCCTGGAATCTGCCTCTCTTTCTGCCTCTCCCCTTCTCATACTCACTTGCACACATGCACTCTCTCAAAAAGAAAAAAAAAAAAAAACAAAACAAAACTTCCAACCAATAATACTCTACCCTGCAAGGTGATCACTCAAATTTGAAGGAGAGACAAAGAGTTTTAAAGACAAGCAAAAGCTGGGTGCCTGGGTGGCTCAGTCAGTTAAGCATCCAACTCTTGATTTCAGCCCAGGTCACAATTTCACGGTTTGTGAGTTCAAGCTCCACAGCAGGCTCTACACAGACAGTGTGGAGTCTACTTGGGATTCTCTCTCTCCCTCTCTGTCCCTCCCCTGTGCACTCACTCTCAAAAAATAATTTAAAACTTAAAAAAAAAAAAAAAAAGGACTAGCAAAAGCTAAAGGAATTCATCACTACTAAACAGGCCTTACAAAAAATAATAAAGAGATTTCGTTAGGCTGAAAAGAATGTCACTAATTAATAAAAGAAAACACACAAAAGTAAAAAGCTCACTGCAGAAGGTAAAGATACAGTAAAGATAATAGATTAATCAGTTATAAGGTACTAAGAAAATTAAAAGGTGTCACAAAATTAACTGAACCTGTAATAATTTGCTTAACATATACATTTTAATAAAAAGATATAAACAGTGATATCAAAAACATAAACCTAGGGAGGGGAGTAAAAATGTACTTTTCAAATGTGTTCAACTATCAGTTGTTATCAAAATAAAATGTTACATAAATAGGATGATGTATGTGAACATCACAATAACCACAAACCAAAACTATACAAAGAAAATGAGAAAAGAATCTAATATTTTTTAAGAAAATGTTAAAAAGAAAAAGAAAGGAACTATAAACACAGGCAGAAAACAATTAACAAAATGGCAGTAAGTACATAATTCTCAATAGTTACTTTCAATGTAAATGGACTAAATTCTTCAATCAGAAGAATGGCTGAATGGATTAAAAAAACAGTACCCATCCATATACCCTGCCTACAAGAGACTCTCTTAGAAGTAGGGACCCACAGACTGCAAGTGAAGGGACAGAAAAAAAAAGATATTCCACACAAATGGAAATGAAAAAAAAAGGTGGTGAAACCATACCCACATCAAACACAATGGAATTTACAAGTATTTTAACAAAAGACAAAGAGGGGCATCACAGGGTGATAGAGGGGTTGATCTAGTAAGAAGATACAACACTTATAAATATGTATGCACATAAAAAAGGAAGAAAATGACAACAATACAATAGTAAGGGATTTTAATACCCCACTTGCATCAATTTATCAATTATCCAGACAGAAAAATCAATAAAGAAACATCAACTTTCAACAACACATTAGACCAGATGAATTTAACAGATAAATACAGAACCCTCCATCCAAAACCAGGAGAATATACATTCTATTCAAATGCACATGGTACATTCTGCCAGATACATCACACGTTAGGATGCAAAAGAAGTCTCAATAAATTCAAGAGGACTGAAAACATATCTAGCATCTTCTCTGACCACAATTATATACAAGAAGGAAAATGAGAGAACTACTAATATGTGGATATTAAACCACATATTAAAACTAAACCACTACTAGGTCACAGAAGAAATCAAAAAATACCTAGAGATAAATGAAAACAGAAATACACCAACATCTATGGGATGCAGCAAAATAAGTTCTAAGAGGGAAGCTCACAGTAGTACAGGCCTACTTCAAGAAACAAAAGAAATCACAAACCATTTAACTTTACACCTAAAGGAACTAGAAAAAGAACAAAGCCCAAAGTTAGTGGAAGAAAGGAAATAAAGATCCCAGCATAAATGAAATAGAAACACACAATAGAAATGATCAATGAAACTGAGAGCTGGTTCTTTGAAAACAAAATACATAAACGGTGCTGGGAAGACTGGACAGCTACATGCACAAGAATGGACCTACACCACTATCTTACATCTTAACACAAAAACCAACTCAAAATGGATTAAACACATGAATGTAATATTGTAAACCATGAAACTCCTAGAAAAAAACACCGGTGATAAAACTACTTGATATCTGTCTTGGCAATGTCTTTTTGGAAAAGGCAAGGGAAACAAAAACAAAAATATTATATCAGACTAACAACGTGCACAGTAAAAGAAATCATCAAAAAATGAAAAGACAGCCTACTGAATGAAAAAGGTATTTGCAAATGATATATCTGATAAGGAGTTAATATCCAAATTATATCAAGAACTCACAACTCAGTATTTTAAAAATCCAATTACAAATGGACAGAGGGGGATGACAGTGGAGGACAGGTGAACATCTGACTTTGGCTCAGGTCATAATCTCAGGGTTTGTGAGTTTGAGCCCTTCATCAGGCTCGCTGCTGTTAGTGTGGAGCCCACTTCGGATCCTCTGTCCCCCTCTCTCTTTGCCCCTCCCTAACTTGCACTCTCTCAAAAATAAATAAAACATTTTTTAAAAAATGGACAGAGGATATGAATAGATTTTTTCCAAAGAAGACATCCAGATGGCCAACAGGTACATAAAAAGATGCTCAACATCACTCATCATTCAGGGAAATGCAAATGAAAACCACAATGAGATATCACCTTACACCAGGTAGAATGGCTAGAATCAAAAAGAGAAGAGATAGCAAGTGCTGGCAAGGATGTGGAGAAAAGGGAGCCCTCGTGCACTGTTGGTGGGAATGTAAATTGGTGCAACCACCGTGGGAGACAGTATGGAGATTCCTCAAAAAGTTAAAAATAGAACTATTATAGGGGTGCCTGGGTGGCTCAGTCGTTTGAACATCCAACTCTTTATTTCAGCTCCGATCATGATCCCAAGGTCATGGGATCGAGCGGAGTCTGCCTAGGATTCTCTCCCTCCCTCCCTCTGCCCCTATCCCCTGTTCACATACCCTTTCTATGAATCAATCAATCAACCAGTCAGTCATGAGGATGTAATATACAACTTGGATAATATATAGTCAATAATATTATATTAACATCGTAAAGGGACAGATGGTAACTAGACTTCCTGTGATCATTTCACGCTGCACACAAATGTTGAATACTATGCTGTAAACCCAAAACATAATTGTCATACGTCAATTAGAACTCAATTTAAAAAAGAGCCAAACATCTTAACAGGCACTTCACCAAAAACATACACGTGGCAAATAAGCACACTGAAAAGATACTCCCCCATCATATGTCATTAGAGAAATGCAAATTAAAACAAGATAAGTTCTGGTCCAAGATGGCGATGTAGAAGACCCTACACTTACATCCTCCAGACATATCAAATCTACATCCCTTTACAGAGCAACTCCTCCCAAAGAAGAACTAAAGGCTGACTGAACAGCTTCTGCACAGGAGACAGACCACATAAAGAACAAGACAGACACACAGTTCACATACTACCAACTCTGTGAACTGCAGGGTGGAGGAGTAGTACTGAGGGACCACGAGCAGATCTGTCTACCCTGAGGCACAGACAAAAAACAAAACAAAAACAAAAAAACCCCACCTCAGTTTGTAACTAGAATATGAAGGAACCAGCTTTAGAACCCTGCCAATTAGCAGGGGAGCTGTTGGAACTCTCTTCAGATAAAAGGACTGGTGAGCACCACAGTTTATGATCATTACAGCTGCGGCCATCTCACCAAGGTGACACAGTCACAAAGGACCCTGGAAATCACCAGGCCCACATCGCTTTGGCTCCAGATGGCTTGCTAGGGTACCCGCAGCTCAGAGCACTCCAGGATGTCCCAGCTCACACCTGCTTTGGTGCCAGCCAGTCCACCAGGGCACCCCCCACAAGGAGTGCCCCAAGACTGGGGAGCCTGGGTGGCTCCGTCGGTTGAGCGTCTGACTTCGACTCAGATCATGATCTCGTGGTTTGTGAGTTCGAGCTCTGCGTCGCACTCTATGCTAACAGCTCAGAGCTGGAGCCTGCTTCTTATTCTGCGTCTCCTCCTCTCTCTGCCCCTCCCATGCTCATGCTCTCTCAATAATAAATAAACATTAAAGAAAAAAAAAAAAAAAAAAGGAGTGCCCCAAGACAGCCTAGCTCGCATCCTGCCTCAGCTCCAGCTGCCCCACCAGGGAACCCCACTTGCAGAGTATCGCGGACAGCCTGCCTTGTGACCACTGTGGCTTCAGCTGTCCTGCCAGGGTGTCCTTTGTGCAGAGCACCTTGGGATGCCCTGGCCCATACCCTACCTCAGCTCTAGCCATCCCAAGGTGCCCACTGCACAAAGCACCCTGAGATACCCTGGCCCACAGAGGCCATAGCTCCAGCCACCCCAACCAGGATGCCCTCCACACTGAGCAACCCCAGACACCCCAGCCTGCACCCACTTCAGCTTCAGCTGTCCTGCCAAGCACCCTTTGTGCAGAGAGCCCCAGGACCACCCCAGCCTGCACCCACTTCAGCTACAGCTCCCCCACCGGGGTCTGAAGTGAGTCTCTTATAGGCAGCATCTGGATGGGTTTTGTTTATCCATTCCACCACTCTATGTCTTCTGATTATGGCATTTAGACCATATACATTTAAAGAAACTACTGAGATATATGCACTTACCACCATTTTAAAAATTGTTTTCTGGTTGTTTTTGTCATTCTTCTCTGTTCCTTTCTTCTTCTCCTGTACTCTTCCCTTGTGACTGATAACTGTTCTTAGTGTTATGCTTGGCTTTCTATTTTCTGTGTGTATATTATAGGTTTTGAGTTTGTGGTAACCATTAGGTTCACATATAACATCCTAAGTATACAGCAGTCTATATTAAGCTGATGGTCACTTAAGTTCAGACACATTCTAAAAAGAACTTTTTTACTTGCCCCACCAGGTTTTACGTATATGTTGACATATAATTACATTTTTTTACCCTTAATTTTATTTCTTTTTATTATTATCACTAAGTTTCTTACTTCTAATTATAGCCTCTTTGTTTTCCACTTTAAAGAAATCTTTTTTTTTATTTTTAATTTTTTAATATTTATTTTTGAGACAGAGAGAGACAGAATGCGAGTGGGGGAGGGGCAGAGTGAGAGGGAGACACAGAATCCGAAACAGGCTCCAGGCTCCGAGCTGTCAGCACAGAGCCCGATGTGGGGCTCGAACCCACGAACCGTGAGATCATGACCTGAGCCGAAGTCGGACGCTTAACCGACTGAGCCACCCAGGCGCCCCTAAAGAAATCTTCTTCATGTCTCTTGTAAGGCCGCTTTAGTAACCTTGCTGGATAGAGTGCTCTTGATTGTAGGTGTTTTCCTTTCACTGCTTTGAAAGAAGTCATGCCACTCCCTTGTGGCCTGCAAAGAAGGTGCCCCCCCCCCCCCCCCCCCCCCGCAGGATAGGTGAAGTTTAACTGCACACTAGCTGCAGGGTGTAAGGCGCCGAGCACAGGGGAAGCCCTGATGGTGTTGTCTGAAGCCAAGGGCAAGGCAGGCTGAGGTGTCCCAGGGTGATCCATGCAAATGGAAGCAAACAAACAAACAAAAGCAGGTGACAATACTTAGATACAATAAACTTTGAGACAAAGCCTGTGACATGAGAAAAAGAAGGCCATTACATAGTGATAAAGGATCAACTCAACAAGAGAGCCTGGGTGGCTCAGTCACTAAGCATCTGACTTCCGCTCAGGTCATGATCTCAAGGTTCAGTTAAGATCAAGGTGAGTTCAGGCCCCACTCCATGGGAGATTGTGTCCTGCTCTGGGTAAGCATGGGCCTCACTTCGGGTGAGCCCAGCTTCTCTCTCTCCCCTCTCTCTATCTCTCCCTCCCTCTCTCTGCCCCCTCATGGGATTTTCTCTCTCTTTCTGCCTCTCGCTCACTTTCGCCCTCTCCCAAAAAAAAAAAAAAAAAAAAAAAAGTATCTATGCAGCCAACACTAGAGCAACTAAACAACACACTCCTCAAACAACCAATGGGTGGGTCAAGGAAGAAATCAAAGAGGAAATTTTTTAAAAACACATATAAAAACCCAACAGTTCAGGGGCGCCTGGGTGGCGCAGTCGGTTAAGCGTCCGACTTCAGCCAGGTCACGATCTCGCGGTCCGTGAGTTCGAGCCCCGCATCGGGCTCTGGGCTGATGGCTCAGAGCCTGGAGCCTGTTTCCGATTCTGTGTCTCCCTCTCTCTCTGCCCCTCCCCCGTTCATGCTCTGTCTCTCTCTGTCCCAAAAATAAATAAACATTGAAAAAAAAACCCAACAGTTCAAAATCTTTGGGATGTGGCAAAAGCAGTTCTAAAAGGGAAGTTTATACTCATACAGGCCTACCTCAAGAAACAAGAAAACCTCAAAAAAATCTAATCTTATACATAAATGAACTAGAAAAAAAAAGCCCAAGGTTACTAAATGGAAGGAAATAATAAAGATCACAGCAGATATAAATGAAACAGGAACTAAAAAATACCTATCAATGAAACCAAGAGCTGGCTGTTTAAAAAGATTTTTTAAAAATTGATACACCTTTGAGCCACTCATCAAGGAAAAAATACAGATGACCCAACTAAATGAAATTAGAAACAAAAGAAAACAAATGACACCACAGAAATACAAAGGATTATAAGAGACTACTACAAAAAACTATATGCCAACAAACTGGACAACCTAGAACAAATGGATAAATTCCAAGAAACATACAATCTTCCAAAACTAAATCAAGAATAGAACATCTGCACAGACCAGTTACTAGTAACAAAACTGAATCAGTAATCAAATAACTACCAACAAACAAAAATCCAAGACCAGATAAATTCTCAGGTGAATTCTACCAAACATTCTCCTCAAACTATTCCACAAAATAGAAAAAAAGGCTTCCAAATATATTCTACGACATCAGCATTACTAATACCCAAACCAAAGATACTACAAAAAACAAAAACCCACAGGTCAATATCCCCAATGAACACAGATGCAAAAATCCTCAACAAAATATTAACAAACCAAATCCAACAATGCATTAAAAGAACGATTCACCACAACGAAGTGGGATTTATTCCAGGGTGCACAAATGGTACACTATTCACAAACCAAAGAGATACATATTAACAAAACAAACTATAAAATCATATGATCACCTCAAAAGACAGAGAAAATGCATTTGACAAAATTCAACATCTGTTCATGGTAAAAACTCTCCCTGTGTTACAGAAAGCATACCTCAACATAATAAAGGCCATATATGAAAAACTCACAGCTAACATCACACTCAATGGTGACAAACAGAACTTTTCCTATAAGATCAGGAACAGGACAAAGATGTCCATTCTCACCATCATTCAACATGGAACTGACATCCAAGCCACAACAGCTGAGAAATAAAAGGCATCCAAATTGGGAAGAAGTTTAACTGTCACTATTTGCAGGTAACATGCTATACACAGAAAATCTTAAAGACTCCACCTTTTCAAAAAACTATTAGAATAAACCAATAAAGTTGCAGAATACAAAATTAATACACAGAAATCCGTTACATTTTTATACACTAATAAAAAAGTATCAGAAAGAGAAGTTATGAAAATAATTCCATTTATAATTATACCAAAATATTAAAAGACCTAGGAATAAACTTAACAAAGAAGGTAAAAGACCTGTACTCTGAAAACAATAAAACAATTGATGAAAGAAATTGAAGACACGGGCACCTGAGTGGCTGTCACAGAAGCATCCAACTTGGGCTCAGGTCATGATCTCACCGTTTTTGAGTTCAAGCCCTGCACCAGGCTCTGTGCTGACAGCTCAGAGTCTGGAGCCTGCATCGGATTCTGTGTCTCCCTCTCTCTCTGCCCCCTCCCCTGCTCACACTTTCTCTCTCTCTCAAAAAATAAACATTAAAAAAAATTTTTTTTTAAAAAGAAAGAAATTGAAGACACCAAAATGGAAAGTTATTCCATGTTCATGGATTCAGAGAATTAATACTGTTAACATATCCATGCTACCCAAAGCAATCTAGAGATTCAATGCAATCCCCATCAAAATACCAGCAACATTTGGCACCGAACTAGAACAAGCAATCCTAAAATTTGTATGGAACCACAAAAGACCCTGAACTGCCATAAGTAGTTTTGAGAAAGAACAAAGCTGGAGGCATCACAATCCCACATTTCAACATATACTACATAGCTGCAATAATCTCAACAGTATGGCAGTGGCACAAAAATAGACACATAGATCAATGAAACAAAGTAGAGAGCCCAAAAATAAACTCACCATTTTATGGCCAGTATTTTATGGCCAGTCACCCTACAACAAAGGAGGCAAGAATATACAATGGGGAAGTCTTTTTGCCAAATGGCACTGGAAAAACTGGATAGGTACATACAAAAGAATAAAACTGAACCAAAACTTCTTATACCACACACAAAAATAAACTCAAATGGATTAAAGACCTAAATGTGTGACATGAAACCATAAAACTCCTAGAAGACAACACAGGCCAAGTAATTTCTTTGACATCAGCCTTAGCAATGTATTTTTAGATAGGTGTCCTCAGACAAGGAGAACAAAGGCATAAACTACTGGGAACACACCAAAAAGAAAAGCTATTGCACAGCAAAGGAAACCATCTACCCAACAAAAAGGTAACCTACTAAATAGATATTTTCAAATGATACAGCCTGTTAAGAATATCCAAATATAAAAATAAGTTATTCAACTCAATGCCAAAACTTAATCCAATTTTTAAAAATGAGAAGATGACCCTAAGGAGACATTTTTCCAAAGAAGATACAGATGGTCAACAGACACATGAAAAGATGTTCAACATCACTCATCATCAGGGAAATGCAAATCAAAACCACAATGAAATATCACCTCACATCTGGCTGAATGGCTAGACTCAAAAAGACAAGAAATGAGCACTGGCAAAGATATGGAGAAAACAGAACCCTCGTGCTCTGTTGGTAGGAATGCAAGATGGTGTAGCCACTGTGGAAAACAGTATGGAGATTCCTCAAAAAATTAAAAAAAGAACTACCACACAATCTAGTAATTCCACTATTGGGTACTTACCCAAAGAAAACAAAAACTAATTTGAAAAGACATACACAGCTCCATGTTTATTGCAATAAATAAACATTGTTTATTGCAATAAACAATAGCCAAGATATGGAAGTAACCCAAGTGTCCATCCATAAATAAATAACAATGAGGTGGTATATATAGGTCTGTGTGTGTATATATATATAATAGATAGATATATACAGATATAGATATATAATGGAATATTACTCAGCCATAAAGAACAAGATCTTGCCATTTATAACATGGATGGACCTAGAGAGTATTATGCTAAATGAAATAAATCAAAGACAAATACCATATGATTTCGCTTATATGTGTAGTCTTTTTGAGCAAAAGCAGAAAAACAGACTCATAAATACAGAGAAGATGGCTGCCAGGGGGAGGGGTGCAGGGGGATGGGGAAAATGGGTAAAGGGGAATGATAGATATAAGCTTCCAGTTATGGAATAAGTTCCAAGGATAAAAGATATAGTACAGAGAATATAATCAATGCATTATGATAGCGTTCTATAGCAACAGATGGTAGCTACACCTGTGGTGAGCATACCATAATATACAGACTTGTCAAATCAGTATTCTGTACAACTGAAATTAATGTAACTTTGTATGTCAATTATATTTCAGTAATAAGTAAGTAGAATGGTCAAACTCATGGAAGCAGAGAGCAGAACAGTAGTTGACAGGGGCAGGAAAGAGAAGGAAATGGTCAAAGGGCATAAAGTTTTGGCTATGCTAGATAAATGAATTCCAGAGATCTACGTAAAACAGCAACAAGATACCACTACACATCTATTAGAATAGTTAAAAATCCAAAACACGGAAAGCACCAAACATTGGCAAGGATGTAGAGCAACAGGAAATCTCATTCATTGCTGGTGGGAATGCATAATGGTACAGCCACTCTGGAAGACGTCTCGGCAGTTTCTCTTCCTTTTTTCTTCTCTTTTAAGCAGTTTCTTACAAAACCAAACCATCTAATACAGCTATCATGCTTCTTGTTATTTACCCAAAGGAATGGACCCTTTTGTCCACACAAATTTATTTTTTTATTTTTTAATGTTTTATTTACTCTTGAAAGAGAGAGAGAGAGAGAGAGAGAGAAAGCGCGCGCGCGAGAGCATGAGCAAGGGAGGGGCAGTGCAAGAGACGGACCCAGAATCCAAAGCAGGCTCCAGGCTCTGAGCTGCACACAGCCCGACGCGGGGCTCGAACCCACAAACTGTGAGATC
This sequence comes from Prionailurus viverrinus, assembly GCF_022837055.1. Lineage (NCBI taxonomy): Eukaryota > Metazoa > Chordata > Mammalia > Carnivora > Felidae > Prionailurus > Prionailurus viverrinus. Next base: position 54,288,458 of record NC_062570.1, read on the forward strand.
GTGACCTGAGCCAAAGTCGGACGCTTAACTGAGGCACCCAGGCAACCCCCCCATTTTTTTTAATTTTAAGTAGCCAACATACAGTGCAATATTGGTTTCTACAGCAACTTTATTCTTAATTGCCAAACTTATAAGTAACCAATATGTCCTTCAATAGTCAAATGGATACTCTGTAGTTCATCCAGACAATGGAATACTATTCAGCACTAAAAAGAAATGAGCTATCACGCCATGAAAAGAAATGGAGAAACCTTAAATGCATATTGCTAACAGAAAGAAACCAATCTGAAAAGTACAAACCGATATGAAACTGTATGATTCCAATCTAGAAAAGGCAAAACTATGGAAACCATGAAAAGATCAGTGGCTGTCAGGAACTGGAGGGGGAAAAACAGGAAGATCACAGAGGATATTAGGGCAACGAAAGTATTCTGTATGATACCACAGTGATAGATACATGTCCTTTTACATTTGTCCAGACCAACACAATGTACAACACCAAGAATGAACATAAACTGTGGACTTTGGGTGATTATGATGTGTCAATGTAGGCTCATCCTTGGTTTAAAAAATAAAGAAGTACACTGGGGAGCCTGGGGGCTCACTTGGTTAAATGCTTGACTCATAATCTCAACTCAGGTCTTGATCTCAGAGTCATGAGTTCAAGCCACACATTGGGTTCCATGCTGGGCATGAATAGCCTCTTTAAAAAAAAAAATTTTTTTTATAAGTGTATTGTTCTCGTGAGTGCTATTCATATTGAGGGAGGCAATGCAAGTATACAGACAAAGTGTATGGTAAATCTCTATACCTTCCCCTCAATTTTGTTGTAAACCTAAAATTGCTCTTAAAAAGGGGGAGAAAGTCTTAAATTAAGAGAGAGGAGGGATTCTGGGAAGATGACAGAGCAGTAAACACCAGGAAACTATCTCCCCACCTAGCCAAAAATTGCATTGGCAGAATCGGTCTAATGTTGACTATCTGAAAACTCTAGAGTCCTCTGAAAGCTTGCACACTGTGAGGAAGGCTTCCACTGTAAACCACCATCAATTTCACCTCTGAGCACAGTAGCAAGTATCCATCTCCCAAACCCCAGCCAAATGACAGATAGCTATGTGTGTTTCTAAAAACAGCTTACACACAGCCTACAGCAGGTAGGGATGGTAAAAAGTACTCCTGTCTCCCACATATTGGGGATCTATGCCGAGTGCTGCTTCTGATCATGAAGGCGCAAAGAGGCAGGCAGCCATTGCCACTGCATACACACACCTTACTCCACTGTTGCCAGCCCCTCAACCTCAAGCTAAAATAACTGACAGGAGATTTAAAAGGTCAGGGCTCCTCTGCCCTCCCTTACTTTTTACCTTTCCCATTTCAGGAGCCAGACACTAAAGACTAGAACATTCAGAAACTGCATATATAGGTAAAATTAGAAAGTGGCTGCACACGCCCAAGGAAAGGCTCAGAAAAGACGATGAGGACATTACCCTCAGGCTCATCTTCAGCACAGAGATGGCCTCTAACAATTAAAAAACAAAAAACAAACAAACCCACAGCAAACACGGGGAAAGGGAGGGAATGTGATTTCCAGAGTTACCACATCATGAAAATCGAACGTCCAGAGTTCAACAAGGAATCAGAAGACATACAAAGAAATGGGAAAGTATGGCCCAGTCCAAGGAAAAAAAATCATCCAACAAAGTATGTCCTTGAAAAAGACTTAATGGCCAATAAATCAAAGACTTTGAAATAACAGCCTTAAAGATGATTTAAAAAACTAAAGGAAGGTGTGAAGAAAGTCATGGAGACAATGTGTGAACAAAATGAAAATGTCAACGAAGAGACAGAAAACCCAAATAGAAACCAAAAAGAAATTCTGGAGCTGAAAAGAACAATAACTTAAATTAAAAGTTCAGTACAGGGATTCAAAGGCAGATTTGAGCAGGCAGAAGAGCCAGTGACCTTGAAGACAGAACAATGGAAATAATCACAGCTGCGTAACTGAAAGAAAAAAGACTGACGAAAAGTGAACAGAACCTAAGAGAACTGTGAAACACCATCAAAAGGACCAACATATACATCATCAGAGTCCCAGAAAAAGAAAGGAGGGCAAAAAAAGGGGCAGAGAGAATATCTGAAGAAATAATGACTGAAAACTACCCCCAAAATTTGATTAAATACACAAATTAGTCAGGGCGCCTGGGTGGCTCAGTCAGTTAAGCGTCCAAGTTTGGCTCAGGTCATGATCTCACAGTTCGTGAGTTTGAGCCCCATGTCAGACTCTGTGCTGACAGCTCAGAGCCTGGAGCCTGCTTTGGATTCTGTGTCTCCCTCTCTCTCTGCCCCTCCCCTGCTCGTACTCCATCTCTGACTCTCAAAAATCCCCATGGTGACAACAAAGAATACAACTATACAATAATCACATAAGGAAATTAAGAAAGAATTTAAACATTTCGCTACAGGGGCGCCTGGGTAGCTCAGTCAGCTAAGTGTCCGACTTCAGCTCAGGTCATGATCTTGCAGTTTGTGAGTTCGAGCCCTGCATCAGGCTCCATGCTAAGAGCTCAGAGCCTGGAGCCTGATTCAGATTCTGTGTCTCCGCCTCTCTCTGCCCCTCCCATGCTCATACTCTGTCTCTCAATAGTAAATAAACATTAAAAAAAATTTTTTTTACATTTTGCTATAAAAAAAAAAAAATCAACTGGAAGAGCGCCTGGGTGGTTAAGCATCTGACTTTGGCCCACGTCATGATCTCACAGTTCATGGGTTCAAGCCCCGCATCGGGCTCTCTGCTGACAGCTCAGAGCCAGGAGCCTGCTTCAGATCCTGTGCCTTCCTCTGTTTCTCAAAAATAAGCATTAATTAAAAAAAAAAAAATCAACTGGACACAGAAGATGACAGGAATGCAAGATATTAGGGACAAAAGAGCTATAGGGTATGTTAAAAAAAAAAAATGGCACAATGACAGAAGTCCCTCCTGATCAAATTACTGTAAAAGTAAACAGATTAAACTCTCCAATAAAAAAGCAAAGATTGGCAGAATGGACAAAAATACACAATCCAACAATATACTGTCTATGAGAGACTCACTTGCAATCCAAAGACAGCTGGAAAGTGAAAGGATGGAAAAGGATATTCCATGCAAATGAAAACCAGAACAGAGCAGAAGTAGCTGGACTAATGTCAGACAAAACAGACTAAGTCAAAAAAGCTAACAAGAGACAAAGAAGGACTTTATATATTCATAAAAAACTCAATACAGCAAAAAGATAGTAATTACAAACATTTATGCACCAAATGACAGACCATCAAAATAGATGAAGCAAACACTGAGAGAATTCAAGGGAGAAATCGACATTTCTACCCTAACAGCTGGAGGCCTCAGTACCCCACCCACAATCACAGATAGAACAACCAGAAAGAAGATAAGGCAACAGAGGACTTAACACAATAACCACCCAGGTCTAACAGATGTATACAGAACACTCAACCCAACACCAGCAGATTACACATTCTCAAGTGCACTGAGGTCTTTTCCAGAAAGACTATAAACTTAGGCCACAAATGAGTTCTCAGTAAATTTTAAAAGATAAATATCAAAGTATCTTCTCTGACCACACGTGGATAAACCAAATTCAATAACATAAATAGAACTAGAAAATTCACAAGATTGTGGAAATTAAACAATACACTTTTTAACAACCAAAGATCAAAGAAGACCTCACAAGGAAAATTAGAAACTACTTAGATACAAATGATAACAAAAACACAACATACCAAAATTTATGGGATACAGCAAAAGTAGTGATTAAGGGAGAACATAGTTATAAATGCTATTAAAAAGCAAGAGGGGGGGCGCCTGGGTGGCTCAGTCTGTTGAGCATCCAACTTTGGCTCAGGTCATGATCTCACAGTCTGTGAGTTTGAGCCCTGTGTCAGGCTCTGTGCCGACAGCTCAGGGACTGGAGCCTGCTTCGCGTTCTGTGTCTCCCTCCCTCTCTGCCCCTCCCCCATTCATGCTCTGTCTCTCTGTGTCACAAAAATAAACAAACATTAAAAAAAAAAAAAAAAACAAAACAAGAAAGATTTCAGGGGCACCTGGGTGGCTCAGCCAGTTAAGTGTCTGACTCTTGATCTAGGCTCAGGTCATGATCTCACAGTTCATGAGTTCAATCTCCACACGAGGCTCTGTGCTGACAGAATGGAGACTGCTTGGGATTCTCTCTCCCTCTCTCTGCCCCTCCCCTACGTGTGTTCTTGTTTGCTCTCTCAAAATAAATAAACTTTAGGGGCTCCTGGGTGGCTCAGGCAGTTAAGTGTCCAACTCTCGATTTCGGCTTAGGTCATGATCTCCCAGGTGGTGGAATCAAGCCCCGCACTGGGCTCTGCGCTGACAACACAGAGTCTGCTTGGGATTCTCTCTCCCTCTCTGCCCTTCCCCACTTGTACCTTTCTCTCTCTCTCAAAGTAAATAAAAAATAAGCATTTAAAATCAAACAAATAAATGCATAAGCTTAAAAAAAAGATTTTTTACAAATTAAAAAGATTTTTTACATCAACAACCTGGATTCACAACTTAAAGAACTAGAAAAAGAACTAAACCCAAAGCCAGAAGGATTAGAGCAGAGATGAATAAAATAGAAAACAGAAAAATAGGGGAGAAAAAAAATCAATAAAGCCAAAAGGTGGTTCTTCAAAAAGAGCCAAAAAATTGACAAACGTTTAGCTAAATGGACTAAGGAAAAAAAGACTCAAATTACTAAAATCAGCAAGTAACATGGGGGCATTAGCACCAATTCAATAGAAATAAAAAGGATAATGAGAGTAATATGAATAGTAGTCTGAACAGACCAAAACTAGTAAGGAGATTGAACAGTAATCAAAAATCTCCCAAGGAAAAAGTCCTGGAGCTCATGGCTTTCGAGTAAATTCTACCAATCTTAAAGAAGCATACCAAACTTTCCCAAACTTTTCTGAAAAACGAAAAAGCAAAGAACACTTCCTATTTATTCTAGGAGGTCAGCATAACCCTGATACCAAAGCCAGCCAGAGACATTAAAAGAAAACTACAGACTAATACCCTTATGCAAACATCCTTAGCAAAATACTAGCAAACAGAATTCAGTAGCACATTAAAAGCATTCTGCACTATAACCACATAGCATTTATTCCTGGAAAGCAAGGATGGTTCAACATACAAAAAAAAATTAATCACTGTAATATACATACGTCACCAGAATAAAGGAGAGAATCACATGATCACCTCAACTGATACAGAGGAAGCATTTGACAAAATGCAACACACTTTTATGACAAAAAATACTTTACACAATAGAAGGCAATTACCCCCACGTAATAAAAGCCATATATTAAAAACCCAGAGCGAACATTAACACTCAATGGTGAAAGACTAAAAGCTTTTCCTCAAGATAAGGAACAATGCAACAATGTCTACTTTCACCTCTTCTATTCAACACAGGACTAGAAGGTCTAGCCAGAGCAACCACGCAAAAAAAGTAAATGTAAGTAAAATTATCTGTCTGCAGATGATATAATCTTGTATGTAGAAAATCCTAACGGCCAAAGTAAAAGCTGTTAGAACGAATAATTTAGCAAAGTAGCAGGATACAAAGTTAACACACCAAAACCAGCTGCATTTTTATACCCCAACAATGAACAATTCAAAAAGGAAATTATAAAAACAATTCCAATTACAATAGTATCAAAAAGAGTAAAATGCTTAAGATTAACCAAAGAGGTAAAAGACTGCACAATGGAAACTTCACAGCTTTGCTGAAAGAAGTGGAGACATAAATAAATGGAAACACATTTCATGTTCACGGAGTAAGAGTTAATATTATAAAAATGTGAATATTTCCCAAAGTGATCTACACATTCAATGCAATCCCTATGAAAATCCAATGATTTTGCAGCAACCGAAAAAAAAAAAAAAACACATTCCAAAATTCATATTGGAATCCCATGGGATCAGAAATCATGAAAAACAATCTTGAAAAAGATTAACAGACTGGAGAATTCACACTTCCTGATGTTAAAACCTACTACACAAAGCTACAGTGATCAAAACACTGTGATACTGGCATAAAGACAAACATAGAGACCAATGGAATGAAAAACAGGTCAAATGATCTTTAACAAAGTGCCAAGATCATTCAATGGAGGAAAGAATGGTCTTTTCAAGAAATGGTACTGGGAAAACTAAATGTCCATAAACAAAAGAATGAAGTTGGCCCCTTATCTAACACCATGTATAAAAATCAACTCAGAATGGATCAAGGACCTAAATTTACAACAAAACTCTTGGAAGAAAACATAGAACAAAAGCTTCACATTGGATTTGGCAATGATCTAAGATAGGACACCCAAGTCACAGGCAACAACAAAATTAAACAGACTTCACAAAATGTAAAATTTGTGCATAACGACACCATTCAGGGTTTCACGTCAAGATGAAAGGATCCTGAACTCAACTCCTCTCACAGACACACTAAATATACAGCTACATATGGAACAATTCCCTTTGCAATAAATCTAAAAACTAAGCAACTCCTACATATCACGTGAAACAGAAAAAAACAACATTGAAATGGGTAGGAGAGGTGGAGACAATTTCAACAGAAACCCCATCCCCAGCATGGTGACCCACAATCAGGAGGGAAATCATAACCACCAGCTTCTTCCTGAAGAGGGAAGCGTTTGAACCCTAGATGTGCCACTCTAACTTTTAAGACCTGCACCTGAAGGATGGTCCCCAAAGTATCTACCTTTGAAAATCAACGGGGCTAATGTCCACAAAACCAACAATGCTACAACAAACTGAGAAACTGTGCTTAAACGGCTTGCATGGACCAAGCATGGCTAACCCGCCAGGAGCCAGCAGAGGCAGCTGAGTGAATCAAGCCCAGTCTTTCTGGGAAAAAGGTCCATTTGTCTATCCTAGAAGTTCAGCCTGCAAGCAGGCTTCTAATTTAACACACATCTAGGGCCTAACGAAATATTTTCCAAAGACTGCAGAGAATAACAGGTGTCATCTCTGCACTCTCTCTCTCTGCCTCACTCCAGGTTGCATTGCCCAGAAAAGAGCTTATGCATATATCTGGTGCCCTGGTTTTTGCAGGTGCCACCCAGGGAGCACCCCTTGAATGTCTGACTCTCATGGCCAGAGAAGCTTACACGTGTAGATCACACAGGGGTGTAACAAACAGAAAACAGTTGAACTACCATATCAGGGAACAGCAGAGAGGCAGCAGACAGAAATGCACAATCTTTCCGTGAAAGAGGACTATTAGGTTATCTTCACAGATAGAAATGCCCATCTCCCAGTCCTCCCCTGAAAGAGGTTTATTCGCATACTTTAAAAGCTGCTACCTGAGGGCCTGGCTTCTAATAAGCCCTGCATCAAGAGGGCCTGAGATCCTCCCTTTTAGGACATTGACAGGTCTTGGCACAGTCTGAACTACTGAGAGGCACCAAGAACAAAGTAGGCTGTTTGGACAATCACAATGGTTTGAGAGACAGCCAAAAAAGCAAGGGCAAGGATGAACAAAAAGCTTCATCTACACAAGGCTACTCCTTCAAGACTGGGAGGGGTGGCTGTTTTATCTAATGCATAGAAACCAACACAGAGAGTCAAGGATGATGAAGAAACAGAGAACTGTATTCCAAATGAAAGAACAAGATAAAACCTCAGAAAAATGGATACCAGTGGGATGCCTGGGTGGCTCAGTCGGTTAAATGTCTGACGTCAGCTCAGGTCATGATCTCATGGCTCATGAGTTCAAGCCCCACATCAGGCTCTATGCTGACAGCTTGGAGCCTGGAGCCTGCTTCAGATTCTGTGTCTCCCTCCCCTGCTCACGCACACTCTCTCTCTCTCAAAAATAAATAAACATTAAAAAAAAAAAAAGGGCAGCTAGAATAAAACAACTTGTTACAGACAAGGGAACCCTCATAAGAATATCAGCATATTTTCAGCGAAAACTTTGCAGACTGGAAAGGAGTGCCACAGGTTAAAGAAACAAAAACCCTCCTACCAAGAATACTCTACCCAGCAAAGCTGTCCTTCAGAATTGAAGGAGAGTTTTCCATACAGGCAAAAGCTGAAGGAGTTCATTACCACTATAGCAGCTTAACAAGAAATGTTAAAGGGACTGCTTTAAGCTGAAAGGTACTAATTAGCAACAGGAAAGTATATGAAAGTATAAATCTCACTAATAAAGATAAATGTATATTAAAATTCAGAATAATATAATTTTGCAAAGGTGGTAGGTTCATCACTTACAAAGCTAGTGTGAAGGTTAAAGACAAAAGTAGTAAAAGGAACTATAACTACAATAATTTAAGAGATATGCAAGATAAAAGGAAGTAAATTGTGACATCAAAAACATAAAACATGGTGGGGGATTAACAACTAGACCTTTAGAATGCATTCAAAATTAAGTCATCAACTCGAAATAGACTGTTATAAATATGTTATTTATGTTAGCATGGCAACCACAAAACAAAAACATACAGTAGATACACAAAAGAGAAAGAGAAAGAAATCTAAGCATGCCACTACAGAAAATCATCAAATCACAAAGGAAGAGGGCAAGAGAAGAACGGTACAAAGGAATTACAAAGCAGCCAGAAAATAATTAGCAAAATAGCATTAAGTATGTGCCTACTGATAATTACCTTAAATGTAAATGGACTACACTCTTCCATCAAAGGATACAGGGTGGCTGAATAGATTAAAAAAAAAAAAGCCATCTATATGCTGCCTACAAGAGACACTCACTTCAAATGTACACAGATTGAAACTGAAGGGATACAAAGAGGTATTTCATGAAAATGGAAACCAGAAGAAAGCTGGGTAGCTATACTTAAAATAGACTTGTAGACACGATCGTAAAAAGAGACCCAAAAAAAGGCCAATATATATTCAGAAAAGGTCAATCCAAAAAGAAAACATCTGTAAATATTTATGCACCAAACATAGGAGCACCTAAATATATAAGCAAATATTAACAGACCTAAAGGGAGAAATGGACACAATACAATAATAACAGGGGACTTTAATACCCCAATTCTGTTAATGCATAGATCACTGAGACAGAAAAATCAGTAAGAAAACGTTGGGCTCACATATTAGAACAGAGGAGTAGAACAGACATTTACAGAACACTCCAAAGTAAAAGAATACACATTCTACTTAAGCTCATGTGGTACATTCTCCAGGACAGATCATATGTTGGGCCACAAGTCTCAATAAACTTAAGAAGACTAAAATCATATCAAGCATCTTTTCTGACCACAATGGTATGAAACTAGAAATGACTTACAAGAAAAAAACAGAAAATTCACAAATATGTGGACACTAAAAAACATGCTACTGACCAACAAGTGGGTCAAAGAAGAAATAAAAAGAGAAGTTACAAAATACCCTAAGACAAATGAAAATACAGCATACTAAATATGGGATGCAGGAAAAGCAATTCTAAGAGGAAGTTCATAGTGATAAATACTTACGTTACAAGAAAGATCTCTAATGAACGAACTTTACACCTCAAGGAACTAGAAAAAGAACTAAGCCCCAAAATAAGATGAAGGAAATAAAGACCAGAGCAAAAATAAATGAAACAGAGACTAAAAATACAATAGCAAATATCAGTGAAACTAAGAGCTGTTTTTTTGAAAAGATAAACAAAATAGACAAACCTTTATCTACACTCACCAAGGAAAAATGAGAGAGGACATAAAACTAAATAAATAAAAGAGACATTACAACTGATACCACAGAAATACGAAGGATCGTACTATGAACAATTATACTCGAACAAACTGGACAACCTGGAAGAAATGGAGAAATTCTTAGAAACATACAAACTGTAAAGACTGAATTACAAAGAAGTAGAAAATCTGAACAGACTGATTGCTAGTAAAGAGACGGATTCAGTAATTAAAAACCTTCCAACAAACAAAAGACCAAGACCAGATGGCTTCACTGAATTGTTCCAAACATTCAAAGAATTAACACCAAGCCTTCTCACACTCTCCCCCTCTCAAAAAACAAAACAAAACAACCAGAAGAGGGAATACTTCCAAACTCATTTTATAAGGCCAGCATTACCCTAACACCAAAATCAGACAACACAGGAGAATTATAGGCCAATATCCCTGATGAACATAGATGTAAAAATCCTCAGCAAAATATTAGCAAACCAAATTCAACAATACACATAATGGTTCATACAACATGATCAAGTTGGATATATAGGAGGAATGCAAAGATGGTTCAACATCCACAAAGTAATCAATACGGCATACCATATAACAAAACCGATAAATATCATGATTGTCTCATAGACACATAAAGTATTTGATAAAATTCAATTTACCCACTTATGAATAATAAAAACTCTCGGAGCACCTGGGTGGCTCAGTCAGTTAAGCGTCCAACTTCGACTCAGGTCATGATCTCACTGTTCGTGAGTTCCAGCCCCACATCAGGCTCTGTGCTGACAGCTCAGAGCCTGGAGGCTGCTTTGGATTCTGTGTCTCCCTCTCTCTGCCCCTTCCCTGCTCACACTCTTGTCTCTCTCTCAAAAATGAATAAACATTAAAAAATAATAATAAGGGGCGCCTGGGTGGTGCAGTCGGTTAAGCGTCCGACTTCAGCCAGGTCACGATCTCACGGTCCGTGAGTTCGAGCCCCGCGTCAGGCTCTGGGCTGATGGCTCAGAGCCTGGAGCCTGTTTCCGATTCTGTGTCTCCCTCTCTCTCTGCCCCTCCCCCGTTCATGCTCTGTCTCTGTCTGTCCCAAAAATAAATAAAAACGTTGAAAAAAAAATTAAAATAATAATAATAATAATAAAATAAAAAACTCTCAAAAATAGTTGGTATAAAGGAAACCTAACTCAACATAATAAAGAACATCTATGACAAGGTCATAGCCAACAACATACTCGATGAAAACCTGAAAGCTTTTCCTCTAAGATCACGAACAAAATAAGGATGTCCACTCTCATCACTTTTATTCAACATGGTACTGGAAGTCCTAGCTAATAATTAGGCAAGGAAAAGAAAAGGCATCATAATTGGACATGAAGAAATAAAACTGTCTCTATTTGTAGATGATATGATATTACATATTAAAAAACCCCTAGACTCCTCACCAAAAAAACCCTTAGAATAAATGAATTCAGTAAAGTTGCAGGATAAAAAAAATCAATATGCAAAAGTCCACTGCATTTCAATACAGTAATAACAAACTATAAGAATGATAAATTTAAAAACAACCCACATTTACAATTCTATAAAATTTAACCAAGGAGGTAAAAGACCTGTACAGTAGTCCCCACTTACCAGTAGGAGATACATTCCAAGACTCCCAGTGGATGCCTGAAACTACAAATAGTACCAAATCCTGTATGTACTGTTTTCTCCTACATATATATACCTATGATAAAGCTTATTTTATAAATTAGGTACTGTAAGACATTAGCAACAATAAAATTATAACTACATACTGTAATAAAAGTTATGTGAATGATCTCTCTCTCTAAATATTGTACTGTATTCACCCTTATTCCTATAATGATGTAAGATGATAAAATGCCTATGTGATGAGATGAAGCAAACGGAATGAGACAGGCATTGGGATGTAGTGTTAGGCTACTACCCTGACCTTCTGACAACACATCAGAATAAGGATCACTGATGAAAGAAATTGAATGTTAGGCTACTACCCTGAACTTCTGACAACATATCAGAATGAGGATCAATGATGAAAGAAATTGGAGATGACACAAATAAATGGAAAGATATTCTGTGTTCATGGATTAGAAAAAAAAAAATACTGTTAAAATGTCCGTAATACCCAAAACAACTTAAAATTCAATGAAATCCTTATCAAAATTCTACTGGCATTTTTCACCAAACAGAACTACCCTAAAATCTATATGGAACCACAAAAGACTTCAAATAGTCCAATCAATTTTTAAAAAGAAAAAGCTGAAGACATCAAGATTCCGGATTTCAAACTACATTACAAAACTAAGGTAATCAAAACAATATGGGACTGGCATAAAAAGATAAATAGATCAATGGAACAGAAGACAGTGCCCCAAAATAAATCCATGCTTATTTGCCCAATCAATATACAAGAAAGGAGCTAAGAAGATACAGGGGGGAAAGGACAGTCTCTTCAATAAATAATGTTGGGATAACTGGACAGCCATATGCAAAAGGAAGAAATTGGACCCTTATCTTACAACATACACAAAAATCAACTCAAAATGGATTAAGATTTGCATGTAAGACTTGAAACCATCTTATTTCTATAAGAAAACATAGTCTGGGGTGCCTGAGTTACACATCTGACTCTTAATTTCAGCTCAGGTCATGATCTCACAGTTTCATGAGTTGGAGCCCCATGTCCAGGCTCCTCACTGACAGTGCAGAGCTTGCTTGGGATTCTCTCTGCCCCTCCCTTGCTTGAGTGTTCTCTCTTTCAAAATAAACAAACTTAAAAGTAAAATATATACACATACATATACATATATATATATACACACACACATACACACACACACACATACACACATACATACATATATATATAATCTGTAAGCTCCTTAACATCATCTTGGTGATGATTTTTTTTGGATCTGACACTAAAAATAAAGATGACAAAAAAAAAATAAACAAGCAGGGCTACACAGAACTAAAAAGCTTCTGCACGTCAAAGCAAACCATCAACAAAATAAGAAGGCATCCTACAGCATAAGAGAAAATATTTGCAAATCACATATCTGATAATAGGTTAATATCCTAATATCCTAAATATCCTAAAATACATATATTCCTTATACATGTAATGAATATTACTCAGCCATGAGAATGAAGGAAATCCTACAATTTATGACAATTGGATGAACCTAGAGGGCATTATGGAAAGTGAAGTCAGACAGAAAAACACAAATACTGTGTGATGTCACTTATATATGGAATCAAACAAAATAATAGATATAGAGAACAGATTGGTGGTTGCCAGAGGTGGGGAGTGGGTGAAATAGGTGAAGGTCGTCAAAAGGTACATACTTCCAGGGGCGCCTGGGTGGCGCAGTCGGTTAAGCGACCGACTTCAGCCAGGTCACGATCTCGCGCTCCGGGAGTTCAAGCCCCGCGTCAGGCTCTGGGCTGATGGCTCAGAGCCTGGAGCCTGTTTCCGATTCTGTGTCTCCCTCTCTCTCTGCCCCTCCCCCATTCATGCTCTGTCTCTCTCTGTCCCAAAAATAAATAAACGTTGAAAAAAAAAATTTTTAAAAAAAAAAGGTACATACTTCCAGTTATAATAACAAGTCCTGGGATTTAATGTATAGCACAGTGACTATAGTTAATAATACTGTATTGTATACTTGGAAGTTGCTAAGAGAGTAAATCTTAAAAGTCCTCATCACACAAAAGAAAAATTTTAATTGTGTGTGGTGATGGATGTTAACCAGACTTATCATGGTGATCATTTCATAAGACATACTATATCAGATATATTGCACACTTGAAGTTAATAGAATGTCAAATATATCTCAATAATAAATACAACTTCAACAAAAATTTTTAAAATATCCAGATCAAAAAGGCAACCCAGATTATGGGAGAAATATTTGCAATTAATGTACCTGAGAAGAGACTGATATCCAGAATACATAAGAACTCCTAAAATTCAACCAAAAAACAACCTGATTCAAAATGAGCAAAGGACTTAAGTAGACATTTCCCCCAAGGAAGATATACACATGGCCAATGAGCACATGAAAATATGCTCAACATCACTGATCATTAGGAAAATGCAAATCAAAACTACAGCGGAATACCACCTCACACCCACTGGGATGGCTACTGTCAAAAACCAGAAATGTCGGGAAGGATATGGACAAACTGAAACCCTCATGCACCACTGGGAATGCAAACTGGTGCAGCCACTGTGGAAGACAGTACAGAGGTTCCTCAAAAAATTAAAAATAGAACTACCTTAGGACCCAACTATTTCACTTCTAGACATATATGAAGAATTGAAAGTAGTATCTCAAAAAGTTATTTGTACACCCATGTTCACAGCAGCATTATTCACGATAGCCAAAATGTAAAAACACTTGGGTTGCCAGTATAATAAGGTTGTCAGAGGCTGGGGGAAGGGAGAATGGGAACATGAGAAGTTATTGTTTAATTAAAATATAGAGTTTCAGTTTTACAAGATGAAAGTTACATGGATGGATGATGGAAAGTTGTACAACAATGTGAATGCATTTACCACTAAACTGCACAATTACAATGGTTAATACAGTAAATGTTATGTGCATTTTAAACACACACACACACACACACACACACACACACACACACACAAATTGGGGGGAAAAGATGTCCACTTCTGTGGCTGAAACTTTGATTTTTAAGCAAGCCTTATGTTGCATAGGTAGCCACTGAGAAAAAAGATTTTGTTTTAGTAGAGGGAGCAGGGGATGTCTAACACCAGGATGAATGGAAGTTCTATTCGGAAAGACACAATCCACCCAGGGCAAAAATCAGTGATGTTGACCAACCCTGTGCAAAACCTGTTCCAGCCCCTGAAGTCCCATCTCAAGCTCCCATCCAGTGTTGACCTTCTGCCTTGGCAATGGCCTGGAGCCCTCTGGGACCTCTCATTTGCCCCATCAAGACCTACAGACTGCAGGGAATTATGCCAGCAATGCAAAGCAAGACCCATCCTCTCCAAACCCCCATCCCCACCCCCATTCACCAGGGAGCCCAAAGGAGAGAGGCAGGGGCAGAGAGGAAATATGAAAGCAGCACCTACTCAGAAGCCATGAATAAGGCTTGAAGAATGCTGTTCACGTAGCATGTGTTTCCCAAATTGATTAAACCAATCTTGCCCGTGTCTGACTTGGCCATGAGCCGGGGGTAGAAACCAGCCAGCTCACTCTTCTGCGAGGTCCAGGCATCTTGCCCCAGCAGCTGCTTGATGCGGTCCTCATTGGGAACATGGAGGTCCTGAGGAGGGAACAAGTTAGCAGGATGGTGGGGACCATGGTCAGCTCTAAAAACATCACTTCCTCTGGGAAGTCTTCTTGGACTATGGCCTACCCCACCCCTACCCAAGCACACTGCCCCACAAATGTTCTCAATATATGTGTTAACAGCTTTCTGCTTCCAAACTTACTCTAGATTCTCATTCTGACACGTGGGACTTCTATATGACCTTTTCATGTCACAACTGTCTTAGGAAGGTATAAAATTCCCATCTTATAGATGAAAAAACTAAAACTCAGAGAAAAGAATTTTCCAGGGACATACAAGCAGTAAGCAAATAATCCACATGTTCTTAGAGGAGCCCAGGGTACAGCAGACTGTAAGCAATGACCACACAGGCTCACCAGTCAACAGATTCAACAGTCAAGATCTCAGTCCTAATCCTGACTCTTGTCTTAACTAGCTGCCTGGCCATGGTCAATGAGCCTCTCAGACTCAATTTCCTCATATGCATCAAGTGAGGCATATCAATTTGGCATGCCATACTCTCACTGTGCCTGTGAGTATGCACACAATGATGCTCCCACTTCTACTTTTAGGTTTGCCATCAGGTTTAATTAGTCACCGCCTCCAAGAAAGATCCCACAGACAGGATGGTGGAGGGTCTTGGGGACCTAAGGTATGGATCCCTGGTCACAGACAGGATGGTGGAGGGTCCTGGGGGCCTGAGGTATGGATCCCTGGTCACAGGATGGTGGAGGGTCCTGGGGGCCTGAGGTATGGGTTCCTGGTCAAGGGCTCAGGGATTAGCATGCTTTCTTATTCATTCTCCTCACATTAAAACGTGCACCTAAAAGAACATTACCCAGCACGGGTTCTAATGATAATCTATTTTAAAGGAAAACACCTAGGCATAATAGAGAGTTACTTAACAGATTTACATGACGTTCCTCAAAGCCCTGTCATTTCCAGATCCTAAGCACAGTCCCCAGATTTGTCCGAGCCTCCAGAGTTTCAAACCAGCTGAGCATTGAAAGCCCTAGTCTCCCCAGTGCACATCGTCTGACCACTGCAAAAGGTCCGGTTCAAGCAGTGGTTTAACGCTTCTATTTGCTCATTTCCCAAGAACATTTACCAGATCAGTCAACTCTCACAAGTGTAAAAGAAAAAAAAAAAAGAACTTCCAAGCCAAGATAAAAAGATGCAAGCTCGTTATCTTCTTAGTCCCTTCTTTTTTCTTCCTATTATTCCCTATCCAATTCCCACTCCACACAAAACATGAATAGGGACAAAAAGGCAATAAAAAAAAGAGAACTTCATGCATGTAGACAAGTACACACACACACAAAGATGCAAAACTATCCACACTACAGAAAAAAAAAAAAAAAACATCAAATGTCATTTTTCCCAAAGAAAGTAACTTGGTACTCTTAGGAACATAAAACCATGAAGTAAGTTTCAAGCTCCTAATGTTACTGGAAATTTATACACAATGGCTCCCTTAGCAAGTACCACAGCTCCCAGAGAAACTGCCTAAGAGAACCTTCCAGAACTTATTTATAGAGGAGCCTTTATACAAAAAAGAATGTGCTCATGGAAGAGATGTAAAAGAACTTTATAAACAATAAAATCCAAGGTGCCTGAGTGGCTCAGTTGGTTAAGCGTCCGACTTTGGCTCGGGTCATGATCTCACAGCTCATGAGCTCAAGCCCCACACTGGGCTCTGTGCTGACAGCTAAGAGCTTGAAGCCTGCTTTGGCTTCTGTGTGTGTCTCTCTCTGTCTGCCCCTCCCCTGCTCATGCTCTCTCTCTCAAAACTAAAAACTAAAAAAAAAAAAATTTGTATAAAAAAACCCATAAAATCCTATGGAGAGGGGTGCCCAGGTGGCTTAGTCAGTTAAGCATCTGATTCTGGGTTTCAGTTCAAGCCTCAAGACAGGCTCTGCCCAGAGACTGCCTGGGATTCATTCTCTCTCTCTCCATAAGTAAGTAAATAAATCTTAGAAAAAAATTTTTTAAAAATTCTATGGATACATTGCTCTCTTGCCTCTCAAACTAGTTTATATCAAAAGGTGTTCAAAGCCACAGGGCAAATACAGCCTCCCTTGGAGCTATATTCTCTACTATTCAAGGAATAAAAATGTTTACATTAAAACAAATGTTCATCATTATGAAATCCATATTTGAATCTCTGAGATAAAATGAGATTTTAGAGAAACACTGAGCTTATGCCAGGCTGCTTGGGTAACTCCCCTTTCTGGGCTCAAGTATTGGGAGGAAATGTTTGGGAAGCCCCTATTTGCTAGATTGAACAGAATCAGTCTGGTTTCAGGCCCTCCAGTCTGATCTTTCTGATGTCCCTTCCACTCTGTTGACAAACTGCGCATTCCCCTCCCACACCTTTCCCTCTGACGCCTCTGGAAAGGAGGGCTTCATCCTGCCAGTCCCCATCCCTCAAAGCCTAACTCCTATATCCCCTCTCTACAAGACTTTCCCAGATCTTCTCAAGTGGGGTACACGTGTTCTCTATACTTATAAAGCCTAGCTGCCTGCACCTAGTGGTAAAGGTATTTACAGACTCACTGTCCCCCGGATCAGACCACAGCCCCTAGTGTGAAAAGCCTGGGTCTCACTCAGTGTGGGTTTCCCTCAGGGCCCAGTGCAGGGCCATGCTCCCTCCTCTTCGTTCACACCTCCAGGAGAGCATTCTCCATATGCTAATTCACTCACATATTTGCAGGACACAGAGGTCAAAACATGGTCCCTGCCCTCCAGAAGCTCACAGGCTAATAGGAAACAGTAATAGTCACTTCCCCCAAGTCAAAGCCCTGTCTCCTCTGCTCATCTACCTCCAGTGACAGGCAGCTTGTGATCTAGCAAGGTACCCACTTGTATTGTAGGCAGGCTCCCTCAAATTCTCAGGCTGGAAAAACTGCCAAGACCCAAGTAAATGCCAGAGGTTTTATTGATTGCATCTACTCTCTCTCACTCATGGTGGATTGTTCTCTTGTGTGTTTTGTCATTTTTGGATTATAAACTCATCTTTAGCAGTGCTTTATCTTTGTGACTTGAAAGCATTTTCATTTCTGTTTCTATGAGGCAACTCTTGGGTATTACAAGTTCATAACCATTTTTAATGTTACTGCCTAAGCTTACTTAGTGCCTTTGTGGAGTCCCACAACCACAAAGACAGTGAGAACTCAAACCCTAAACCCGTAAGAGAGCAGGCCAATGATAACAAAATTCATTTTTCTCAATCTTGAGCGCAAAGCCAGAAAAGTTTCCTCAACATCTACTTGACATGCATGTATTTTTTCTAGGTCGCTCATTTGCCAACAATAAAGCCTTTCTTGGGTCCTAGAATATATGGGCTTCTTAGTGCTAATGCCCTAGTGGGAGCAGGCCCTAAGCCTCACCCCCTGTCCCTACAAGCTCAAGCTGCTTGGTGACTAAGGTTTCACCCTCCCTCGTTCCCTCCCCACCCCAGGGCAAAAAGAGCATCATCTCTCACTTACCTTTCTGGATTCCAGTTCTCGCTTCCTTTTTGGCCCCTGGGGATTCCCCATTACTTTCTTGCAAGCTCAGCTATGTACTTAAAAAGACGTTTGTTATATTTTAACAAGCATTTCTAGGTGTTCTATAGTGGAACGCTTTTCAGGTTATCTATCTGCTGTGACTACGGAAACGAAAGTCAGATCAGAGGGTCTATAATAAGGGCCACCACCTACCTAGACATCTTTCACCCACACTTGGACCTGTCCTCTGTATCAGGCAATGGGAAAGGGCTCAGCAACCAAGCACCCTGCTTAGGTCTCTCACTACCTGCATGACTGCACAAGTCACCAAGCCTCTCAAAGTCTCATTTCCCTCATCTATGAGATTCAGGTAACAATAGTACCTGCTTGTTTCTTGTGGGCATTAACAAACAAAATACATGGAAAACAGTGTCAAATGTCGCACTACCTACAAATGTTATTGTCCTAGCAACCTAGCAAGCCCAGGTCAGAATCCCCTTCTTCCCGGTAGCTTCCCCCTCCAACTGGGGATGATCCTTCCTGTCTCTGGTTCCTCACAGGTGTTTCCTAAGACACTTAGATCAGAGTGACTTCTGGGCAGGCCTGTCACCCCGCTAGGCTGCAAGCTCCTCAGTGGAGGAGACTTGTTCTGCCTTGAGCCCGTGTCCCCAGTTCCCAGCCTGGGTCTTGCACAAAGCAGAGCATCAGTAAAGCCATGTGAACACAGGTAAACAATCCCTGCTCTGGAGTGCTACAGCTGGGGGAGACAGACACACAGATAGACAGTGACAGCACGTGACAAAGGGATGTGGGAGCTGTTGAAGCTCAAAGAAGTCCTGACCCAGCCTGCAGTGGAGAGGGGGTTATCGAGAGTTGTCAGGAAAAGCTTTCTGAGGGAAGTAACACTTGAGCAGAGCCTTAGTGGAGAAGATTCAATGGAAACAGGAGCTATCCAGGCAGATCAAGAGAACAGTTTATAGTTAGAAGACAGAATGACAAATGCAAAGGCTTGGAAAATCAAGAGAGGTGACCCATCTGGGGAAATGGCAGGTGTTCAGTGTGCCTGAAGCACAGGTGGGCCAGGGGAGGTGATGGGAGACAGGCAGAGACCAAATGATGGGGGGCTGTCACTAACCTGTATTAAGGTATTATGGCATTGAGCAAGGCCCAAACCAGCACCTTTTTTGGAGTAGGGCAAGGGAGCAGTGGGAGACTGTCACTCACCTTAATGGCCTCCATGACAGGCTCATACAGATCTGGGAAGCCTGGAAACCGGAAGACCATGCAATGGACCAGCTCCGCCAGCTGCTCCAGGCAGCTGGTCCCCGAGTTGGAGTCCTCCTTGACCAGAGAGGCCACCATGGGGGGGATGTGAGGGAGGAGCTGTGAGAGGAGAGGAGGATTAGGCTCAGTACCATTTACCACTCACCTGAGCCAAGGGTTGGTGGTCAGTGCTGAAAATACCTAGAGCTCCTTGAGGCAGGGAGGTCTTCCACCTGCCACTGTCCCCCTTATCTACATGGGACTCCATGCTATGCAGGCAAGTGACTCTTTTCACAATACACATGACCTTGGATATCCTGCCTCAGTCTCTTCATTTGTCAAATGGGATAAATAATTCCTTCCCCACACTTGAGAGGAGGTCTGAACCCAAGCCCAGCTGATAAGCTTCAGCCAACTGGCCTTCTAGGAGAGCCTAGCCTGAGTGACCAGGACTACTCTTCTCTCCACCATCATTCTTTCACCAAACACTTACAGATCAAGCACTTCACCCTCACAATGACTTTATTCGGCAGTTATTACTCCCATCTTATAGATGAAGAAATTGAGGTTGGAGAGATTACATAATTTACCAAGAACTTCCCCTATGTGTTATGGGAGAAGTAACACATGATGTGTCTGTCTGAATCCAAAGCCTGTTTCTTTCCTCTGTGCTACAGAGTGCTAACTTTCAAACCATGGGGGTGCTCTAACCATAATGTCCCAGGGATGGACAGAGTCAGCCCACAGGAACTGGGAGCAGGGAGCTCAGAAGAAGGATGCAAATAAACAAGTATCTGTCCAGTCCCTGGAAAGGAACTTGTGGCAGGCTTTTGACAAATATCATCTCATCTAACACTCTCCCACCATCCTAGGGGCTTACCCTGTTCCAAGCCCTCAGAGGTAAACACCTGGCCCAAAGTCACCACATCTGGCAAATGGCAGAGATGGGACTCAATCCCAACTACTCCAATCCCTGGTTCTGTGCTTTTCCCACTGCAGCAAATCATAAAGCATGAAATTTATGCCCTGACCAGGAGCCATGAGTATCTAGGGACCCATCTGCAGATCTAGGGAAGAAAGGCAGGAAAGTACCCACCCAGCCCCCCTGCCAAGGACTACAAGCTGTCCTTCCCAAGGGACAGCCCCAAAGATAGCAGAAAGGGCCCTGAGCTGGAGGCCAGGCCGCCCGGGTGCTGGTCAGCAGCAAGGTATAAGAAAGACAATGGGTCAGAAGTCAGACCAACTTTGCTAGAATCTTCCCTGTACTGCTCACCAGCTGTGTGTCTGGGACAAGTGATTTAGCCTCCCTAAATTGCAGTTTCCTCAGCTGAAAAACGGAAAAAAGGACAGACTCTCCTTTAGGGCTGACAGTTAATATGTGTCCTGCATTTAGTACTGTGCCTAGCACACAGCAGGCACCCAAAGAACAGTAGCTGACTTCATTCTAGGGCTGTCACTCTACTATGGGCCTGTTGGGAGGCCATGCAAATTCTCTGGCCTTAGTCTCCTAAAAAAACTCCTGCAAAATAGAGTCTCAAGTCTCCTCCAGTCCTAATATCCTGGATTTTAAGGTCTTGGGCTTCAAACCCCCAACCCCAATAGAGACCGCATGTCTGCTCTCCACCCAAACCATTGAGGAATGAAGGGCCGCCCATCCTCAGGCCAGCACGCAGGGCCCTTACCAGGTGGAAGGCTTCATGGGAGTGCTGGAAGGTCAGTAGCATGTACTTGAGGACAGACAAGGCAGCTCCCCGGACAATGGGGTACAGAAGCTTGGAGAAAACCTGGAAGAGAGTCCCTGGTGAGGAGTCCCCCACACCTGGGCCACAGAGGCCAAGTGTAGCCACAGGCCTGAGAGGTGATCAGAGACACCAGAGGTAAAGCAGCAGACCCATGCAAGACCAAGAACACAGACATGCCACAGATCTAGTCGATGGACAGATGTGTAGTAACACAGATATCTGATGGGAGGGATGGATGGATAGACAGACCCAAAGTGACAGACACATATTCTTGAATGAGCAGAGAAATCAATGTGGGAAACCTGAGGCCCACAGAGGGGCAGTGAATTATCCCGGGTCACAGCAAGCTTGGGTGAGAGCCCCAGTGCTCTGCCTCCCAGACCCACACTGCCCCTGGCAAGAGAGAGTGGGAAAAGCTGTAAGCCAGGGCTAGGACAGGGGCCACCAACCTTCTCAATTTTGGCAAGCGAAACCTCAATCAAGATGCTGAACTTCTTAACAGCGGCCAAGCCCTTCAACAGTGCAATGATCCATTTGTCAATGTTCTTCCCCAGGGGCCACGACACCCAGTCGATCATCCTGGTGAGGGGAGTGACAATGACACAAGGACCAGGGAGGCCCAAAAGCCTGGGTGAGGGCAGCCCAGGCACTAGCCATGATGTCCTGAGACCCCACACTTATCCACACCTACACAGAGCAGCCCTGGGGTCCATGGGATGGACGAGACACCTCTGAGAACTGTAAATGAGCCCAGCACAGGCATCTGGCAGAGACTGGGGCTCCCAGTGCAGCAGGAGGTGGGACAGGCCCTCTCAACAGCCCAAACCTCACTCCCCCACCACACACGAGGCTGCAGTGGCAGACTAGGGCTTTCAACTGTCTCTGTCTGGACCATGGGGCCCAACCACAGGAGCACTGCCCCCAGGTTGGAAACTTTGGCTCCAGCAAACCCTTGCCTGTGACCTAGACCACGTCACTTTCTCCAGCCTCAGTTTCCTCCCTGTAAAATGGGGATAATACCTACCTCACAGGACTGTGGTACGGATTAAAAGAGGTAACAATAGCTAACTCTCATGGTATTAATTCTGCACCAAGCACTACTCCATCTGCCTTACATGTATTAACCCATCTGATAATACTTGTATGCACACAGCATGAAGCTGCCACATAGAAGGCACTCAGGAAAATATCACTATATCATTACTTTTGGACTCAGTAGACTATACTATAAAGAGGTCGAACAACAAAAGAATAAGGTCATAATAATTATGATGGTAATTATCACCACTGCTCTAAGCACTTTACACGTGTTATTTTATTTAATCCTTGCAATGACCCCATAAGATGGGTTCAATTACACAACATTTTATAAATGAAGCTGAGACCTACAGAGGTGCAGTAACTTGCCCAAAGTCACACAGGCTAGAAGCAGTAGAGCCAGGACAACTTACTTCTGGAGCCCACACTCTTCCCCACTAAAGACAAGAAATTCAGGAAGGCCCACTGGAGATGGTAGATCTGCACGCAGGTATGGAAAGCATGGCAGGGGAAGCATTCCAGGTGAGTGGGATCTACAGGGCCAAAGGCCTGAAGGGAGGAGGGTAGGCAGTATATTCTAGGATCACTGGACCAGCAGGTGGGGCTAGATCACAGGTTCGATGACATTCAAATAAGGTGAGGAGATATGCAAAAGCAAGGAGCTGAAAAGCATCCAAACTCCATTTATCATACCTGCCAAACTCAGAATGCACTTCATAATATACTTGCAGCTTCTAGTATGACCCCATGGAAGCCTAACAACTTCTGACACCACCTTTGCTATTACAGAGGGGGAAACCGAGGCTCAAAGAGTTCACTGACTTCTCCGGGATCACAGAGTTGGCAACTAACCTGAGAGCACTGTTAGGGAAAGGCTCTCTGTGTCTCCCACATCCAGTCCTAGGCCGGGCACAGAGCAGGACTCAAAAAAATATGGATGAATGAAAAAGCATGAGGGCCTGGACCTCCTGACACTAAATCTAGCCCAGCAACCGCACCCAGTATAAGGAGAGAGACCTGATCCCCACCCAGCCTTCAGCCCACCTGCTGATGGCCGTCAGCATCTGAGAGTCTGTCACACTGTCATCATTGCTGAGGTTCCGGACGACACCATCCATTAGCTCCAATGGGAGGTGCTGGACCACGCTGGCCAGGGCGCTAGACGGAGGCTCTTCCTCTGGAATAGGGGAACTGGGATGAGCTTAGCAAGACAGGTAGATGCCTCACCTCCAATACCCCATGCCTTCATGCTACCAAGGAACTAGGCTAGGCTTCTGAAAAGAGCACAGAGGGGCCACCCCCTTAACTCCTACAGCATCACAGCCTCCAATCCCACCTTAGCTTATTCACTCAACAAACCTTCACGTGCCCTGTACTGGGCACAGAGAAAGCATTGACCACCCCCTCACCACCACCAATTGTACCTATATAGGCAAAATCTGTAAGAAAGGGTAACATTAGGGCTGGCAAGAACAGATAGAAGGGCTGTGTGACTTGAGGGAGGACATTCCAGGTGGAACCACACAAAGGACTAGAGAGGAGAAAGAACATTTAGTTATCAAAATCTGTTGTCCAACTGGATAAGAGCTTATACACCTGACCTTGGCTCTCTTTGTCCCACCAGGTGCATTCCTTTCCTCTCAACTGAACAGCCCTATAATCAGGGAAGGCACGGATCTTATTTCACTCGTTTATACTGTAGTCCAAGTACCACAATTGCCAATGGAGGACCAAGCGTTTACATTTCAGAGTTGAGATGTTCAGGCTCCATCGTGAGTCCAGAGCTTCACCTCTGCCTGCCTGGTACACTTTGCCCCTGCTGCTGCCCATCTCTCAAAATCTGAATCGAAAGTCACCCTTCTACAAAACCCACCTGACCCAAAGGGCATGAGGACACCACCCCTTTCCTGTTGTCTCACTCAGACCCTAGTCCTGCTTCTGGCAGCATGATCTGGGTCCTTCCTTCACCTCACCCAGCAGTCTGCTCCTGAGTGTGCCCATCACCCACCACAGGATAAGACCCACAGCAGGACCCCAGGATAGCCCTAATTAAAGTAAGGAACATTGCGTTCCCCCACCTGCGCATTAGCCCCTTACACACCTGCCACAGGGCACACCAAGCACGGGAACCCGCACCTACAGCCACCTGCCCGGCGCACGTTGGGCTCATGGAGCACACGAGCCCCCACGCCAGCCTCCACGCCAGGCCCACGCGCACACACACCTGTGCAAGAGATGACGGCAAACAGCTCCTTCAGGCAGGGCAGGATTGCAGCGGGCTGAGCGCGCCACAGCTGCGCCAGGAGCCCGCTCACCTGCTGGGCCTGCTCCAGGAACTCCACGGCGCCCTCCTCGCCCTCGGCCGGACAACGGAAGCGACCCAGGCAGCGCACCAGCTGCTGGCAGAAAAGCAGGCGGTGCGGGCCGTCGGGGACGCAGCGCGGATGCCTCGCCAGTAACCGGGCGACTTGCGCGCAGACCGCGGGCCCCGGGCGCTCACACACAGTGCGCAGCACCTCCCGCCGGAGCAGCGCAAACACCTCGTCGGCCGCGGGCCCCTCGGGTAACAGCTGCAGGCCGAGCTGTACGCAGGCGAGAGCACGGGCGCCCGGCGGGCCGGCGCCACCCTGCAGCAGGCGAAGCACGCGGCGCGCGCTGAAGAACTCCGCGAAGACTTCCGGGTGGTGGCGACCGGCCACGTGTAGCAGCTGGCAGCCCACGCGGCGCGGCAGCTCCTCCGCGCCGCCCACGTAGAGGCGCGCGCCCAGCGCCAGCAGCGCCAGGCACTGCTCCCGCTCCAGCGGCTGCCTCGCCGCCTCCAGCACGCGCCGCACCAGGCCCTGCTTCACACTCGCGGGGTACGAGGATGTCACCACCGCCTCCAGGATCTTGTCCATGATGCCGCGCTGCAGGGAACAGGGAGCAGGGTCACACTCTGTCCAGCAGGTCCAGTTCCCCAAGCAAGCCCCCGGAACTAAGACTTGGGGGCCAGCAACCACCTCTCTGGGCCTCGGTTTTCTCATTTGTGAAATGGGGCGAGGATACCTGCCTCACTGGGAGGTAGGCAATGAAGCAAAACCCAATGCCAGGCATGTAATGAGCCCCAGGGAGTTGTCGTTATTGCTGATGAGCGCTTTTAATCTCATAAAGGCAGTATCTGAACCTTCCACCCCTTCCCCCACTCTTCTGCCCTCCTCTCCCCAGGCCTCCCTGGTGACCTCATCCACTCTTGGGGCAGGTAGCAGCTGGATATAGAAGCTGTTGTCCAGAACCTTGGCCAAGTCCCATCCTGGGGGGAGAAGGGAGGGGTCACACACACACAAAATCACACCTCCGGGGAGGGAGGGCTTAGGGTCCCAAGGAAGAACAGGGAGATCCCCCCCACACTTTATTCTGCCCCAAATCCACTTCTTGCCATTTCCCAAGTGAGCTACACCTTTCCAAGACTCCATGTTTTTGTGTATGCTGTGCCTTTTGCCTGAAACATCCTATCTCCCAGGACCTCCACCACCACCACATACACACAGCCAGCCAAACTCCTATTTTCCTTCAGAGCTTACCTCAAACACCCTGTCTTCAATTAGAATATCCCTGGACCTCCAGGCGTGAATTCATCCCTCACCCTCCATTCCTACAGCCACCTGTAGCCTCTTCCTCCATTATAGCTGGGGTCACATAATTCCCTCCAATAAAGCAGAATATTTCATGTCTGTGTGGCCCTGGCTCCACAGACTTGCACGCTCAAGGCCCTCCCTGCCCCCCACCCAGCCTGATCCCACACCAGCCCCTCACTCTTGATTCACTGTGTTCTCCCTGCCACTGGGCCCTTTGCATATGCTCCTCCCTCCTTGACTCACCCTGCAGACTTCCGGGTCAAATTCACTTCCTCAAGGAAGCCCTCCCCAACCTCTTTGTCTGGGTCAAACACCCCTGTTAACAATTTCAGAGCACCCTGTCCTTCTTTATAGCACTTATCATGATCACTTGGATGAAGTCAGCCTCCTCCACTATACTATATAGGCTCCTGAGAGCAGGAACCATGTCAGTTTTGTTCACTCACCTAGCCCAGTGCCTGATTCGTAGTAGGCATTTGTTGAAGAAACAAATGCAAAATACAGTGAGTTACTGCTACCTTATTCCTCTGAGCCACAATAGCCTTCCCTTTCTCCTCCCTTTGGGCAGTTTCCTGGAAGCCTTTCTCCCAAGCTGACCCACTTTTTTCCTGCTTCTCATGCTGGTTCACAAAGGTAAAGCTTGTGCTCCTAACATCCAACTTTCAGCTTCTAGAAGACAGCCATTTCTTTGCTTCTTTGTATAATCCCACTCTAGGCAGGACCTGATACAAGGTTCAGTGTCCAGGTGTTTAAACTTATTAGCTCAGTAAAAGCTATTCTTGAGAGCTGGAGTTGGTGTGAAGACAAGCCAGACATTCACTAAATGAGGGGCCGGAAACTTTTATTCAGAACCACAGATATTGTGGGCCCCCGACTCTGTGCCAGGCCCTATGGAGATGCTCCCTTCTCTGTTCTGGCTCTTGGCTGAGACCCAGCTTCCATTACGGCACGTGTTACCAAGCAATGGGCCCATTTGTTTAAGTCTCTGTCTCTCTCACAAGGCTGTGAGCTCCTCAGGGCAAGCACCTCCGAGATTACTGTGGGTGAAGCCAGAGTACAGATCAGTGGTCCCCAAATACTGGCTTGGCTGCCTCAGAGTCACCTGGGTACTTAGTACAAATTCATATGCCTAGGGCCCACTCCAAGCCTCCTAGAATAATGTGTTGAACTCTTTACTCCAAATAAGATTCAACCAGAAATGAAGTCTTCTTACCATCACTGTTACTTCTGCTCTCTGAGCCTGGTTCCACCCTGCAGGGTTGTTGTTAAAGCAAATACAAAGTCCTCAGCATGGTGCTGGGCACAGGAAAGTGCTCAGAAAGTATCAGTCCCCTTCACTTTAGAAGCAAAGTCCATGCCCTTAGGAATTTCTCGTCCCTAAAAGTCTGGGGGTGGCGGCAAACACATTGGTCAAGAGTGCCAGTGCAAGGCATAATCTCAAAAGACCTCTTAAAACTGATCTCCCTTCATCCCTGGTCCTCTCTTTCCTAGGCGTGCTTGTGACCAACCTCCCTTATAGACCGTCCCTGCAAAACCCTACCCCTGCCCTCCAGGCCAGTGGACTTAATATGCTCTCAACCAAGGATGCCAAGAAATCCTGTTACTCAGGCAGCCAAAAGAAGCCCTAATCGATGAGATATTGACATCATGTGTGGAGGAAGAGAACCTGGGGGCAGGCAGAAATGGAGTTCTGGGACTACGGAAGGTTCTGGAAATGGAAAGAAAAACAGATTAGGAATGAGGAGTCCTACATTCTAGTGTGACCTTAGGCAAATATTATTTTAGTCTTGCAACTCATTATGTGTCCTTGAGCAAATCACATCATAAGCCTCTTTTCTGCAAAATGGGGATAAATGATATCAGGTTGAACCACATGAAAGCAAAGGGTCAGATGTTGGCAATTTCATATCATTCTACCTGAAACCTACCACATAAGATGGTTTGCACCTGGAAGCTCGTCCAGTAGCTCTTCCAGCACCTGGAAGCTCTGGCCTCAGAGATCTCAGCCCTCACAGAATGGCGCAGGCCAGCCACGCAGCCTCTGTGCAGTCCGTGGCCTGGCCACTCCAAGCAAGCCCTGCCTACCTGCCCCCACTCCCACACAGGCAGTCTGAGGTCAGCTGTCACCATGGTCACCAACTAAACCCACTCAATATCTTGGGTGCATTCATGCAAAAGGGTTTTAGAGGCTGGGAGCTCACCTGACCTCATCACAGGCCACAAAAAGCAGACAAGACAAGGCCTGATTTCCCTAGGGCATGGTTGGAAAAGTGGAGGATGAACAAGAGAGAGGGACACAGCCTTGGCAGGGTGGGATAAGAACCTGCGCTTGGTCTCCCTGGGGGAGGAAGTAGCAGACTGCCAGCATTCCTCAGGGGAGGTTGGATTACTCCTCTAGGCTCTGGACAAGGAGACGGCCTGTCGGTGCTGGCTCTGACCCAAGAGACAGCTGCCCCACACCAAATGCAGCAGCACACAGCAGCTGTAACCTCCCTCAGAAGAGCCTGCATTAAAAGCATGAGGCCCAGGTTCTCTGCTTCTGAATCACCAGGTGACCTTGGGTGAGTCCCTGCCAGGCTCCTCAGTTTTTTCACCTGGAAAATGGAGACCATTTTAGCCCTGGCAGGGAATGGGACAAGGTGTAAAAAAGATGAGGGCTGGGCAGTCATGAGTCTATTCTTGGGCTATTTCGCACCGAGGGGGGAAACAGACACTGTCCGGGAAGGGGACAAGCAGACACACACTCCGGAACTTGCTGATTCTACCAGGAATTTTATCCATTAGTCCTCACTGCCAACTTAGCATTTCCCCCATCTCTCCCTGAGCTCCAGCAGCACCCAAGATCAGCTCCTCTTTACTTCTTGCCTGGACTAGTGCAGTAGCCTTCTAACTCATCTCCTCATTCCCTGCCTCAATCCATCCTCCAATAGAGATATGTGTTCTGCAGGATAGAGTCCAGGCTTTGAATCTAGCCCAGGCACTATGCCCCATGGTGCCCATAGCCTTTCACCATTCTGAGGTGCTCTTTCACCATTCTGAGCCTCGGAGCCCCAAAATGGGAGATGACCACCTGACCACCCCTTAGCCTTTCCCCGCCAACGCTGCTGCTCTTCCCCAAGCCCTTGGCTTATACCTCTCATTGTCAGGCATAACAGCCTGACAGTCCCAGCAACCCCCAGTCTGCTCCAGGGCACACACTAAGCATACAGGAACATCACAATCCCTCGCCCTGGAAGACCCAGATCCTTTTATCTGTCCCTCTCAGATGACCCTTCGCATTTCCACTGTGTATTGACAGGTCTCTGGTCCTGCATGGTGAAGCCTGACTCATCTCCACCACCCCCAAAGCACTGTGTCTGGGGGGGGGGGGGGTGTATAATGTCCTGCCCTGCCCCCACAACCTGGGCCCTAATTCAGGCTGCCTCATCCCTCCCTGGTCTCTCTGACCCACCCACCCTGATAACATCTTCAGATTAATCTCATTAGATGATAAGCTCCATCCTGCCATGCCTTGCTCAGAACTCACAAGGCTCCCTAGCCCCTTCAGCATAAGATCCAAACTCCAGAGCTTGACATTCAAGCCCTTTCTGTGACACCTGGCTGATGGGGGGAAGGGATGGACATGAACTTAACAAACACTGTTTGGTTACAAATCTGAAGGAATTTGCACAGTGGGCTTTTCCTCCTGGCCACCTTTTGGTGATGTCCTCTCTTCTGGGAAAGGCTTCTCCCTTTTCTCTCCTGGCAAATTCTGACTCATCCTCTGATGCCCAGGTCACATGCCCCCTTCTCTGGGAAACCTTTCCTAACCCCTCTGCAATCCAAGTCTCTTTGCTTTTCTCATCCCTCAGCAGTGCCACTGGATTCTAGGTCTATCTTCTCACTAGGCTAGGATCTTCTTTGGAAATAGATCCAATCCCCTATTTGTGCCCTAGTGCCCAGCACAAGACCAGGCAGAGAGGTGAAGGAGTGCCTAGTGCCCGGTGAGAAACATGTGACAGCAAGATGAGATACAACTGAAGATATAACCAGAAAACACCTTCCAGAGACTGGCCCAGTCAGTGCCCTCTCCTCAGCCAGGTCTGGTCTTCCATATCCATAACCCTAAGACTCAAACATCAGCCAAGAAAGTCCCTACAGAGGTCACCGGACAGGACCCAATGAGGCTTTAGCCTTTTAAAAATGACTCAAACAACCAAAGCAGAAGGAAAAAACAAAAACTGTTCCTGGTTAGCTCTCAGGCCAAAAGCTCACAGAATCCAATGGGACAGGGGAGGGGGCTTCAGGAAAGTCTCAACCTCTCCCTACCTCAGAGCACAGACGACCCTCCAAGCCCTAAGCCAGTACCTAAGAGTGGAGAAGCCCATTTCTTCTCTCTCTGACCCTCACACCCAGTCTTCCTCCTCTGACTCCCCTGGGTGCCAGAGCTGCCTGGGGAGCACTAAGCTGACCCTCCCAGCACCCTCCCCCCACCCAGATCTCTGGACAGCAATATCTGCCTCTGAATTTTTTTAACTTAATTTCTTCTACCTAAGGCAGCCCTGAAAGAATCCCCTTGCCCTACTACTGGGAGGCCCTTGCCTGGGCCACCAAACTGTCTCCTAGAAAGAAAGAAAAAAAAAGGGTTTTACTGGTAAAAAGCAACAGCTCTTTTACTGAAGGGGAATGGAAAGAGAGAAAAGAAGAGGGTAGGAGCATATATTCCCTTCTCAGAAACCCACCACAATCACTCATCCCTGCTGGGGCCACCCCTCACATGTCCCCACCCCCACCCCAGGGTTTCTGGAAGGGCGGGCACCAGGCTAACACACAAGGAGTCTCATGTCTTGTAGAGGGAATATACCCGGGCGAGGTTGCTGAGAACAGAAGCCCATTCCAGGCGGGTGCGACCTCTTAGCCCCCCAGTTTGTGCCCCATCTTAGTCCCACCCTTCCTTCCAGTTATACCGGTGCACTGGCGCCCAGCCCAGGCTGGGGCTGCGGTCCCCACGAAAGGCCGGTGAGCTTCATGGTTGAGGGGGAGGGCAGGATCACCACCAAACACAATTGATGAAAGAGGATGAAGCCCAGAGAGGGGCAGCTACTCGCCCAAGGTCACACAGCGAGGCCCAAGTTGCACCTGGACCTCCCTTCTCCCAGCCCCAAACTCTGGGAGCCCTTCGCGCGTGCCCAGGGCTCTCGAACCGCCAGGGTGCAGACACTCCCCACAACCTGCACACACGACCCGACCCCCTTACCTCTGGGCCCCCGGTGGCCCCTGCCTCAGAGCCAGCTCTTGGGTGGGGCGCTCAGGCCTGGCAGGACTAGGCTAGGCCAGGCTAGGTCAGGGCGAGTCCTCTGCTCCCCCTGGAGTGGGGACGCCCTCCACCAGGTCCCGCTCAGCAGGCAGGGATGCTGCTTCCACTGCAAAGTCCAAACTCCCCACCCAGCTCTGTACAAGCTTG
Organism: Prionailurus viverrinus; assembly: GCF_022837055.1. Classification (NCBI taxonomy): domain Eukaryota; kingdom Metazoa; phylum Chordata; class Mammalia; order Carnivora; family Felidae; genus Prionailurus; species Prionailurus viverrinus. Next base: position 54,320,106 of record NC_062570.1, read on the forward strand.
TACCCAGGGAGTTCGACTCAGCCGCGCGGCCGCTAGGCTGCGGGGCTGCGGGGCTGCGGGGCTGCGGGACGAAGCGTGGGGAGGGGCGAGGTGCGGGAAACGGGGAGGAGCCGGAGCGGGGCCACCCTGGGAACCGCCACTCAGGCCGCGTCCCCTTTAAGGCCAGCCGGTCTCAGCTCTAGCGGGGGCGGGGCGGGGAGCTGGACGGCTCACTGCAATGCCTCCTGGGAGATGGAGTTTGCGCTAAGCGTGCCGAGCCGCAAAGAGACCAGGGAGAACTACAAATCCCGGAGCGCAGCGCGCGGGTCCCGGGCCGCCACGCCCCTGGGCTGGGCTCTGGCCCTCCTCCCCCCTCGCAAAGCTGCGCTGGCCGCCCGCGGAGGGGAGGCTGCAGAGCGAGGGCAGGAGGTGGGTGCGGCGCGGCGCGAGCGGAGACTCGGGGCGCAGAGACAGCCGGTGAGGGGACGCGGGCCCAGCTGGCACCTCTCCTACTATGAGAGGTCATCTTGCCTATCTTAGCCTCGCCATTCTCATCTGTGCAATGGGGATGGCAACGCCAGAGACTGCGGGGGAGGGGGCGCTTGTTGGGAAGAAGGGGCGGAGCTGGTGGAAAGAGTCTGGCGGGATGGGGAAGGTTGGAAAAGCCCGGATTAAGAGGGTCGAGACTGTGGGCGGAGTCTGGTGGGTGGGGCAAAGAGGGGCGGAGTCTCTAGGTGAGGAGGAGAACTAGAGTGAGGTCGGAGGAGGGGGTGACCAGGGCTGGGGCGTCAGTACTGAGAAAGCCGATAAGGCAAGCCTAGGTTAGACTGGTTGGGATGGTCCAAAAAGCATTGGGGAAAGAGGGGCGGAGACACAGAGATGGAAAGGATCCTTCCCAGCCCCGGAAAGCCCAGGGTCGGCCGCGCGTTGATACAGTTTGGGTACAGGGATGCCCGAGTGGGCAAATACCCATGAATGCACAGAACAAACATCTTCCTTTCCTTGTAATAGAAATAAAGAGCCCATCCCTTGAACTCAGTGCGTCACACATGATCTCATTCAACGCTCTTACCCTGTAGAGGCGGCACCGTATCTATTTACAGGTGAGGAACAAGAGGCTTAGAGAAGTGAAGTAACTTGCCCCAAACCATAGGGCTCCTTACTCCAAAGACCCTGCTTTATTTCCTGCACTTCAGGGAGACAGAGGTTTACTCTGGAGTGGATGGCAGGGAAGAAACAAGAGTTTAGATGTCCTGCTGTATGCAGGTTGTGTGACAGGACCAGCTTCAACCTTTCTGAATGCCAACCTCTAAGGCAACCCTCCTATGGATAGTGTGAAGATGAAATGAGACGGATTTCAAAGCCCTCTGTTTATGCATTCTAATGGTTGAGGAGCAGGAAGACCACAGAAAGAGAGTGGTTGAAATGGAGTGCTTGTGTCTGAGGAAAACCACAAGAGGAATCCTGAGAGTAAGCTGAGAGGATGCAGGAAAATTCTGGAAGAAGATGGGGGATGGTGGTGGTTGTTGGGAGTCTGCACCAGGTACTTTGCTGTGCAAATGGAGAAGCTGGGTTGTCAGGTCAGGTGGCTTCCCTCCAGCTCACCTTTCCCTGTGCTGTGCCCTAACTGGGCAGCTCACTGCAGGGCCCCTGTGTGTCACCTGAGTTTAGAAAGCACCTTTTCCCCCTACAGTGTGGGCTGTGGGGGTATTGAGCAGCCTGTGGGCTTCTTAGAGATATGAACTGGGCAAAACAGAGCTGAAAGTACATCTGTTGGGTGTGGGGATGCCAGGAACTGGGAGGTGAAGGGCGGTGCTCCCATATGGTCCCCAGGGCTGTGAGCCAGTCTTTATCTTGGTGGACTGAGTAAGCAGGGGGAAGTCTCATCCAGCTTACTGGGAGACACATTACTCACTCTGAGTATTGTCACCCTTGAAAGTTACCCAGCCATGTTCAATCTATCTTCTACACAGTGGGAATTCCTCCATTTACTTCCAGGTGGTCACCTGGGCTTGGCTTAGATTCCAAACTGAAACTTCAAGAATGTGTTTCAAAATAAAAAGTTTTTAAGATTCAGGAGGTGGTGATGAAGCTCCTTATTGGTAGATGTCAGTCTGGGGTGAAGAAAACAGATCTAAGGGGAAGAAATTTCCCCTTCCCCTACTCTGCCTGCTTCTGGCGGGTACGAAGAGGGAAGATCTCAGCCTCAACAGAGTGGCCAGGCACTACCTAAACAAAGTAGGCTTTTGGTAAGAGGTGGAAATAAAATGTTCTGAAGATGTAGAGAAGAAAGAAAGGAATTCCAGCTGAGGGGACTGACAGATGAAAGGGATTTTCTTTTAGAGTGCAGGCAAAAGGGATGACAGCAAATTGCAGAGATCAGAGAGGGCCTGACATGGATAATGATAGTATCCACTTCATCTATGAAATCAACATGTAGAAGGTGCCTAGCACAGTAATAACTGCTCAGCCATTATTCTTGCTGCTGTTGTTACAGTCACCATCTATCCAGAATTGGCCCAGGCCCACACAGCTAAAGTGTCAGAGCCTAATTCAAACACAGGCCTGGGTGATGCCAAAGCCCCTCCGGTTTTTTGCCCACCCACAACATTTCTAAGGCCCAGAATGGGCCCCGCTTTGTGAACATGACAGGAGTTTCTTTCCTGCTGTAGTAGCAGAGACTCTAGGTTCTGGAGGAGGCAGGGGGAACAAGGCCTGAACAGCCATCTTCTCCCAGCCTGGATCCCAACACAGAAACAGGCAGGCCTGGCTCTGTGGTTTCTGTGAGCGGTGGGTCTATGGAGAGAGACCACTCGGGTTTAAATTCTGTCTCCTCTACCAACTGTGGGCTATTTTAGCTTAGCCCTGGTTGGCTCCCTCATCCTTCAAAGCACGGCAACACACGGAGAGGAAAATTACCAGATTATAATGCTTCTTGGTAGTAGTAATAACAGATGTGTTTATTGAACCTGGCTGGTTTGGGGGTCGGGCACTCTGACTGGAATTTTACATCTATAGTCCCATGAGGGAAGCATTCTTTTCTTCCCTCTTTCAAAATAAAAATATTTTTAGAATTTTCAAGGCTACAGATAAGTTTAAAGAGTAGCCTTTCGCCTATATGCACCAATTCACCCTTTGCTGATTTTCCTTTTACACATACCTTTTTGCTAAACTATTTACAAATTACAGATATCTTGACACTTGACCCCTAAATTCTTCAGCATGTAACTCCTAGTTACAGAATTCTCCTACATAACCAAAATACTATTATCGTACCTAAGAAAATTTGAAAGAAGTAAATATCACTTAATAAACAGTATACTCACATTTCTCCAACTGCCAATCTTATGTAGTTGGGTTTTTGTTTTGTTTTTCTTTTTTGTCAGAAGTAGTCAAGATTCATGCATTATATTTAGTTATATCTCTTTAAGCAACTCATTTACTCTACATAGAGCCTCTTCTACCTGTATAAATTTGGTTATTTTATCAATGGTTATTCAGGGTTGTTGGTTTTTTGTTTTTTGTTTTTCCTTTCTGGCAACGTCGTGTTCTTCTTATTGCATCCCATCAGGAAGTGTATAATATCAGGGTCCTACTATCCATGAATGCTAAATTTGATTGTTGGTTAAGGTCATGACTGCCTGATCTCTCCATTGGTGTAATTTTTCCCTTTGTCATTAGTCTTTGGAGTGATTCCTTGAGAATGTCGAAATCGTGTGTTCCCAGTAACCTTTCACTACATCCATTGATGATCCTTGCCCGAGTTGCAACATTGAAAGTTGCAGAGTGGTAATTTTTTAAGTGTGCCATTCTTTCTCTATTTATTAGCTGGTATTGTTTGTTATAGAATAATTTTTTTCCACTGTTTGTGTGTGTCTTTCTCTCCTCTCCCTGTCTTTTTTCTTCTTGGAGTAACAAAGAGTCATGATTTTTTTTAAATTCAATGTGTTATAACCCATTATCATCATTAATCTTTTTGGTATTCAAATTATTTCCAAATTTGGCCTAAGAGAGTCCCTTCAGGCCAGCTCCCGTGTTGTGTTTTAATTGCGATATGATTGACGTTTAACATTGTATTAGTTTTAGGTATACAACATAATGATTTGATATATGTATATATTGCGAAATGATTATCCCAATAAGTTTAGTTACCATTCACCACAACACATAGTTACAAAAATACTTTTTTTCCTTTGATGAGAACTTTTAAGATCTTCTGTGTTGTTTTCACAAGATCTCATTAATCTTTCATTGCTTCTCTGCTGTCTGGCAAGAGATGTTCCAGGCTCACCTTGCACTTCTTCTATCAAAGTCCCGGAACCATCAATTTCTCCAGGAAACCCTGGTTTCTTTCTGTAGGAGATGACATTTAGAAACCAAGATCTGGAGTCAGGTGTGCTCATTGCTACTGGGGTGCTACTGGTAGGCTCTTTGAGTGAGCAGAGCTAAGAAATGATGGATGGATGGATGGATGGATGGATGGATGGACGGACGGACAGGCGGACAGGTAGAGAAGTAATTATCAGTAGATTTATTGTTGTTACAACTGGGCGTCACTGTGTAGCAGTCAACTACTGCATGGCAAGTAGTTTCATTATGGAAGCTCAATGGGCAGTAATATAGGAAATTGCACAGAAAGCCCATGCCTAAAGACTCTGAGTGTATGAACTGTTGGCCAAAACCTCTGTGGCTCGGTTCAGTCTCTTGCTCAAGACCCAGATTAGAGAAGACCCCAGGCTGCCTCCAAAGGACTGTTCTCTGAGCCATGTCCAAGCCCAGAACCTTCTACAGGCCATGACTCAGAAGTCAAGAATGCACATGAAGCCCTGGGTCAGGGACTCATTCTCTCTGCGTGGGTGAAATCAAGATTATGTGATTTGTTCTGCCAGGGTCGCAGAGTTGTGGTAAAGATCAATATATATTTATTTTTTAATTGCTAATAAGTCTTTTCAGTACATATTATAAATTTCCTTCTCCTTTTTATTGTTTCAATACCACAGTTTGGAATGTCATTGCTTTATAATCCTATTTAATACATTACTAGTAGTTACTGGTTATCTTAACTAACATTTAAGGTAATTACTCTTTTTCAAATATTCTTTCAAGTTATCACTTATCAATTTTTCCAAAGTAAGATTTTAATCTTTTTTTTTAATCCTTTGAAGAAATACTATTGGGATTTGGATTAGGACAGCATAACAACTGTAGTTAATTTTAGAACAACTTGAAGATATTTCATCTCTTTCAGAAGCATTACAAGTCTCTATTCAAATCCTCTTTATGCTTCCTAATAAAGTATTATGGTTTATATTACTGGAAGGGACACAGGCTTTGGAGAGAGACCTCATTTGGAATTCTAGCTCTGCTGCCTCTAGCTGTGTGATCTTCAGCAGCTGTCATCACTACTCTGTGCATCAGTTTTATAATCCTAAACACCGGAATAACACTCGTACCTACCTCACAGCATCTGCGTGGTGTTTTAATGAAATAGTCTGTTGGAAAGTGCCTCACATAGCTCAGGGCATGTCCTTGGTTCTCAGGAAGTGTTGATTCTCTACACCCTGGTCTTTATGTAGGTCAGAATCAAATTCAGATGGCAGGTGTAAGAGCACCTTGTAAGAGGTAGGAGGGGAACAAGTGACAGATCTCTCCAAGGGCCTTTGTTCACAATCCACACTTTGCAGTTAGACAGGCCTAGACTTGAATCCTGGCTCTGACACTGTTTGGTGCAAGTTCCCTACCTCTTAAAGCCTGAGGTTCTCATTTGCAAAGTGCAGATAATACTTTTCTTGAAAGGGTGTTACGGGGCTTAAATGAGCTCATATGTATAACAGAGCTAGCAGGTATGGTACACAGCAGGTACTCAGCATTAGCTGTGTCCTGCAAGAGGACTGCAGGGACACGTGGGTGCCTGGACCACGTTTTAAAGTAGGACTCTAGAGCAATGTCTTGGCTGCCCTTCCTCACAGGACATCTGCTGTCAAAGAATTCTATTTTCTGCGTCACAGAAAGGTAGAGGTTGCAGCCAGGTAATTTCCAGGCCCCAGACTGGAATTTCCCTTTGCATGGTACCAGGCTGGGCCTCAAGACCCCCTCTCATTTGGGCCACAGACCCATTCCAGAAAGGAGAGAATTCCAGCAGCAACTTCCAAGGCCCCCTGGCCTCCCCAACTTGGGCGGTCTGGGGATCAGCATGGCATAATTTCCTGGTTTGATGGTTTGACACCAGCCCTTTTCTCAAACAGGGAAAGAGGGCTAATCTCTTGCTTGGTTTTTTAGTCGAGAGGCAGGCTTGGAAAGCCTCCTGCTGAAGAAACATAATTCGTTCAGTGGTGATTTCTTTTATCTACTTCCTGGTCCTGTGTGAGTTCTCATTCATCCTTTCTAATCTGGCTCTGAAAAACCTGGCATTTTGTGTTTCGTGGCTTTGTCATTAGACATCATCGGCTGCTGTTGAAATAGAAGGGCTTGGGCTTCTCAGTGGATTTGCCCTGTGTCAGCCATGGAGGCACTGTGGGCTGTCCTCGGGTCCTGTCCCCACTTCCATCGATGGGAGTGGGCAGAGCCCCAGGCCGGCCGCAGACCCACCACCCAAGGACATTTCCATCTGGTCGGGATGGAGAATAGAGTATGTGCATCTCTCACTCACATTAAGACCCTGTGGTGGGAAAGAGGAATGATCACAAGTGTTGGACCCACACAGAACTGGATTCAGATCCCAGCTCCTCCACTGACTCCTACACTTTCTGAGCCTCAGTTTCCTCATCTGTAAAATGGAGATAATAATAGTCTCTTTCACAGGGTGCTTATGAAGACATCAAATGAAGGAATGCATGTACAGCATTTAGCACAATAGTATCATTTTCTGTACTTTTCTATATGGTTTTATTGCAAATAAAATGCTACCAAGTGTTACATGAAGCTCCTCACATAGAGCAGGAGGTGTGCGCTAGGTAAGTGGTAACCGTCTTGCCAAGCAGGCTGCAGAGCAGTGTTTTTAAAGGCTGCTTCAGAGATTGTCAAACTTGTCTGAAGCTATCACAGCCCTTTATTGCTGTTAAAACTCTGCAGCCTGAGTGGGCTGAGAACGGACTCTCTGCTAGTTGGCTGTGTGTCCAGTCTCTCCGAGTCCACTTTCCTGTCATCTGCCAAACGGAGCATGATGCCTACTTTGTAGGATTGCTCCAAGAATTTAAAAGGCTGGTGAGTGTAAAGGCCTTGGATGTAGTAAAACGCCCAGTAAATATTCATCCGTCCCACCCTGCTGCCCAACCCCCTCCCCCATCCCCATGACACTAGCATCCGCCGTGTGCTAGGCAGTGCCTATGCGGGGACATGAGATGTGTCTGTGCTTTAAGGAGATCACAACCTAGGCAGTGGTTTTCAACAACAATTTTTGTCACAGCTCACAGTATGAAGACATACTTTAGATCACCTTCCAGTTCACTCACAAACACACACAACTGAAAAAAAAAAGTTTCCCAACAATATATGTAGCTGGTCACAACCCATTGTGTTGATTTCATGAGACAATCCCAATCTTGATCCTTTTTCCAGTTTATGAAGTCATAATTTACATACAGTGAAAACTCACCCTCTTGAGGTATACTGTTACATGAATTTTCATAACTTTTATAACTACCACCACATCAAGACATAGAGTGTTCCCATGACTCCAAGGTATTCCCTCTTGCCTGTTTGTAGCCAATTTTTTCCCCAGTCCAGGCCCTAGCAATTACTGGTCTGATTTCTGGCTCTATAGTTTTACCTTTTTTAGAATGTTACATAAATAAGATCACATACCTCTGTAACCTTTTTTTTTTTTTTTAATGTTTATTTACTTTCGAGAGAGAGAGACAGAGCACAAGCAGGTGAAAGGCAGAGAGGGAGACACAGAATCCAAAGCAGGCTCCAGGCTCTAAGCTGTCAGCACAGAGCCTGACACGGGGCTCAAACTCACAAACATGAGAGAGAATGACCTGAGCCAAAGTCAGACACTTAACCGACTAAGCCACCCAGGCGCCCTACCTATGTAACCTTTTGAGGCTGGCTTCTTTTACTTAACATAATGCTTTTGACATTCTTCTCTTGTGGTATATGTCAGTAGCTAGTCCCTTTGTATTCCTGAGTCATATTCCATTGTATAGTTGTGTGACTGTGTTTACCATTTACATATTAGTTGTTTCCAGGTTTGAGCAATTATGAATAAAGCTGCTATAACTATTCAGGTACAGGTGTTTGCATGGACATATGTCCTCATTTCTCTGGGTACATAATGAGGAGTGGGATTGATGGGTCGTGCGGAAACTGAATGCCAAACTTCCACCATGGTTGTACCATTTTGCATTCTCACCGGCAATGCAGGAGACTCATTGCTCTGTATAGTCAGCAGCGTTCGGTATGATCCGATTTTTTTTTTAAGTTTATGTATTTATCTTGAGAGAGCATGGGGGAGGGGTAGAGAGGGACGGAGGGAGGGAGGGAGAGAATCCCAAGCAGGCTGTGCGCTGTCAGCACAGAGCCCAACGTGAGGCTCAAACTCATGAACCATGAGATCATGCCCTGAACTGAAATCAAGAGTCGGGTGCTTAACCGACTGAGCCACCCAGGTGCCGGGTATGGTCAGATTTTTTTATTGGAGCCATTTTAATAGGAATACAGTGTTATCTAATTGTGGTTTTAAGTTTCATGTCCTTCATGACTATTGCTGTTGAGCTTTTTTTTCAAGTGGTTATTTGTCATCAATATGTCTTTGTGAAGTGTGTGTTCAGATCATCTGCCCATTTTTTCATTGGGTTGTCTGTTTTCTGTTTTGAGAGCTCTTTCTATATTCTTGTTAACAACCTTTTATCAGATCTATGTTTTGCAAATACTTTCTGCCAGTGTGTCTTATTTTCATTTTCTCAACACTGCCTTTTGAAGAGGAGTTTTTCATTTGGTGAAGTCCAGGGTGTCGATTTTTTTATGGTTTGTGCCTTTTGGGTCCCATGCAACAAATCTTTGCCTAACCCAAAGTCACAAAGGTTTTCTCCCAGAAGTTTTAGTTTTCAAAAGATTTTACCTATAGGTCTGTGGTCTGTTTGGAGTTAATTTTTCCTACATGGTACGAGATATGGGTCAAGGTTCTTTTTTTTGGACGTGGATGTCCAGTGATCTGCACCTTGAAGGAGTGCAAATCAGCTCATAACATGATGGAATGGTGGGCACGGCCAGGTAGGCTGTGCAAAGGACCAGGAAGCCCCAAGAGGAGAGCTGTTAACCTAGTGGAGATCTGGGGATGGCCTTACAGACGCAGTGGCTCATAGGTGGGGCCTTCAAGGTTGCCAGCAGAGAAGGTGGAGAGGGTGGTATAGGGAGAGCAAAGTCAGGCAGGTGACAGCATGAGAATGTGTGCAGTGCCATCTGGAATGCGGGAGGATAGAGTGGGGGAGGGGCTGGAGGTGAACTTGGAAGAGCAAGGTGGTCTGCCCAGGCAGTAGTGCTCCAGAAGACTGAAATGGAAGGTGGAGAGGAAGAAGGCAGGGAGCCAGATGAGGAGGTAAGGAGAGCAGAGGAGAAGCCAGAGCCCAGGGAGGGCTTTAGGGATGCGTTTGAAGAGTCAGAGTGAGAAAAATTATAGGGATGAGGACTCGGAGCTGCCTCCTGGATCTTAGGCGCAGGCAGTTGAGTGGCTGAGAAGCATTCACTGTGGGTTTGGGGGAAGAGGAATTCTGTGTCAGACCTTCTGGTACCCGTGGAACATCAAGGTGGAGAAGTCCAGGACACAGCTGAGGATATACAGGGGACTGGAGCTCAGTGAGGATCGTCTGTTCATCCCCACCTGACCACAAACCCTTCATCACACAAAGCTTTCAGTACCTCCTGCCCCGAAGTGCCAGGTCCTGTCCTCATGTGTCCTTGTGCCATTTACACCACGACCTGTACACCTGTGATGGTGGAAAACGGGGGCTTGGATGGCTGAGCTCTGTGACTTGTGGGCATGGAGAGAATACCACAGAGAGCACCTTAGACTGAGGGAGGGGGCAGGAAATCTGGCTTCTAACCAGTCTCCGCCCCGACTGCCTGTGTGGCTGACAGGCAGTGACGATGCCAGGGAGTCGCACAGCTCCAGGGAAGAGGCAGGAAGGCAGATGCTCTGCTGCTTTTGCAAGCAGAGGAATAGGAGTTTGGGTACCCACCCAAGAGCCCCCAGGTATGCCAGGTGTGCCTTGTGGCTCCCGACTATCTCCCTCCCTCTCCCCCCCACCACCACCCAGTGCTCTGAGCTCTTCAGCACTAACGTACAGAGGAGATATGGGGTCCGCAGCCCACAGAACCAACAGCAAAGACAGCCCGGCCTCTCTGATGCCTGAGGCTGCTCTTTCCATGTTGCTGAGCTACTGGATAGAGCCCGGGCCTTAAGTCAAGGAGATGGGGCACCTGGGTTGCTCAGTCGGTTAAGTGTCTGACTTTGGCTCAGGTCATGATCTCACGGTTTGTGAGTTCCAGCCCCACGAGGCTTTCCACTGTCAGCACAGAGCCGGCTTCAGATCCTCTGTCCGCCCCCCCCCCCCCTTCTGCCTCTCCCTCACCCACACTCTTTCTCTAAAACATTAAAAAAAATTTTTTTTAAGGAAATCAAGGCGAGAGACTGAAAACTAACATATGCAAATTACTACCTAGAAAGAAAAGGAAGATTCTGGAAAGAGGAAGGGGATGGCACTGGCTCATGGGTCCATCTCCTGCCTGGGCCCTCTGTAGACAGAACTGACCAGTGTCAGCCCTGAAGCCAGAGCACCTTCCCGCAGCTGCAGGTTCCCACACAGCAGCCATCCCTTCCTCAGCCCTAGCCCCACCCCTTCAGTTGGACCTCCCCGCTGTCCCACAGCCCATCTGCTCCGGGCTTCTGCTGCCAATTTTGTAACTTCACCATGGCTCGTTTCTCTTCAGACACTCCAGATGGTTAATGCCTTTCTACAGTATCAAAGTGCCCCATTAGATGAGGAAGGAGTCATGAAGTGACCCCCTAGACAGTTGGGTGGGGCAGCTGAGCATCTCCCTCCACCAGCATGGACGGCCTCCATTTTCTGGCAGGAGTCTCCATCCCCTGGAGTTAAGGGGGTCTTAGTGCAGCCAGCCTCCTCAGAAGACAGGCATGGTGAGGGTAAGAAGTGCTCTGGCCTGCTCATCATCCTTGCTGGGTGACTTTGGGGAAGTACTCCCTCAGACCTCTGTTTTCCCATGTGGATAGTAAGCATGCCAGAATTCATTCCTGACCTACTCCCTTAGCTCTTGGTCCATCTCCCTTGTCACTGCACCCTCACTGCCTCTTGTCTTGGTCTCCCTGCCAGCCTTTTCTTTTTGAGGGCAGCACTGGGTCCAATTCTTCTTTGTGGCCCTCACACCCAGCATCAGGGAAGAGTTGCTTAATCTGTTCCACAGGTGGGATCTTGGGAAAGTATGTTGGAAGCTGAGGGTACATGCCTTCCTTTCTAGAACCTTAAAGAGAAGTTAGACTCCAAGACTTCAGGTTGAAGGAGACTCACCAGCCTTAGACACTGGAGGCTGCAAGGTAGGGGGAGAAGGGCTTGTTAAGGAGAGAAGTGGGTAGAGAATGGGTAAAGGGTGCTCCGTGCAGAGTCCCACGTTTGCACTGAAACTCAAATTCTTCAGAGGTAGCTGGGGTGTCATCATGATGGGAAAGGGCAGGCCACCAGGAGTCAAGAACATCTTCATTGCAAGGCTAATAGTTACAGGAGGATGAGAGTCCAACAAGGGGTGTCAGAGTCCAGAGGGCTGAGTGGCCCATTGTAAGCCTGGGACAGAGATGGAAATGGCACTAATCATAGCTATTCATTGTAAAATCCTTGAGATAGACTAATAATAAGAAGGCATCATTGGTACAGCAGAAGGGAGTGCTGGGCTGGGAGACCTAAATCTCAGAGCATTGGCTAGGTACTTAGAAGGTACCAGTGTTTGACTAGTAAGCATTTATGTATTTTTCTCTCTCACATAAAGGAACCTGGGTTTGAAACTTGGTATGGCCCTTCACCTCTCTGAGCATGGGGAATGAATCCTGACCATGTTCCTCATCCGCACGATTGGGATGGATGGTGATATTGTCTAAGTCAAAAGATGTATCACCAGTATCTAAACAAATGTGTGTAAGGGCAGGTAACAGAGCATTTAGTCCAAGCACATTTTCTTTCCTTCCTTAGAGCAGTGGTTCTGTGTCTTAACTGAACATTTAGAATCACCAAGGGTGCTTTTAAAAAATACCAATGCTAGGGTATTAAAGACCAATTACAATAATCTCTGGAGGGCAGGACCCAGGCTTTGTTTTTTCATTTTTTCTTTTTTCTTTTTTTAACTCCCTAGTGAACCTAATATGCTTAAATAATGTGGCAATTATCTCATCAGGTACTAATTCATTTCAACCTCTAGGACTATAGGCTTGATCTACAATAAGGAGTTGAGAACTGTACATACATTGATGTTATGGTCTGAATGCTTGTGTCCCCCAGGTCCCTATATTGAAATCCTAATCTCCAGTGTGATGGACGTAGCACCTTTAGGAGGTGATTAGGCTGTGAGAATAGAGCCCCCATGAACAGGATTAGTGCCTTTATAAAAGAGACTCTAAAAAGAGCTCTCTTGCCCCTTCTGTTACATGAGGACCCAGTGAAAAGACGGCCCTTGCCAGACACCAAATCTGCCTACACCTTGATCTTGGACTTTCCAGCCTCTAGAACTGTGAGAGATAAATGCTTAAGCCACCTGGTCTATGGTATTCTTTTATACCAGCCTCAACAGACTAAGACACCAGATATGGTTGGGTAATTTCTCACTTCTCTCCCTCTCTAGGACTACTTTCCAGCACCCCAGCCTCCTGCCATGTCTGACCCCATCACACTGAACGTTGGGGGGAAGCTCTATACGACTTCACTGGCAACCTTGACGAGCTTCCCCGACTCCATGCTGGGTGCCATGTTCAGTGGAAAGATGCCCACCAAGAGGGACAGCCAGGGCAACTGCTTCATTGACCGTGATGGCAAAGTGTTCCGCTACATCCTCAACTTCCTGCGGACCTCCCACTTGGACTTGCCTGAGGACTTCCAGGAGATGGGCCTGCTCCGAAGGGAGGCTGACTTCTACCAGGTGCAGCCCCTGATTGAGGCACTGCAGGAGAAGGAGGTGGAGCTCTCCAAGGCTGAGAAGAATGCCATGCTCAATATCACCCTGAACCAGCGTGTGCAGACAGTCCACTTCACCGTGCGGGAGGCACCTCAGATCTATAGCCTCTCTTCCTCCAGTATGGAGGTCTTCAATGCCAACATCTTCAGTACCTCTTGCCTCTTCCTCAAGCTCCTTGGCTCCAAGCTCTTCTATTGCTCCAACGGTAATCTCTCCTCCATCACGAGCCACTTACAGGATCCCAACCACCTGACTCTGGACTGGGTGGCCAATGTGGAGGGCCTGCCAGAGGAGGAGTACACCAAGCAGAACCTCAAGAGGCTCTGGGTGGTGCCAGCCAACAAGCAAATCAACAGCTTCCAGGTCTTCGTGGAGGAGGTGCTGAAAATTGCTCTGAGTGATGGCTTCTGCATCGATTCTTCTCACCCACACGCTGTGGATTTTATGAACAATAAGATTATTCGATTAATACGGTACAGGTAAAAGGACCCCAGGAACACTGAAGGAGGGGGCTTCCAAGAAGCTGCATGTCAGCCAAGGTCCTGGAGAGTGTCTCACCAGTGGTGTGAGGCAGGGCGCTTTACTAATCTGTATTAACCGCATAGCAGGACTTGATTCCCCCCACAATGCAGTCTACCTATAGGAATCCGTGTGTCCTCTCAACGGAGCTACCTTTTTCCTTGCCACTTTGAGCTACAGATGGGCAGTTTGTCATAAGTGAAGTGCCTGCCAGTGTGTCCTAAAGCATGCCATAGGAGGGCTTTCTGGCTACAAAGGAATGGCGAATTTTCCACAGGCTCCAGCTCTCTCTGTACCACTAGGCAGTGCCTCACTTAGCCATCTATGAAAGGAGCCCCTGGTGGAGGGAAAGGGGTGAAAACAAGAGGCTTCCTTCAGTTTCCCAGGACCTAAAGTAACCAGAGATCCCCACCCTACCTGCTCCTCTGTCCCTAGGATGCAGCCAGGACCTTGGACTTGTTTGCCCAGGGACAACCATGTTTGGCTGGCGTGGAAATGCAGTATGATTTCAGAGCTGCGTTTTGGGCCCCCACTGTGGTGGGGAGAGATTTGAGCTGTGGCATGGCCTAGAGGAGTGAGCATCCAGGCAGGGTTCAGAAGATGGGGATATCCCTCTGGACTGGGCCAAATGTAGACATGTGGGGATTTTTCACTTCACAGGTGAGCTGCTGTCCCTGCGAAGATTTTAAAGTACCTGGAGCCAGTGCAACAGAAGGCGTTTCATAACGTGGACTGTTACATGACTTCTGTAATCCTTTCCCCAAGAATTTGAAGTATCATTGAAAGAGGTCATTTTAAATAATATTATGGACTCTCAGGGTTGGAAAATAATTTAGTGGTCGCTTAGCCCTTCCTGGCCCCCAGCACACCCCAGCCCATTTGGGGCTAAGCACCTCTCCCCAGCACCTTCAAGTGATCACATCCCTCCTTGCATACTTCCAGCAACGGGAAGCTCATCAACCCCAAGGCAGCCCCTGCCGTGGTTAGCCAGTGCTGTTAGAAAGCCCTTCCTTACATTGAACCAAAATCTGTTCTTCCACACCCATTTTCTAGTCTTGGATCTAGACCTTCTTTCTCACTCAGAGGTATGTTTGTTTACTCTTTCACAATAGTCACCTTAAAAGGCCAGACCCTTATTCTGAAAATATTATTACTCAAATTAGGATTCCCCCTGGGATTTGTCCAGAACCAAGGTTAACCCCCTTCCCATCTCTTGTAAGTCAGCCCCATTTTGTGATCACTTCACTTTGTTTTGTGACACCCATTTCATCTGCCTCCTCACCGTCTGTGGCTCCACATAGCTTTTGACCACCTCCTGTTGGAGGATAAAGATTTGTTGCCCCAAGAAAGTGTTGCCAGAGGAAGGAGGCCAGGGTATGGCAGGGCGGATTGCACCAAGGAGCCCTGGAGTTACCATAACACTCCTCTCAGAGTAAGCGTCCAGGCACTGTGACATTGCTCGGAAAGAAGTGGCCTTCTGCTGTGGTACAGTTTCTGGTCGTAACCAACCCGTGGACCTCCCTGGGATAAGGTCCAGAGCAAGACACCCCAAGCCACCACTTTCCAAGGGGTGATGAATAGTGCAGACCTCAAAACTGCACATTATGATTCATCCCTGAAGTTTGGCCTTGGGAATCTTCCCCATTGGGTAGGGGCTCTTGGACAAAACCAGGGAAGCCTAGTGACACAGGCACCCACAGGAGATGGGCTGAGGAAGGGACTTCCTATAATTACACCCTGGGAACAAGGAGCTTGTATGCTGGGCCGTGGGCAAGGCTGCATCCGTTAGGTAATAAAGGCCTTTTCCCCCTACAGTGGGACCCAGGAGTCTCTGACAGCTGTCCCAGGTCACCAGACCAATAGTACTCGGGAAGGTCACTCAGGAGAACCCAGGTTAGAACAGACACAACAGAAGCTGTGACCACAGTAAAACAGTTTATCACCACTGCCCTTTTCCTTCTCCATAAAAAGTATCTTTCTCCATCTTCTTGGTGCTTCTTAATTCAAACAGCTTGACGTTAGAGAAAGTAAAGGACTTGTGAAGCCACTAATGTGCTGTGTGACTGCGCAAGTCGCCCACCTCACTGAGCCACCTCCATTTCTTCATCTGTGAAATGGGCATAACAGTAATACATAACCCTACCTACCTCACAGGGCTGTTGTGAGGATCAAATGAAATAATGTACGTGAGAATACAGTATAAATGATCATCAGTGTTACTATTTTGCATCTGCTTATTTATAAGGGGTGAAAAATACCCTGGCCTTGGAGTCAGGCTGACCTGAATTTGAATTCTGGCTCCATCGCTTGTTATGGAACCTTGGACCAGTCACAGGGCCACTGATTTGTTTCCTCGTGGGATAACAATCTCGCCTCCCGGTGTTCTGTGACTTAAATGAGCTGGTGGCCGTGAAAATTCCTAGCTAGGCCTGGCACATAGGAACTCAGTAGATACTTGCTCTTTCAGGAAGTCATATTGGTGGACTGCCGTGCAGGGAGCACCTCGAGAGGACAACTTAGCAAGCCCACCTGGAGCATTTGGTGTGTGGGCCCCGAGGATGGAAACAGCCACAAATAAATTCAAGGCTTAGAAAAGGCTTAGAGGACCACAAAATATGCTGTGGGAACTTGAAAACAAGTTCCGGTCTCACAAACGGCTTAAGGGACGAACAAGCCAGGCCTCTAAGGGTAAGTTGGGTTGTGACAGCTAAGCAGGGTACCATGGGTGCAGGAAACAGCACGAGCAGAGAGCAGGGAGCCAGGTGGAAAGGGTGAGCCCTCACACGTGACTCCAGCACAAGGGGAGTGACAGGTGGTGCGTTCAGCACATTCGCTGTGCATGCCTCTCAGGTGCGGGCAGCCATTGCTTAGCAAAACTAAGAAAGCACATGGAGTGGTAGAGGCAGCACCATGCCAGAGGACGAGTGAGTCAGTGCGAGTGTGCACAGGGAGGCAAGGATGTGCATCTTGTGAGCCCTTCGCTGCCCGATGGTGATCCGTGATCTCAACCAGGCAGTTAAGTCTTTTGCACAGCCAAGAGCTTTGTCTCAACTGAAGGGCAATGCCAGGCACGCGTGAACTTGTCAGCTTTCCATTCCTATCCTTGGTGTGATCCCAAGCAAGAAGAGGGGCAGTCAGAAAGGGAGCTGGGGGGAATCCTAAGGCATTTTGGTGTTACCACGTCCTGAGGCCAGCCACCAAATAGGGCCCCTGCATGCTTGAAGGCCATCTCAAGCACTGCTTCCTGTGACCTTCCTATGACCTCACACCCTCAAAACCATCTAAAGCCCTTTACCCTTTTATGAAGGGCAAACCTTGTGACTCTCTGTTCTGCCTTGAGGCTGGAGCTCCCTGTACAGAGGTGGCCATGGTTCCCCTCCCTCCCCCATATGTGCCCAACACAGCCTCAGGCCAGGATTGCGGTCACTCTGCTTTGTAAACAGATGTGTGGCCTAAAACATAGCACTTTTGTAACTGCCCCTTTGTTCACCCCAAGTGTCCAGCTTTCTTTTACAAATCACTCTTAAAACATGCTACTGTGATTGGAGGCTTGATCAAGGTCAGCCTTAGATTTCTCAGCTCATGTATCTAGACAGCCAGCCCATCCCTTTCCTGTGGTCTCTTCACTGACCACCTGAGTCTGTACGTGGGGGGAGGGGGGACAGGGATGGCCTTGGGCTGATGGGGGTGGTTGGCAGGGAAATGAGGCCCCATGATCCTCTTGCAGAGCAAAACAACGTGATAACCAGCCCATCAAAGGGAGGGGCCGGGCTTTTTTCCAGGTCCTGTGGGGTCCTGGCTCTGGCAGCTCCATGAGCCCAGTGACCTCAGTCTCCTTTAGAACCTTCAGGACAGCGTGGCACCAAGCAGAAAACCATGGAGATAGTCTGATGCCGTGTTCACCCCAGTCTGGGGCATAGGGACCAAGGGGGAGAAAAGGCCTATGTAAGCCAGAGGTTCACTGAGCAACCCACAGCACCCAGAACCCCACTCGACACAAAAGATAACAAAACAAGCTCTGTGGCGCCACTGTCTGGCTTTGATTTCTGGGCCGGAAGTGCATGGCCAGCCAGACGTGTCTGACCCTCACTTAGCCTGGTCTTTCCCGCCAACTTCCCTGGCCCTCCAACCCCAATATACAAGGCATCTCAAAGCTTTTGTCAACATTTCTCATTTCGCTGGCAGCCCTAGAGTGTTCTAGTCCATTCTCATGCCAAGTCTCTCCCCTAAGCCTAGGTTCCCTCTTACTGAGGTTTTGGGTAAAGGCCCAGTTGAGTCACACTGGAAATCCTCTAGAGATCCTGCCAGCTAAAGACAAAGGTTAATGGGTTGTGACATGACCCCAATTATAAATGACCTCACTTATAAATCGGATACTGGATTTGCTTCATAAACACCCTTTTGTGTTTATGAACCTTGTAGGTTTATGAACCTTATAGGTTCCCAAGCTCCTTCACATCCATACTGTCCTTTCATAGAACTCTAGAATGTGTATGCCATGCGTCTCCTCACCTGTGCCTGAGTTGTGCTTTATTGCTCTGTCTTCATAGCAAACATCTGCCCATCCTTCAACACTCTGCATAAGCCTTGCCTCCTTGGCTCCCCAAGCAGGGTTAGTCCCACCCCCTCTTTGTACCACCCTATATCTGGTGAGGACTTTTACCATCATATTGCAGCTATTCACAGTCAGCAGTTGTGTTGCTAAATATGTAACAACCAGCTCTCAGAGAAAAGCCCTGATTTGTAGCATTGGCCAGTTTCAATGGTGCAAACACTCTCATTGTAGTGGATATCAAGTTACTGAAGTGGTATCACTGATCATCAGGAAAAAGAGGCACACAATGGGCTCTGGAGAGCCAGAGTGAGCCTGCTCCGACACAAGAACTGAGTGCCTATGAGGGCAGAAGCTCTGTCTTGCTCTTTGTATCACCAGCGCCCAGCACACATAAGGTGCTCAGGACCTCTGCTATCATGATGTCCTCTCTTGCTCAAACTCCTTCTTGCTCCAAACTCTTGCTCAAACTTTTTCTATAGTATAAGAAAAAGCCCAAAGTTCATAACCTTTTACAGACAGACTTCAACCTACATTAAAGACCATAGATTCTGGAGTGAGACTCCCTGAAATCAAATCCTGGCTTTGCCACATAATGGATATGTAACCTCAGGCAGGCAAGTTACTTAACCTCTCCATTTCCTTGTCTGTAAAGTAGAGGTAATAATACCCACCTCATAGAGTTGTTGCAAGAGTTTGATGAGGAATACATCCATAGCTTTTTGAGCCGTGCCTGGAGTATAGTAAGTGCCATACTTACATTACCTATTACTATTACCATTATTATTATCATCCTCATCATCACTTTCTGTCTTCATCTTTTACCATGATCTTTCTTGCCCACTTTCTCAGTGTCCTCTACATAATCCACATGGATTTCCATCTGCTGACCTTTGCCCAAGCCACTCACACTGCTTGGAGTGTCCCACCCTCTCCTCTCCAGTGACCCAAACCCTCCTGTCCACACAGACACCATTCTCACCCTCCACCGCCCTCCCACTGAGCCCCTCCTCCTCTGGTTTTCCAGTGTCCTTCTGGTTGGCATCTCCATGGACCTGAGAATTGGATCATCACATGTTCTGTTTATTCATTTATTCTGTGAAGTACCTGCCACATTCTAACCCCAGAGCTGGACTCTGGGAAATCAAAGCTGAACCCAAACATTTCTCCACTGGAACATGTAAACAGATTCCAGTATTGTGGGCAGTGCTCAGGTGGAAGTCTACTCCAGGCAGACCACATAAGTGGGATCTCAAATGGGATGTCCAGGCTTAGCAACAACTCCTCAAGGTACACATCACTTTACAGTTTACAAAGCACTTTGCTTCCTTTTTCTCATTTAATCCCCACAACAGCAGCTCTGAGAGAAGGAGCATAGGAGGGGCTTTTTTCAGAGATAAGGAAACTGAAGTTCAGAGAGAGAAAATTACTTTCCTGTGGCCACACTGCAGGTAAGTACATGCCTGGCACATATTAGGCCCTTGGCTATTGAACTAAATGTCATTTAATTTACATTAAGTGGCCAAGTTGAGGAGAGAACCCGGTCTGAATCCTCCTTCAGGATTATTTCTACTCAACTGTGAGGCCAAGAACAGAACTGGGTTTCCAAGTGCCAGGACTCTGGTCCAGGCTTTTCCACCAGCGTTCTAGGTGACCTTGGGCAAATCCCTTCCCTGTCCTGGCCTGAAAGCGTCCTTGGCAAAATGCATCAAGGTGAAGTTCAGCTCTACCAGCTAGCAGGCTCTTCTAGCCAGTGCTGGATAGAAAAATGTTCTATGGAACTATGTGAGCAGAGACCAGAAGTCCCTTGATGAGGCTTCAGGGACTGGCCCTGCATGTCTTCTCCTAGACTTTAGTCCTGTTAGCGGATACCGGTGATGGAGCAGTCCTGGGATTTTTGCATTTCCAGTGGGAAATGATGGACTCTAGCAAGTGTTGCTGGGGCTAAAACCACCAAGCAAAGTGGAGTCACTTGGATGGCATGTCACACCACTGGCACTCCCCTGAGTGAAGTCAGAAAGCTTTTGTGAGGGTGAGGCTCATTCCCCTTCCTCCTTAGAAGAGGAGGCATGTTAGACAAGATGAGCACCCATCATCATTCCTGAGCAGAGAGAAGGGCTGCTGAGAGGACTATTAGAACATGACATCCATTGTCTATTTTTTGGCATAGAATCTAAGAGTGTTGTGCTAGAAGGAAACATAACTGACCATGAAAGGCAAAGAGGAAAGAGAACTGGCCTTCAGTCAAGCAGACCAGTCTAAACCTTGGCTCTGCTGTGTGACATTGGCAAGCATCTGAGCTCTCTGTCTCAATGACTTCATCTACCAAGTGGGGATAAAAATACCTGCATTACCTACCTGATGGAGCGATTATAAGGACTAAGTGGGAAAATGTGTGGAATGTGCCTGATTACCTCTTCTTTGCTTCCTCTCTGTATTGCTTGCTCTCCACACTGGACAGAACTCTCCTAATGCAAGGACTACCTCTTACACTTCTGTAGCCTCGGCCTTGAGCACACTGCCTCCAAGGGGAGATTCTTGGTTCGTGTTTGTTGAATGAATAAGTGAACTTCATTGCCTTACCCGTGTCACTGCAGATCTGTATGCTGTTCCTTCCCCTGGGCTATTTGGATGCTCACTTCCCTCTGAGTTCTGCCCCTGGCACTTTCCAATGGGGAAAATGGACTGGGCCACAAAGCTGGTCAGTGTGACAAGCCTGGGTCAGCTTCCTGTGGGCTGGACCTGCCCCTCCCCACCTCCCTCCCCAGTGCCCAGCATAGGCCCTCATTTGATGCCAAGAAGTCCGACTGACAACAATAAGGGCTAACACTTATGAGCCAGCAACATTCTAAGTACTTTATTGTTATGAATATTTTTAATCCTCACCAGAGCCATGTGAGGTAGGAACAATTTACTGTCTCTGTTTTATAGGTGAGTATTATGGGATCAATTGTCTCCTCCAAAATTCATATGTTGAAGTTGTAACCCCCAACACCTAACAATGTAACTGTATTAGAGAGTCTTTAAAGAGTCTATCCAGCACTGGCTAGAAGAGCCTGCTAGCTGGTAGAGCTGAACTTCACCTTGATGCATTTTGCCAAGGACACTTTCAGGCCAGGACAGGGAAGGGATTTGCCCAAGGTCACCTAGAACGCTGGTGGAAAGGCCTGGACCAGAGTCCTGGCACTTGGAAACCCAGTTCTGTTCTTGGCCTCACAGTTGAGTAGAAATAATCCTGAAGGAGGATTCAGACTGGGTTCTCCCCTCAACCTGGCCACTTAATGTTAATTAAATGACATTTAGTTCAATAGCCAAGGGCCTAAAGAGTAAATTAAGTTAAATGAGGTCATTAGGTTAGACCCTAATCCAATATGACTGGTGTCTTTATAAGAAGCAGAAATTTGGGAGTGCCTCAGTGGCCCAGTTGGTTAAGTGTCCAACTCTTGATTTCGGCTCAGGTCATAATCTCATGGTCATGATATCGAGCCCCTGTGTTAGGCTCTGCACTGGGCATGGAGCCTGCTTAAGCTTCTCTCTCCCTCTTCTCTGCCCCTCTCAAATAAATGAATAAATAAATAAAATAAGAAATTTGGACACAGACAGGAAGGAAAACCTAGTGACGACACAAGGAGAAGCCACCCACAAGCCAAGGGGGGGTTAGCCTCAGAAGAAGACAACTCTTGCCAACACCTTGATTTTGGACTTCTAACCTCCAGAACTGAGGAAATATATTTCTTTTGTTTTAGCCACCCGGTCTGTGGTTGTTTTTCAGGGCCGCCCTGGCTGACTAGTGCAGTGAGGGAGCTGAGGCACAGAGAAGTAAAACAGCCAGGAAGAGGCCAAAGGGAGATTTGTAGGCAGTTGGCCCCACCACCCACACTCTGAACCACCACCTCCACCACGGCTCTGGCCCAGAGCAGTGCCACTTCCCGAGGCTGCTGCTGCTTCTCAGCCCCACAGGCAGCTGTCCAGCCCGGGTGGGCTCCCGGCAGCCCTTCTGTCTGGGATTCCTCCAGCTAAGTGTGGTCAGTAACACTGGGATGGGCTCGGGGCAGAGAAGAAAAGATGGACCACAATGGTGGGGTTGAGAACAGAAAACACACACACACACACACACACACACACACACACACACACATCCTTGTTCCCAGGGTTCTTATCTTCCAGAGCACGGTTCTTCTGCCTCTTCACACGGCCTTGGAATCACACCATAATGCAAACACAGTCTGATGCTCAACTCTGGCACATATCCTGTCATTAAAAACCCAGGGCCAGGTAACAACTACCACCGGCCAGGCACCATTGGGAGTGTTACCTGTACGATCTCATTTAATCTTAACAACAATCTGAGAGGTCACTAGCATAACACCCATTTACAAGTGAAGACAGTGAGACCCACATTGATTAAATGGCCTAAGGGAATGAAGCCAGAAAATGGCAGAGCTAAGATTTGAGACCAAGTCTGTCTGATGCAAAGGCCCAGAGCCACCACGTCACATGACTCCAGGGGCCCTATTCACACAGAAGAATAGAATACAGCATGACTACTGCACCTTGGAGTTGTGCAGTCCCCAGCCCCGCAAGCCTCCCCTGTCCCCAGCCTCCTCATGTTTCTAATCTAAGGATGGAGATGCCATTTCCTAAGGCCTGGGGGCCCAGACCTGAGCCTGTTCTCCTGGCTGACATTACCCATTGGGGAAGACAGGCAGAGAAACAAATGATTTCCATCCAGTGAGATTCCTGCTCTATTAGAAAGGCAAAGACGACGGGCTGAAGGGGGAACTGAGAGAACCAAGGACCACACTGGAGAGGAAACAGAGGATGATTCACCAAGGGAGACATCCTTGTGATGGGTATTAGAGGGTGAGTAGAAGCTTCTTAGGCAGACAAGGAAGGGTATTTAGCCAAAAAGGACATCATGTGCAAATAATAATAATAGCTAATATTGATTAAGCATTCATTAGGTACCAGGCACAATGCTGGGCATTGTACTTACATTATCCCATTCAGTTCTCACAACAACCTAGGCAATAGGTACTTTAACCAGTTTTACAGATAACAAAACTGAGGCTCAGAGAGGGTGACTAACCTACTCAAAGTCACACAGCTGAGAATGGGTAGAACCAGGATTGCTACCCTGATCTGCTGTTTCAAAAGCCTGTGCTCTCACCACTGTCATGTTACCATATTTATACAAAAGACTGGAGTTGAAAGTTAATAAAAGAATTTTAATGTTTACTTAACAATTTCTCTGATTTTTCCAAGTATTATTAATGGTGATCAGCTCTTTCTCCAGCCTTTTCTGACTAGAGGGGGTGGGGAGAGCTTCACATCCAGGGATATAGTAGACTCATATTTGGCAGTGAGATGGGGCAGGATGGGGCAGTGAGCTAGAGCAGAGCTTGTTTACATTTGGAAGATTCTAGGGCCTTGTGAAATTTTCAATATTTTTTGCTTTGCCTTAAAGAAAATCCAAACAAACTAGAAAACATTTCCTCTCTACAGGCCCCACCATTTTAAGAAAAGGGAGGAAGATCCATTTAGTGAATTCTATCCAAGTTGATCTGGTGCCCTGCTGGCCAGAGGCCCCAGCTTGAGTTTTGAGTGTTTTGTTCTGCTGTTTTTGAGGACTGGGTCAGCAAAATACAACCCAGGATTGTTTGTCTATTTTTCTCTGTTTCCTCATGACTCCCAGACAAGACTTGCCAAAACTCACTCTCCCACCAGCACTCTCAAAGAGGTCCTCTTTGGGGTGAGATGTAAGACAGAATTAAGAAAGGCTCAAGCATGCAGGAAGAAGGCTTTTCCAAACTTTCCATGCACAGACAAGGTGGTTGTGTATTAGAGAGAGCGGGGCTGGGAGTCAGGAGTCCTGGGGTCTGGCCTTTTTCTCTCACTTGTTTTGTGATGCAGACAAGTCCCTCAGCCTCTTTGGACTTGTTTCCTTGTATGTGAAATGAGTCAGCTACTCATTCAACAAACACAAACAAAGGACCTTCCACATATAGGCACCATGCTGACAGCTGGGGATACCAAGGCGTGATTTGGGGGTCACTGTTTCAGGAGAGCTTCCAGTGCAGGGCCGGGAGCAAATAGTAAGGGGAACAAAGAGGAAAGAGGGGCGGCCTCCCTCCCTGACTGGAGACACAGGTGAGGTTAGAGAAACAATATCTGGGCTGGACTTTAAAGGGCAGGTAGAGTTTGCTAGAGCCAGAAATTGGGGAAAGGCATTCCAGCAGAGCCCAGGCTCAGTGACCAGAAAGAGCAAGGCCACTTCTGAAACAGAGGCACTAGATGGGGAGGCGGTTGGGGGATAGGAATGGTTGAGGGTCTAGGCACACTACCTGACTTCAAGTCCTGGCTCTACCACTTGCTGGCTATGTGACCTTCAGCAAAGTGTTTCACCTCTCTGAGCCTAATTTCCTAATCAGACAACTGGGAAGAATAATTCTACTCATGTGATCGAGTTCTGTAAGGATCAGATGAGTCAATGCACATAGACACTTAGAACAACACCTAGCGCCTGTTACACGCTCAATGCACAAGAATCTTAATTCTTTTTTTAAATGTTTATCTACTTTTGAGAGAGAGATAGAGAGAAAGAGCACATGGGGGAGGGGCAGAGAGAGAAGGAGACACAGAATCCGAAGCAGGCTCCAGGCTCCAAGCTGTCAGCACAGAGCCGGATGCGGGGCTCAAACTCACAGACTGCGAAATCATGACCTGAGCCCAAGTCGGACACTTAACCAACTGAGCCACTCAGGTGCCCCAGCAATGCACAATAATTATCAATACTGCTATTATTCTATGCAGACAGTTGAGGCTAGAGACTAGCTAGACCCTAGGCTAAAGGAATAGACTAAAATGTACCCTGGAACCAGACTATGAAGGATTCTGTATGATAGGTTTGTCCAATTCAATCACTGGGTGTTTCCTACGCATCTGGCACTGGGAATATGGTGCTAAGCCAGAGACATACCCTGCGTCTAAGTCATTGCCACAGAGAAGGGCTGCCAGAGTGTGTCAAAGGAGGGAAGCACCAGAGGTTAAATGTAGTAGAAGCAATCCATGAAAGCTCATGCCTTTCACCATCATGCAACCTTTACATAACAGAAAAGGGGCCCGCCCTGATGGAGCCTGCATTCAAACGTGGACAGATACCCTCTCTTATAATTCCATGTGGCATGGCTATGCCCACACATGGGCAGTTAAGACTTGCCCTAGGGCTCAGGGGATGGCAAAACTGAAATAAATAGTAAGGACAACAAGAGTTAGATCGCCTTCAGGTCAGGTCTACTCTTCAGCTTGGAACACTGTACGGGAGGCTTCATTCTGTACATACATCAGAGGCAATCAAAGGTCCTATATGGCCTATGTAGACTGCTCCAAGTCCCAATCCCCGGAAAGAGACCCAGACAGACAGCTGGTCTTTCACTTGCCTGTCTCAGGCATATCTTTCACACCAATTTTTTCTCTTGTACTTAATTGTTCTTTCACAATTGTCTCTCACAAAGGATCATCATTCCCTCAAAGAAGAGACCTGTCCTCCCACAAGGATATGCCCATACCCTATGACTTCAAGGTATGCAGTTCCTTAGGAAAAAAGATGATAAACTGACTATAGCAGAGGCTGCTAGTTGTCCCTCAGTATCTGTTTTTCCCTACTTCTTTCTGTAAGAACTCATGAATTTTTGCCAGGCACTTATCCACCCAAAAGAAAGACCATGTTTCCCAGCCTCCCTTGCAGGTAGGTATGGCCATATTACTAAAATCTGGCCAACAGGACGTGAGAAGTGGTGTAGGTTACTTCTGAGGCATGTCCCTAAATTGAGGGAATGTACCCCTCTTTGTCCCTTCCTTCTTTATGCTGGCTGGAATAGCAGACATGTGGCAGGAGTAGCCATCATGGACCATGACATGAAGGCCATATGCTGAGGATGGTGAAGCCACAATAGAGAAGGAACCTGGGACACTGAAATCACAGAGTGTTCTATCAGCCCAGGACTGATGACCTCTACAATCCTATTAGAGAAAGAAATGTCAACCTTATCAGCCCATGGTTTCTTTTCACATGTAAGCAAACATAACCAAAACAAATACTTCCATCTTATCCTATAAGACAAACTCACATATAAGATTGTAGAGGATTGTTTCAGTACACCAAGCCAAGCTGTGTGTCAAGAACCCCTTTCTGAAAGTTGGTCTTGCTGCCCCAAGCCTAGTCCAGTGAGCCTCCGAGGAGCTCTGAGGTCCAGCATTCCCCCTTACCCCTGGGTTGGCTCAGTTCTCCTGCCAGGGGCCAAGGCTTTGTCTGAACCCCAGCTTCCTTCCCTGGATCCAGAAAACTTCTAGCTCTGTCAGTCCTTCTGTCTATACTCTGGCCACTGGACCATTCTCTCTAGTCATAGGTTGAAACTCTGCTTCATAAGGAAAAGTTCCCTGGAACAAAGATGTTTCTTTGCCACCTGCTATGATATAGGCATTGCAGGTGAGGTATTTTCAGTATGAATTGGGGAACCGCTCTTTGACATGGCTTGCTAAAGTATTGCCTAAGGAGTCCAAGCTCTCCTGGTAAATTTAGCATTAGGTAGTTATAGCCTCTGTTGCCTACATTTTCCCACATATTAAATAGGCAGATAACTGGGAACCTCAGACTGATCCTCGTCTGTCCCCTAGCTTACATTCAGGATGTATGTAATCATGGTGTTCATCTGATAAAGGGAGACCCCCCTCTTCCCATAATGTGTGGTACAGCCCAGTTCGGTTCCATCTGGAAATGTTGTGTTCGTGAACTTCACAGGAAGGGGCATAAGATGCCAACGGTTCATGGAACAAAGTGCAAAGGGGCTCCAAAGGGGCTGGAGCAGGGGAAATATTAGCAATCTTGGCCTCCATGTTCCTTACAATGTGCCTATCGTGAGATGTGGGTTGTCATGGCAATGAAAGGTTGGCAGTTGGACACTGGAAGAAGACTGTGTCATGTTGTCATGGAAGATGAAGCATTTGAGACACAGACAGTTTGATCAAAATATACCTCACTGAGCTCAGTGGAAACCCCAGAGGTTGTTCCTATGATATCATTAAGTACCATGAGCCCAGTACAATACATAGTATCCCCAAGACCCCAGGGGTCAAGTCATCTCAAAAGGGGCTCTTAATGAGGTAAAACATTTCCACTGCAGAGACTTGGACAACTGTGCCCAGCCCCAGGCTCTAATTTGGACCCCACATGCCAGTGCTACTTTAGGTCCCATTCAAGCGGGGACTAACATGTTCCACAGTGGAATTTTCCCTTCTGTACTCTGCCCTCCTCTCTATGCTAGCCTACCAGTGAGGCCTCTGCATGTCTCCTGGTCAGGCCCGAGAAGCTGTAAGAGAGACATACACATGAACTTCATTCATTCTCTTTATTCATTCCAGTGTGCCAAATCTTTCCAATTCTTTAAGATCTAATTTAAATGGCCTCTCCTCCAGGAAGCTTTCCTTACTTCATCCACTAAGCTCCTCTTGCTATTTTTAATTACAATAATAATAATAATCTGTTAGGCCCTCATAAAGAGCCAGGCACCATGCTGTTATTTACAAACATAATCATTCAATCAAATCCTCACAAGGACCTCATGAGATAAGGGTTATTATGTCCATTCGATAGAGAGGAAACTGAGGCTGAGAGAGATGAAGTGCTGTGCCCAAGGTCATAGAGCTGGTAAGTGACTGAGTCAGGATTTGAGCGCAGGTGTACCTACTAACCACTGTAGTGCACTCTTTCACTGAAAATGCACACTTACTTCTTGAAACTGCCCTGGTTCTTTACCTCCATGTGCACCCTCTGTTAAGATGGGATAAATTCCAATCCACTCCAGCTTTGGCAGCCTCTGATTCTGGGATCATTAGAGGGAGCAGTGAAGGGGACACAGGGCCTTCTTGGTGGCTCTCTGTTGCTGGTTTCCCTTCTAAAAGAGTGTCCTCGTTCCTCTCCACCTCCCCTCAGTCCTTTATGCAGGGTGCAGCTTTAGAATTCCTGGACTCAGCTTCTGAATATCGATTGTTTGCAGGAGCAAGTCAGCAATTTGTGGTTTCCCGACAATGGCCTTGTGTTCTATAATAGAACCGGGCTTGTTTGCATTTCTATCATCAGGCAAGGCACAGGCCTGGGGTCTGGCCTGCCCTTTTGCCTGATGATCTGGAATTATTCTGTCATCTGTCCCAACCCTTCAGAGTGGTGAACACAGGCTGAGCTCTGCTATCAGAAAGCTAAAACCCAAATAAAACTGCAACTCTTTCCCAGAAAAGGGATCGTTATGATGCCTGTTCTTTTAAATATGTATTTTGCTACTTTAAAAGAAAAAAAGTGGGTTTAAATCCAGGATGGTCATGTTCATAAAGGGGTAGGGAAGCAAGCACCCTCCTATATTATTGGTGGGATATAAATTAATGTGATTTCTTTGAAGGACTAGTTGGTGCCATTTTTTTATGTTTATTTATTTTTGAGAGAGAAAGAGTGTTGTGTGTGTACACAAGAGGGGAAGGGGAACAGAGGATCCCAAGCGGCCTCTGCGCTGACAGCAGAGAGGCCCCCGGCACAGGGCTTGAACTAACAAACCATGAGATCATGACCTGAGCCGAAGTCGGACACTCAACAGCCTGAGCCACCCAGGCGCCCTTGGTTGGTACCATTTATTGACATTTCAAATGTGCAAACCTTTTAATGCAGCACTTGCAGTTCTAAAAATTTATCTTACAGACATTCTTGTACATTATGCAAAAGCATATGTACAAAGATGTTTTCTCTTGGATTATTTATAACAAAAACGTTAGGAATCTAAATGGCCATCAGCTAGGGACTTATTAAATAAATAAATAATTGTTTAACCACACAATGGAACACTCTGCGGCCATTTTTTAAAAGAAATACATTTGTATGTGAAGAAATGGAACATCCTCCAAAATATACTATAAAATTAAAACAGCAAGATTCTTGGTGGGGGGAGGGGAACTGTGTGTGAAAAAAGGTGTGTGTGTGTGTGTGTGTGTGTGCACATATAGAACAAAATCCAGGAAAAACATTAGGAAACTATCAACATTGATTACTTCTGAGTAAAAGGCCTGACCATCTGGAGTAGGAGGGAAACTAACTACCAAGTTGAACTGGTTTGACCTGTTTCCCACATACTTACATTACTTTTACTTAAAAAGCATCCAGGGGGCACCTGGGTGGTTCAGTTGGTTAAGCTTCCAGCTCTTTTTTCTTTTTTTTAAATCTTATTAATTTATTTTGAGAGACACAGAGAACACAGGAGGGGCATAGAGACAAGGAGAGAGAAAATCCTAAGCAGGCTTCATGCTGTCAACGCAGAGCCCAGCACAGGGGCTCGATCCTACCAACAGTGGGATTATGACCCCAGCTGAAACCAAGAGCCAGAGGCTTAACTGACTGAGCTACCCAGGATCCCCATGGCTGACTTTTGATTTAGGTAGGTCAAGATCCCATGGTTCGTAGATCAAGCCCTACGTCCAGCTTTGTGCTGGCAGTGCAGAGCCTGTTTGGGATTGTCTCTCTCTCCCTCTCTCTCTTCCCCTCCCCTTGCACACACTGTCTCTCTCACTCTCCTTCTCTCAAAATAAATAAACACTTTTTTTAAAAGGCGGTAGGATAGGAAACATATATTCTTATCCAAACCAAACCAACTCCTGCTTTTCTAACCTGTTGCTGTCTTGCTCACTTATTCCCATAAACTGAGCTGCTCCTGTATCAAGTGCAATGCCTTGCTTTATGTAAAGTTCTGCTTTTTGTATATTTTCACATATAGGGTAAGTAATGCTCAGTATCTCAATTTTATAGCTGAGGAAACTCAGAAAGTAAGTAAATTCCCGTGATGGTTAGTTTATGTGCTGATATGGGTATACTATAGTACTCAATTACTTAATTAAAAATGAAATCAATGGGTGCCTGGGTGGCTCAGTCGGTTGGGGGTCTGACTTCAGTTCAGGTCATGATCTCACAGTCTGTGAGTTCAAGCCCCGCATCGGGCTCTGTGCTGACAGCTCAGAGCCTGGAGCCTGCTTCAGATTCTGTGTCTCCCTCCCTCTCTGCCCCTCCCCTGCTCATGCTCTGTCTCTCTCTGTCTCAAAAATAAATAAAAACCTTAAAAAAAATTTTTTTAATGAAATCAAATCAGGGGTGCCTAGGTGGTTCAGTCAGTTGAATGCCACTCTTGATTTCGGCTCAGATGACGTCATGGTCTCACAGTTCAAGAGTGTGAGCCCTATGTTGGGCCCTGTGCTGCCAGTGCAGAGCCTGCTTGGGATTCTCTCTCTCCTTTTCTGTTTCCTGCTCACATGCTCTCTCTCTCTCTCTCTCTCTCAAAATAAATAAATACACTTAAAAAAATGAAATCAAATCTATGGACTGATGTAGTTATTTTGTAGATGTGGTTACTACTTATAATCAGGTGACTTTTAGATAATGGAGACTATCCTCAAAATCTGGATAGGCCCCATCCAGTCAGTTAAAAAGGCCTTAAGAGGAAAACTGAGGTTTCCTGCAGGAGGAGGAAATTCACCTCTGGACTGTTGCTTTGGCTCCTCCTACTTGAGAATTTCCAGCCTGCTGGCCTGCCCTACGGATTCCAGACTTGCCAACAACCATAATCCCAAAAGGCAATTTCTTGCAATAAGTCAATCTCTCCCTCCCTCCCTATCTCCTCCTCTCCCTCTCTCTACAGATATGCATATATTCGGCTGTAGAGAATATATGTATGTATAGAGAGATACAGGTTCTGTTTCTCTGATAGAACCCTGACTGATACACTTCCTGAGATCACAGGGTAAATAAATGACACAGATGGGGTTTAAATCTATATCCATCTGTCTTCAGAGTATCTGTCTCCCCACCAGATGCCAGAGCAAGCTTGACACAACACAAATGGGTTCATGTGACCAGCCCATGTGAATCCTTTCATTGAATCCATCACCTACACGATAAAATAAAAATTCCTAGCATGACTGTGTCAAAGCCCTTTTGATTGCAAGTGACAGAGATGCAACTTGAACTGGCTTTGAGAAAACTTAAGGCAGGGTAGTATGCTTTACATACTGGAGAAGTTACGAAGTGCTGGTTTTACCAGGACTGGTTTCTCTCAAGTGCTTAGCTTTGCTTTACTTTTTTTTTTTTAATTTGTAATCTCTTTCTTGATCAGCTGTCCCTTCATAGTGGCAAGATGGTTGCTGTTGCCCCAGCCTGCACACTCTTAGGTCCAATCCTATGGAAAAAGGGAACCCATTCCTCCCAAATTAAAAGTATAAGGTATAGGAAACATTGAATTTGGGGGGCTCTTTTGGTCTGATGTGGACATGTGTCACTGTTAGCAGTGATGTACTATGCATCAGTTGGCCTGGGTCTGCACCATGTGTATGGATGGGGTCTGCCCTGCCCAACCATATTGGACTGAGAATAAGGTAGAGTAGATCCCCAAATGAAAATCAGGGGTTGTTACCGGAAGTAGATGAATGAATGCTGAGCAGTCCAAAATGTCCACTTCAGTGACATCCAAGATTGGACATCACCTTGCCCTTACTCAACTCTTTCTCATACCCCAAAACTATGCTCAGGCTTTATTCAGTCACTTGCCACTCCTTGAACATACCTCAAACCCTCCTTACTCTATGCCTTTTTCTTGCTATTCTTTTTACCTAGAATACTATTCCTTCCCACCCTCCTTCTAAAAAAGATTACCTTTTTTTAAGACCATCTCAAACAATAACTTCTCCAGGAGGCCTTCGTGGATGCCGCAAAATGAATTACCCTCTCCCTCTTGTTTGTTTTTGTAGATAGTTTTGTTTTTATATAGAAGCATTGGCACATTTTTTCTGATATCATGATGATTTAAGCACCTGTGTAGTTTCTCCTAGTCTGTAAATTCCTTGAAGGCAAGGACAATAAATCAATCACATTCATAACCCATACAGTGCCTATAATAGTGTATTGAATGCATTTGTTTGAGCATATGTTTATAAGGCATCTCTGTTCTACAGCAGGTTCCATGCTGGGTATTGGAGAAAACACTATAGAAAAACACAACTGGATCACATTTGCTTCTATCTAAATTGAATGGCAATTCCTTTCAAGAGCCACTTAGGTATGACAGTAATAAGTGACAGTAACAAATCCAGAATTTCAACACAGTCTGACACTGAAGTGTACAATCTCAACCACTGTGCAATACCATCTTCCAATGGTTAGAGCATAGGATATGGAATCCCACAAACCTGGGTTCAATTCCTGACTTCCCCAATTCCTAGAGTATGGCCTTTGGTAAGTTGTTACATATTTCCAAAACTGCAATGTCTTCCATCTATAAAGTGGGCATAATAGTTATATCTACCTCATAAGACTGTGGTGAGAATTAAGTGAGTTGATCCACATAAAGCATGTAGCACAGTGCTTGGCACACAGTAAGTGCTAGGTGAATGTTTCTATTATGACATTTCCCAGAAAATTTGAGCCCCTCAGGTATGGTTTGGAAGGAAAAATCTAAACAGAGATAACATAAGAATTGGATTTTGGGTCGGGGAGAACAGAGAAGAGGAAGAAGGGAGTTAAGGAACTGTGCAATGGAGTGCGAAATCTGAGGAAAAAGTCAGCCAGTGAGAAATTCTGACTGATGGCATTGACCAATAAATAATGATGATGATAACAGTAATCGCAGATACAAAATGCTTACCATGTACGAGGCAATTCTAAGTATTTTCTATATAGTAATTCAGTTCTCAAGACAATACCATGAGATATGTACCATCATCTTTCTCATCTTATATAAATAAAGAAACCAAGCTATAGAGAAATTAAACCACTTATGTGTGAAGTTTAACAGCTTAGTGACTGGTAAAACCAAGATTGGAAACCCTAGAGTCTGATTCCTAAGTTTTTCTTCTTTTTTTTCTTTAAAGATTTTATTTTGGGAGCACCTGGGTGGCTCAGTCAATTAAGTATCTGGTTCTTGATTTCAACTCAGGCCATGATCCCAGGGTCATGGGATTGAGCCCTGTGTCAGGCTCTGTGCTGAGTGTGGAGCCTACTGAAGATTCTCTCTTTCTCCCTCTGCCCCTCTCCCCTGCTTACACATGCTCTCTCTAAAATAAATAAAATGAGAAAAAAATGTTTAAAAAAAGATTTCACTTTTAAAAAAATTTTACATATATTTTTTGAGAGAGAGAGAGAGAGAAAGAGAGAGAGAGAGAGAGAGGCTGTGTACAAGCAGGGGAGGGGCAGAGAGAGGGAGACATAGAATCTGAGCAGGGTCCAGGCTGTCAGCACAGAGTCCAATGCAGGGCTCAAACACACAGACCAGGAGATCATGACCTGAGCCAAAGTTGGACACTTAACCACCTGAGCCACCCACGCAACCCTAAAAAAAAAAAAGATTTTATTCTATACACCCAACATGGGACTTGAACTCACAATCCCAGGATCAAGAGTTGCATGCTCTACTGACTGTGCCAGCCAGACAACCACCCACCCCGCCCCAGCAAGTCTTTCTTTTTAATCAGTATGCTATACAGCAGAGGGCAGTTTGGGGAAGTAAAAAAAAAAAACCTCAGAATTCAATAAAATAATCCAAAATGGGGACCAGTGTTCCTGCAGAAAGATGTCCCATCACAGTGTCATTTATTAAACACCTGCTATGTGCCAAGAACTGCTTTTGGTTTTTACACTTAACACTCAATCCTCACAAAAACCTTAGGAGATAGGAACTGTCATCCCTATTTTTATTTTTTAATTTTTTATTATTTGGAGGGGGGAGAGTGTGTGTGTGCACATGAGAGTGAATGGGGAGTGGGGGATAGAGGGAGAGGGAGAAAGAAAATCTCAAGCAGGCTCCATGCCCAGTGCAGAGCCCAATGTAGTGCTCGATCCCATGATCGTGAGATCATGACCTGAGCCAAAATCAAGAGTCAGACACTTAACCAACTGAGCCACCTAAGGAACCCATCACCATTTTCAGATGATGAATTTGAAATTAAGTAATCTACCCAGGGCTACACAGCTAGTAAGCAGACTGGA
The DNA here is from genome assembly GCF_022837055.1 of Prionailurus viverrinus. Lineage (NCBI taxonomy): Eukaryota > Metazoa > Chordata > Mammalia > Carnivora > Felidae > Prionailurus > Prionailurus viverrinus. The sequence continues at coordinate 54,354,392 of NC_062570.1, forward strand.
ACTCAACTATATATGCCTCCAAACCCTCACCCCTCCCCGTACAGCAAAATTTGGCAACGACTTAAGTACCCAATAATAGAACAGTTAAGTAAGTTTGGCTGTATCTACTTCTGCAAATTCAGCTAACTAAAACGTAGGATTTTAATAGCATTGGAAATTCTTCTCATGTTAAATGAATATTTTAAGTGAACAGATAAAATTGCATTTATAGTATAATCTCAGCTAGGTTAAAACATGCACTAAAAAAAGATGGAGAGGCCAGTACCTGGATGTCACAGTCCATTGAGCATCGGACTTTGGCTCAGGTCATGATCTCTCATGGTTCTTGAGTTTGAGCCCCACATTGGGCTCTGTGCTGACAGCTAGGAGCCTGGAGCCTGCTGTGTCTCCTGCTCTCTCTCTCTCTCTCTCTCTCTCTCTCTGCCCCTGCCTGCTTGTGTGCATGCTTTTCTCTCTCTCTCTCTCTCTCTCTCTCTCTCCCTCCCTCCCTCCCTCCCTCCCTCCCTCCCTTTTTCTCCCTCTGCCCCTCTCCCCCACTCTCTCTCTCTCTAAAACAAAAACAAAAACAAAAAAGGTTGGAATTAAATATGCCAGTTGCCTCTGGGTAGTATAATTTTTTTCCATGTTTCTGTACTTTTAAATTTTTTACAATGAACATGTAGGATTTTTATAACCAGAAACTAATAAATGAATACTTTTTAAAACAAGGCTCTACATTTTACTTTTATTTTTAATTTTTTTAAGTTTATTTATTTATTTTGAGAGAGAGAGAGAGAGAGAGCGAACAAGCAAGCGGGGGAGGGGCAGAGAGAGTGGGAGAAAGAGAATCCCAAGCAGGCTCACTGCTGTCAGCACAGAGCCTGACATGGGGCTCAAACTCACAAACCATGAGATCATGACCTGAGCAGAAATCAAGAGTCAGACGCTTAACCGACTGAGCCACCCAGGAGCCCCTCCACTTTTTATTTTTTGAGGGCCCTCCTCAGAATGGCACTGGTGGCAGAACTGCAAAGGAGATTGCATGCACAACCTCTATGGTCTCCTGTATGGATGCCCGAGTCCCAGTAGAAAAAGAACAGAACACTAATACAGATAGGGACATTTTAGCAGAGAAACCTTAGAACCTGAAACTTTCAGATTCTCCTTAATTCTCTGTTCCAGCAGAAGCAACCCATTCCCTCTTGCCAAAAGAAAGCAGTCTCTCCTCGTCTGGAGATGTTACAAAAGCTGAACAAAGGCAGGTACGTGATAAGATGACACTTGCTCTATTCTGTATCTGACTCATCACCCTCTCAGCTACCAGGCTAATAACAAGAATTGGGTATTGGCCTGGGCTGGAAAAGAAGGATCTCTGTCCTGAGAGGAGATGAGTTCTATACCAAAGGTATTTCAGGCCCTGGCTGATGCATGCTGGAAGGAAGCAAGGGAACATGTGTGGAGATGGATCTTGAAGATATTAGACTTAGGGGGATGGAACACAAGGTTGGATAGGGGAGAAAAGACCTCTCAGGGCTGTTGGATATGGAGTGTAAGCAGACACTGATTATACCAGGAGCCCCAACCACTAGGAGCTTCTGGTTAGAGTGAGGAATATGGAAGTCAAGTAATAAAAGGACTTCTAGCCCTAGCCCATTTCACAATGGTGAAATACATTCATAGACCTACCCTGTAGTTAATCCCCCAATTTTTGAGAGTGCAGATTAGTAGAGATATATTTAGCAGATATAAGAATCTTTGCATTAATTTTTTTTTAATTTTTTTTTCAACGTTTATTTATTTTTGGGACAGAGAGAGACAGAGCATGAACGGGGGAGGGGCAGAGAGAGAGGGAGACACAGAATCGGAAACAGGCTTCAGGCTTCGAGCCATCAGCCCAGAGCCTGACGCGGGGCTCGAACTCACGGACCGCGAGATCGTGACCCGGCTGAAGTCGGACGCTTAACCAACTGCGCCACCCAGGCGCCCCATGCATTAATTTTTTAACCTGAGGAGTAAGAGTCTTTATAGTAGAAAGGGCCAGCTGGAAGCCCTTGATATTACCCAACCAGCCCACTGCTGCATCCAGCCAAGAGGGTAAATGAGAAACAACACTGCATTTAGCAGGAATTGCAGAGATTACTACCATCATAAAGGCTTAGAAGATACGAGACTATTCATCCCATTATATCCTTATTCATGTCACCTCTCTGGCCTCTGCAAAAACCAAATAGGTCCTGACAGATGATGGTGAACTATCATAAATCGACAACTTGTAACCTTAATCGTAGCTGCCATGATGAATGTGGTATTCTAACCGTAATGTATCCCCTAGCCCTTGAAAGGTCACTATTGATCTGACAAACATGTTCTTCTCAATACCTATTGCTAAAGAGGATCAAAACCAGTTTATCTGGGGCTCCTGATGGGTTCAGTTGGAAGAACATGTGACTCTTGATCTCAGGGTCATGGGTTTGAGCCCCATGTTGGGCATAGAGATTACATAAACAAACAAACAAACTTTAAAAAAGGATAGAAGTCCACATTCACTGTGTTGCCCCAAGTCTATGTCAACTCTCTTGCTCTGTCACAGAGTAGCCTATAGACCCTTGATCATCTTCTCATTTCATAAAACATCCACAATAGTCCCCTAGAATAGTCCCCTACTAGTGGTCCTGGTAGATGGGACAAGAAAGGTACCTTAGATGCCCCAATGAGACTAAGTATTCCAGAGATTGGGGAATAAATCCCCCATGAAGATTCAGGGGCTTGCCATGTTAGAAAAGTTTTTAATGGTTCAATGGCCTAGGGTATGTAGAATATCCCATCTAAGGTAAAGGATGAGTTTTTTCACTAGCATTCTTATCACTGAGAAAGAGCAATGGTGCTTGGTAGATTTAGGAGGTGGCATATCTTGGGCTACAAGTGCTGCTCTGATCCATTTATCTGCTGACTTGGAAGTCTGCCAGTTCTGTTTGAGCTGAGAGCAAGGGAGGGTTCTGTAGCAGATTCAGTCTGTAGTATAAGTTACCTTGACACTCGGGCATATGACCCAGAAGATCTATGGGGCATAAGGGTGCTGTACAGCACCTTTTAAAAACTCTATAAGGAGGAGTGCCTGGGTGGCTCAGTTGGTTAAGTGTCTGACTTCAGCTCAGGTCATGATCTCATGGTCCATGGGTTTGAGCCCTGCATCCGACCCTGTGCTGGCAGCTTAGAACCTGGAGCCTGCTTTGGATTCTGTGTCTCCCTCTCTCTCTGCACCTCCCCTGCTCACACTCTGTGTGTGTGTGTGTGTCTTTCTCTCAAAAACAAATAAACATTAAAAAAAAATTTTTTTAAACTCCATAAGGAGAGTTACAGGCTTAGAGTTTTTGGGGTAAGACTATGCCTTCTGTGGCAGAGAACCATTCATCATTCATCATCTACTACAAGGTCCTAGTAGAGAGTAATTGCTTGACCATGGGATATCATGTTTGGTAGACTGAATAATGGACTCCCCAAAGATATCTATGTCTTAATCCCTGGAACTTGTGAATGCTACCTTACATGGCAAAAAAGGAGTTTGCAGACGTAAGTTTGAATTCTGAGTTCCGGGAGAGATTATTCTAGATTATTCATGTGGGCCCTAAATGCAATCACACATATCCTTATGAGAGGAAAGCAGAAGCAGATTTGACATGCAGAGAGAAAAGATGCAAAGTGACCATAAAGGCAGAGACTGAAGTAATGCATCCACAATCCAAAAAATGCTAGTAGGCACCAGAAGCTGGAAGAGGCAGGGAAATAGATTCTCCTCTTAAGCCGCCAGAAGGAGCATAGTCCTGCTGAGACCTTGACTTCAACCCACTAACCTCTCTTCCTTACCTCACACTATGGATCTTATGAGGAAGGAGATCAGCCCACATAACATACTGACAGAGAAGGAAAAAGCTCAAACCTACTTCAGAGATGGGTTGGTGAAATTTGTTGGTACTCGTCAAAAATGGACAGCTGCTTCATGGGTCAGGGGTGACTATAAGAGTTAGTGATTAAGAGAAAATCCTCCCAATGGACAGAGCTACAATCAATACTCTTGATTAACCACTTTGAGGGAACAGAAAAGTGGCCTGAGGTACATTTCTACCTGTTCTCCTGATGGTTAGAGACTTGAGTGAAACAATATTGGAAGATTGGACTAAGGAAATCTGGGCAAGAAAAAGGTGGATAGACCTGTGGGAATCAGTATGTATGTCTCTGTATCCCAAGTTAATGCCCACAAGTGAGCATCTACCATAGAGAAGGTGCTCAAAAAACAGAAGAGAGGATGATCCTGCCTATGGTTGTCAGTCAGCCTCTCTCCTCAGCTACCTCAGTGCTAGCATAATGGGCCCATTTGTTGAGTGGTTACAGTGGCAAACAGGATGGGCTCAACAGGATGGACTCCCTCTTGCTAAAGCTGATATAGTTATGGTTTTTGCTAAATGTCTAAAAAGTCAGTAGCAAAAACCAGACATGATACTATATATAGAAAGCCTTTGGGGTGCCTGGGTGGCTCAGTCGGTTAGCATACAACTTCGGTTCAGGTCATGATCTCATGGTTCATGGGTTTGAGACCCAAGTTGGGCTCTGCACTGACAGCTCAGAGCCTGGGGTCTGCTTCGGATTCTGTGACTCCCTCTCTCTGCCCCTCCCCTACTTGTGCTCTCTCTCTCTCTCAAAAATAAATAAATAAACTTTAAAAAAGAAAGAAAGCCCTAAAGACTCCACTAAAAAACTGCTAGAACTGATAAATGAATTCATTAAAAATCACAGGATATAAAATCAGTGTACAGAAATTTGTTGCATTCCTATACACTATTGTTATAAGAAAACAATCCCATTTATAATTGCATCAAAAACAATAAAACATCTAGAAATAAACTTACTAAAGAGGTGAAAGACCAGGACTCTGAAACTGTAAAACACCAATAAAAGAAATTCAAGATAATGCAAAGAAATCGAAAGACATTCCATCTTCATGGATTGGAAGAATGAATACTATTAAAGTGTCTATACTACCCAGAACAATCTACAGATTTAATGCAATTCCTATCAAAATACCAACAGCGTTTTTCACAGAACTAGAAGAGTCCAAAAACTTGTATGGAACCACAAAAGACCTCAAATAGCCAAAGAAATCTTGAGGAAAAAAAAAAAAAACTGGAGGAATCACAATTCCAGATTTCAAGTTACATCACAAAGCAGGAGTAATTAAAACAGTACAGAACTGGCCTAAAAATAGACACACAGATCAATCGAATAGAATAGGAAACCCAGAAATAACCCCACAGTTATATGGTCAATTAATCTTCGACAAAGGAGAATGAATATACAATGGCAAAAGGAGTCTCTTCAACAAATGATGTTGGGAAAACTGGACAGCCACATGCAAAAGAAGGAAACTGGACTACTTTCTTCACCATACACAAAAATAAACTCAAAATGGATTAAAGACCTAAATGTGAGACCTGAAACCATAAAAATCCTTGAAGAGACCTCAAGCAGTAATCTCTCTGACATTGGCTATAGCAACATTTTTCTAGGTATGTCTCCTTGAGACAAAGGATATAAAAGCAAGAATAAACTACTGGGACTACAACAAAATTAAAAACTTCTACACAGAGAAGGAAACAATCAAAACTAAAAGGCAACCAACCTACAGAATGGGAGATCTTTGCAAATGACATATCCAATAAAGGGTTAGTATCGAAGATATATAAAGAACTTATGCAACTTAGCGCATGTGAGTAGCTCAGTTGGCTAAGCGTCCAACTCTTGATTTGATCTCATGCTTGTGGGATTGGGCCTTGCATCTGGTTCTGTGCTGACAGGATACACCCTGCTTGGGATTTTTCTCTCCTGCTCGCTCTGCCCCTCCCCTGCTCACAATCTTTCTCTCAAAATAAATAAAAACTTTTTTTTAAAAAAAGGAACTTATACAGGGGCGCCTGGGTGGTTCAGTCAGTTGAGAGTCCGACTTTGGCTCAAGTCATGATCTCGCAGTTCGTGGGTTCGAGCCCCATGTCAGGCTCCGTGCTGACAGCTCAGAGCCTGGAACCTGCTTCAGATTCTGTATCTCCCTCTCTCTCTCTGCCCCTGCCCCGCTCACACTCTGTCTCTCTCTGTGTCAAAAATAAATAAACATTAAAAAAATTTTTTTAAAAGAACTTATACAACTAAATGCCCAAAAAACAAATAACTCAATTAAAAAATGGCCAGAACACATAAACAGACATTTCTCTGAAGAAGACATCCAGATGGCCAGCAGACACATGAAAAGATATTCATCATCACTTACCATCAGGGAAATGCAAATCAAAACTACAATGAGATATCACCTCATACGTGTCAGAATGGCTAAAATCAAGAACACAAGAAACAATAAGTGCTGGCAAGGATATGGAGAAAACGCAACACTCCTGCGCTGTTGGTGGGAATGCAAACTGGGGCAGCCACTGTGGAAAACTGTATGGAGTTTCCTCAAAAAGTTAAAAACAGAACTACCCTATGATCCAGCAATCACACTACCAGTGTTTACCCAAAAAATACAAAAACACTAATTCAAAGGGATACATGCAGCCCTGTGTTTATTGGAGCATTATTTAGGCAATAGCCAAACTATGCAGTCAAACGTTCTGCCCCTAAGCTATACCCCTGGCAATAGCCAAACTATGGAAGCAGCCCAAGTGTCCATCAATTGATAAATAAAGAAGATGTGATGTATATATATATACAATGGAATGTTATCCAGCCATTAAAAAATAATGAAATCTTGCCTTTTGCAATGACATGGATGAAGCTAGTGAGTATTATGTTAAATGAAATAAGTCAGTCAGAGAAAGACAAATACCATATAAGTTCACCCATGTGTAATTTAAGAAACAAAACAAGCAAAGGAAAAAAGAGAGAGAGAGAGATGAACCAAGAAACAGACTCTTAACTATAGAGAACAAACTGGTAGTTACCAGAGGAGAGGGGAATGGGTAAACAGGTGATGGGGATTAAGGAGTGCACTTGTTATGATGAGCACGGGATGACATAGGGAATTGTTGAATCATTTATTGTACACCTGAAACACTGTAACATACTGTACACCTGAAACATACAACACTATATGTTAACTAACTGGAATTAAAATAAAAACCTAAAAACAAATTAATTTAATTTAATTTAAAAAAAGAAGAAGAACTGATACAACTCAATACCCAAAAAACAAATAACCCAATTAAATAATGGGCAGAAGACACGAACAGACATTTCTCCAAAGAAGACATACAGATGGCCAGCAGACACATGAAAAGATATTCATCATCACTTACCATCAGGGAAATGCAAATCAAAACTATAATGAGACGTCACCTCACACCTGCTAGAATGGCTAAAGCCAACAACATAAGAAACAATAAGTGTTGACCAGGATGTGGAGCAACAGGGACCCTCATGCACTGTTGGTGGGAATGTAAACTAGTGCACCGACTATGGAAAACAATACGGAGGTTCCTCAAAAAGTTAAAAATAGAACTACCCTACAATCCAGCAATCACACTACCAGTATTTACCCAAAAAATACAAAAACACTAATTCAAAGGAATACACACACCCCTATGTTTATTGCAGCATTATTTACAATAGCCAAACTATGGAAGCAGCCCAAGTGTCCATTCATAGATGAATGGATAAAGAAGATGTGGTATAGAGGTGCCTGGGTGGCTCAGTCAGTTAAGCATCTGGCTTAAGCTCAGGTCATGATATTGTGGTTCATGGGTTCGAGCTCCACATCAGTCTCTGAGGGGCTCTGTGCTGACAGCTCAGAGCCTAGAGCCTGCTTCGTGGATTCTGTGTCTCCCTCTCTCTCTGCCCCTCCCCCACTCATTCTTTCTCTCTCTCTCTCTCTCTCTCTCTCTCAAAAATAAATAAAACATTAAAATTTTTTTAAAAGATGTGGTATATATATTTACAATAGAATATTATTCAGCCATAAAAAATGAAATCTTGTCATTTGCAATGAGATGGATGGAGCTGGAAGTATAATGCCAAGCAAAATAAATCTGTCAGAGAAAGACAAACACCATATGATCTCATTCATATGTGGAATTTAAGAAAGAAAACAAAATAAGCAAAGGAAAAATACAAAGAGAGAGGCAAACCAAGAAACAGATTCTTAACTATAGAGAACAAACTAATGGTTACCAGAGGGGAAACGGGGATGGGGGAAACAGAAGATGGGGATTAAAGAGTACACTTATTATGGATAGAGCTAGAGAGTATTATGCTAAGTGAAATAAGTCAGTCAGAGAAAGACAAATACCATATGATTTTACTCATATGTGGAATCTGAGAAATGACACAATGAACATAGGGGAGAAAAAAGAGAGAGAGAAACCAGAAAACAGACTCTTAACTGTAGAGAGTAAACTGATGGTTACCAGAGGGGAGGTGGTTGGGGGGATTGGTTAAATAGGTGATGGGGATTAAGGAGGGCACTTGTTGTGATGAGAACTGGGTGTTATATGTAAGTGATGAATCACTAAATCCTACACCAGAAACCAATATTGCATGTATGTTACCTAAATGGAATTTGATAAAAACTTGGAAGAAGAAAAAAGATGAAAAAATTTTTAAAAAAAGAACTCCAGTCAATAAAATGTATTTGATATGATTCTGCTTAAATAAATAAATTAAGAAAGTAAGTAAGTAAGTGGCGGGGGGGGGGGTGGCTGGGTGGGGGGGGAAGGCCAATTATTCCAGGTTGTGGCTCTAGCACTGCAGGAAACTGGGTAGAAGAGAATATGGGTCTGTATTGCTGCTAACAACTGCAAGCGCACCTAGTTATTTCAAAATAAAACATTTCATTTAAAAAAAAAAAAGCCAGTAACAATGACCAATACTGAGCTCTCAGCATAACACCAATCCTTAAGGAAACCAGTCAGCCTCTTTGTGGCAAGTTAATTACATTGAACCTCTTCAGTCCTGGAAAGAGCAGTGAAATTATGCCCACCCTGGATATGATTTTGCCTTCATTGCCTATACTACAACTACCATCTGAAAGCTTCCAAGATTCCTGAGCCCACACAACATTGACTCAGAGCAAGGGACCCACTTTTAGCAAAGGAGGTACTGACTATAGAGATCCACTGATCATACTGTATACTTCATCAGCTAGAAAAACTGTTACCAGAATTGTGGAATTTTCTTTTTTTTTTTTTAAGATTTTCTTTCTTTTTTAATGTTTATTTATTTTTGAGAGAGAGAGAGAGCACATGCAGGGGAGGGGCAGAGAGGGAGAGGGAGATAGAGAATCTGAAGCAGGCTCTGTGCTGTCAGCACAAAGCCAGTCATGGGGTTCAACATGGGGCTTGAACCCACGAACCGTGAGATCATGACCTGAGCCAAAGCTGAATGCTCTACTGACTGAGCCATCAGGTGCCTCTGTGGAATTATCTGTTAAAGATCAGTTAAGAGGCTCTACCGACTGAGCCAGCCAGGCACCCCACCTGAGCAAGTTTCTTAACCTGTCCAATGCTGTCCTCATAATGTTTACATAAATGAGATGTCTTTGTATTGCATTTAGCTTGATGTTTGGCATAGATAAATGCATGCTAATAATTGAATAATTGTCATTAATTATGTCCTAGTTCACATGGAGCTGGGCACCATCCAAAATTCTAAGGTTCTGTGGGTTATACCTTTTTTGTCTTCTTTTAAGTTACCCCCAAACCCCAAAGCAAAGATGACAGAAATAGGCATCCTGGCAGCAGCAAGATACATTATAGGAAAAAAACCCACTGGATACCCTTCAGCACTCAAAAATATAAGTTGCTGGCACAGTGGCTTAGTGACATCAGTGAACTAGAAATAAATGAAAACTGATCATTTAGCTCTCACAAACTCTTGCCTCTGAGGACTCATGACAGGTAGCTCAAGTTGTAAGGCCCCAAACAATGGAGAAGCAGTGATGACAAAAGCCTTACCAAGAACACGACATGGGGTCCTTAATTCCTTCAGAAATCCTACAGAAAGTTTCAGGAAATTCCAGAGACAATAAACCTGGTTAAGGAAGTGGGTGTGTGCACACGCATGCAGGATGTATTCGTGCACATGCACACACATACACACACACACACCTGCTTGAGGGCTGGGAATAAATAGGAAAGGACTGATGGGATTTAATACGTAAAGCTGGTGAGGGATAAAAAGCACCTCCTTCAACATCAGCTTGCTAGGGCATTAGAGGAGGGTGAGAAATGTGCAGGTGGAGAAACCTGGCATTGCTGAATAAGAACCACGGGCTAGAACAATACTAGGTTGGCCTTCTGCTTTGAAATCACTTTGTGTGCAGTAGCAAGTATCGCAGCCAATGAGGTTTATCCAAGAAGAGCTTATCACTAATGAAAACTTTTCCCAGTTCCCCACCCACCCCCCCAGTCCCTCCGCCTTGATGACTTGAAAGCACTTCTTAGCCAGGCAGGTGGGTTTTAATAATAAGCTACCCAGCAGGCTAGCCAGGTTCCCAGTGTGAAGCTTCAGATATCAGGTGGGGATTAGAATGAAGTGTGGTTGGTGGAACACAAAGGAATAATTAGAAGTCACCTTCTCATCTTACAGCCAAGGTGCAGAGAGGAAAAGACACCTGTCCAGGGATACACAGCAAGTTAGAGGCAACACTGGAACTACATTTACAGTTTAGACCCTGGATCAGCCTCTTTCTTTTTGCATTGTAAAGATCCCTGGGAACCACCAGATCAAATTAACATCAACCCCTTCGTTCTTTTGTTGTTGTTTTTCAGTCAATTATTCTTATCAATTGTCAAATTCATTTACTCAATAACTGTTACTAAGGCCCCTGTGCAGGGAGCTGGGCTAACCAAAATGAATGAAATAAGACCTGACTCAGACTCATGGGTAAAACACTCATAAACATACAGTTAGGTAAAGGAATGGGGAAATAATTATCTTCGCTGCTAGCTCCAGAATTCCTCTTTGGAAAGGACTTGGCTTTGTTTGGGAAAACACTTTGTGAAGCTCTTGGGTAGAAGGAGAGGCCCGGAGGAGAAAGTGCCCTAGAACTGCTCTGCATGAGAAAGGCTCTGGAAGCCCTTTGTTGCTTCTGAGAGTAAGGGAAGATCAGAGAAATGGGGGGGGACTGGTACTGCCCAAGGAAAGGGAAGAGGAGGAAACACCCTGTGGCCAAGTAGCCAAAGAGGACTGAAGAGGGCCAAGGTGATTCTCAGGGACTTTAAAAGATTTTCTGTGTTACCCCAAGCTCTTCAGGAAAGCCCTCTGCATTCATAACTACTGTTGTGTGAGCAAATTTTGCCTGGAAACCACTGAAGGAGCAAAATTTCCCATCTGGATTTCAAGGTGAAAATACAGGCTGCAGGTGAGGAAGTAGGAAGTCCAGGAGAAAAGGGGATGTGAAAATGTTAAGTCTGAGAATCTGCAGAAGGATGAGGGAGGGCTTCAGCTTCCACAAAGCTGTCAAATTGGGAGGAAATGGTTAGGCAAAGTCAATTTTACCTAGATTTTAAGAATCTCGGAGGCCCTAGCTGCCGTTGGGGTTACAATTACAACAGCTACCAGTAAATTCTGTAAAAGAAGCCTGCCTAAAGTGCTTTAGAAAAATTTCAGACTATTTGAGATGGGTCATGAAGGAGTTGTGAGAACTTGTCACACTGGAAGAAGAGGGCATCTTGGAAAGCGGAATGACCCATGCAGAGATTCAGATGTATGAAGAGCGCAGTGCGGCCAGAGAAGAGAAGTTCCATGTGGCTAGGATAGGTTTAGTGGAGGACGCGGGATGAAGTGAAACTGAAGAAGCCAGCAGGGGCCACCACAGGAAGGCCTGAATGACAGCTTCAACTTTTACCTGTAGATAGGAAGACCCACACTGTAGAAGATGACTCTGGAGGTGGTGCAGCACCAGGCTTGTGATTTGGTTATTCTCTCCTTTGTGTACCTTTATGCCTTGCACATACCTCTAATTGCTGCAACCATCACACTCTACCAGCAATTGACCATGTGTTGTGTGCTTTGGAGGATCTTGAGCTCCAGGTAGGCCGGAAACATTCAGGTAGCAGAATAATTAGACAGTCCTGAATGCAAATCCTACCTCCTCAACTTATTGAGTGTTCTTGGGCAAGTTATTTAACTGCCCTGAGCCTCAGTTTCCTCGTCTGCAAAGTGGAGATAATCATAGTACTTATCTCAAAGGATGGTAGTAAAGATAAAAAGAACAGAATTGCTCAGCATGATGCCAGCATACATTAGTCCTTAGGCAAAGCAACTCTTGTTCTGATTCACCCTTGAAATGCATAGCCTAGCATACAGCCTGCACATTTTCGGCAGAAACGTACATGAGGGGGACAACTTTTGATAAGGAGGACAAACTAGACATGTAAATGAAGGGCCCTCTACAAGAGTCTGGGTTGTTGGGTTTTTTTTTTTTTTCATCTAGATATAATCATTTTCCCAATATCATAAGAACGTGGCTGAGGCATCTATGGTAGTTTTAAAACAGGTCAATAAATTCTTTGATATTCCTTCCTTCAAGAGGTGGAGTCTAACTGCCCTCTGCTAGAGTGTGGGCTGGATTTAGTAGATAGCTTCTAACAAATAGAATAAAGCAGAAGTGACAATGTACAGCTTCAGAGACTGGGTTACAAAAGGCATTGTGACTCGTTCCTTACTGGTTCTTGGATCACTCGCTCTAGAAGCAGCTAGTTGCCATGTCCTGAGGACATTCACACAGCCTGAGGAAAGGTCCATGTGGGGAAGAACTAAGGCCTGCTGACCATGGAAGTGTATCCTCCAGCTCCAGTCAAGTCTTCAGTCGACCTCAGCCTCTAATTGCATCCCGACTACAACCTCATGAAAGACCCTAAGCCAGAACCACCCAACAGAGCCACTCTTGAATTCCTGACCACATAAGCAATGAGATAATAAATGTTTCTTGTGTTAAGCCATCAAGTTTTGAGGTAATTGGTTATGTATCAATAGAGAACTAATACAATATCTAAATGCAATGCTTGGAATTTGATTCTTTCTTTCTGATTTTAATTATAGCCTTCAAGTGACATGTACAATCATCGTGAGGCATAAAAATATATAATTTATTAAATTAATCATCATCTTTGTTTTGGGTTCCAAAAAATATAAGAATTAAAAACAGGGGCGCCTGGGTGGCTCAGTCGGCTAAGCGGCCGACTTCGGCTCAGGTCATGATCTCGCGGTCCGTGAGTTCAAGCCCCGCGTCGGGCTGTGTGCTGACAGCTCAGAGCCTGGAGCCTGTTTCGGATTCTGTGTCTCCCTCTCTCTGACCCTCCCCCGTTCATGCTCTGTCTCTCTTTGTCTCAAAAATAAATAAACATTAAAAAAAAAGAATTAAAAACAAAAACAAGAGGTCAGTTGGGAAGACGGTAGAGTAGGAGGGCCTTAAGCTCACCTCGACCTACAGATACAACTAGTTAACACCCGTATCAGCGTAAATAACCCAGAAAATGAACAAAAGCCTGGAAGAACAAACTCCACAACTAAAGGCAGGTAAGAGGCCACAATGAAAAAGGTAGGAAGGGCAAAGACGCAATCTGGGAGTGAAAAGACTATGGCTATCAGCAGTGGGGAGGGAGCCTCACACTTCTCACACCTCAGAGCCCAAGAACAGGAAGGAGTCTCAGTAATATTTGCCTTTGAAAATGAGAGGGGACTGAATTTCATGAATTCTTAAAACCAGTATGACTCAAAGCCTGGAATTTTAAAAATCAGCTCTGGGAGAGCCCAGAAGGCATTAGAAAGCAGAGTCCCCTCCCTTAAAGAGACAGCACTACAAACAGCAGATAGGATACAGAACCAGCAGTTTGAAAAATGCAGGGGCAGATGGGAAGGAGAGTGATTTGCTCATCTCAAAGCACAGCCCAGAGGGACAGGGGTCACTGGGAAACCCCTCCAGCAACAAAGGAGCTGGCAGGTGCCATTCCCCACCCCACCCCCATCCCCCAGCATAAACTGCCACCTGCAGGAACCAGAGGAGAGGTGCCCACACTCCTTACTAAACCCTGCCCCCCCACCCCCACACTTCACAGGATCTGCCTTTCTCAGGCAAGCTAGCCTAAGTCTTGGTGCTGTGGGCCTCTCCCCCAGAAGACCAGTGTAAATCCTGCCAACACCACATCTCCTGACCCACGCATTTTGCAGGACCTCAGTTCTGGTGGGAGCAGGAACACATCTCCTTTTGCAAGCAGACCACTGCACACTTTGCTGCCCACAATAGGCAAAGAGAGCCTCTGCAGACAACTGGAGCGAAAGAAAAAGAGACTAAGACTTAACAGCAGATCGCATGCAAAACACAGAGGAAACACTCCCTGAAGTGTCAGGTGTTAGGGTACAGGGGACATTGCACTGCAGGGCACTACAGGACCTCTTCTTCATAAGGCTGTTATTTTTTTTTTAATTTTTTTCAACGTTTATTTATTTTTGGGACAGAGAGAGACAGAGCATGAACGGGGGAGGGGCAGAGAGAGAGGGAGACACAGAATCGGAAACAGGCTCCAGGCTCTGAGCCATCAGCCCAGAGCCTGACGCGGGGCTCGAACTCACGGACCGCGAGATCGTGACCTGGCTGAGGTCGGACGCTCAACCGACTGCGCCACCCAGGCGCCCCAAGGCTGTTATCTTTAACAGCAAGAGAAGTAGCTGACTTTCCTAACACACTGAAACAGACACAGAAGCTCAGACAAAATGGGGAGACAGAGAAATGTGTGCCAAATTAAAGAACAGGACCAAATCACAGTAAGAGACCTAAGCGAGATAGATATAATATGCCTAATAGAGAACTTAAAGAAATGTTCATAAAGATACTCACTGGACTTGAGAAAAGAGGGGGGAGAGACATCAGTGAGACCCTTAATACAGAAATAAAAAAGAATCAGAGCTCAAGAAGACAATAAATGAAATTAAAAATATAGTTGATGGGAAAAATAGCAGGTTATGAAGCAGAGGAACAAATTGACCTGGAAGACAGAGTAATGGAAAGTAATCAAGCTCAGCAACGGAGAGAAAAGGAAATTATGCAAATAGAGAATAGTCTGATGGAACTCAGGGACTCCATCAAGTTTAATAACAAACATCTGCATTTTGTAGGTCAAGGCAGTGACATGATATAGTAAAAGTGCTAAAAGAGAAAAATCTGCAGCCAAAAATACTCTGTTCAACAAGGCTATCATTCAGAATAGAAGGAGAAATAAAGAGTTTCTCAGACAAACAAAACTGAAGGAGTTGATGACCACTAAACCAGCCCTACAAGAAATGTTAAAGAGGACTTTTTGAGTGGAAAGGAAAGAATATGAAAAGAGAGTATGAAAAGTGAATCACTTCTCGGCCTTTTGGCTAAGACAAGAGGAGGGTATGAAAAGTGAAAAACACAAAAGCAGTAAAAAGTATTTCTGTAAAAATCAGTCAAGGGATTCATACAATAAAATGATATAAATTATGACACCACATACCTAAACATGGGAAAGAAAGGAATAAAGAATGGGTTTAAACGTAAGCGACCATCAACCTAACATAGATGGCCATATGCACAAGATGTTACATACAAATCTCATGGTAACCACAAATCAAAAACCAGTAATAGATATGCAAATAATAAAGAGAAAGAAATCCAAATATGCCACTAAAGAAAGCCAACAAACCATGAAAGAGAGCAAGGGAAGAAAGGATCAGAGAAAATCTATAGAAACAACCACAAAACAAGTAACAAAATGGCAATAAATGCATATCTATCAATAATTACTTTGAAGGTAAATGGACTAAATGCTCCAATAAAAAGACATTAGGGTGACAGGGTGGATTAAAAAAACAAGATGCATTTATATGCTGCATACAAGAGACTCATTTCAGACCAAAAGACACCTGCAGATTAAAAGTGAGGATGTGAAGAAACATTTATCATACAAATGGATGCTCAAAGAAAGCTGGGGCACCAATACTTATATCAGATAAAATAAACTTTAAATATTTTTAACGTTTATTTATTTATTTATTTTTACTTTCACAAATATTTTATTGCCCTCACATTCTTACTGCTATTACTGCTGGGATTCATTTCAAATTTTTATTTTATTTCATTTATTTATTTACTTATTTTTTTTTAATTTAATTTTTTTAATTTACATCCAAGTCAGTTAGCATATAGTGCAACAATGATTACAGGAGTAGATTCCTTAATGCCCCCTACCCATTTAGCCCATCCTCCCTCCCACAACCCCTCTAGTAACCCTCTGTTCTCCATATTTAAGAATCTCTTACGTTTTGTCCCCTTCCCTGTTTTTATATTGTTTTTGCTTCCCTTCCCTTGTGTTCATCTGTCCTTTGTCTTAAAGTTCTCATATGAGTGAAGTCATATGATATTTGTCTTTCTCTGACTAATTTCGCTTAGCATTAATACCCTCCAGTTTCATCCACATAGTTGCGAATGGCAAGATTTCATTCTTTTTGATTGCCAAGTAATACTCCAGTGTGTGTGTGTGTGTGTGTGTGTGTGTGTGTGTGTGTGTGTGTACCACATCTTTATCCATTCATCCGTTGATGGACATTTGGGCTCTTTCCATACTTTGGCTATTGTTGATAGTGCTGCTGTAAACATTGGGGTGCATGTGTCCCTTCGAAACAGCATACCTGTATCCCTTGGATAAATACCTGGTACTGCAATTACTGGGTCATAGGGTAGTTCTATTTTTAATTCTTTGAGGAACCTCCATACTGTTTTCCAGAGTGGCTGCACCAGTTTGCAGTCCCACCAGCAGTGCAAAAGAGTTCCTCTTTCTCTGCATCCTAACCATCTGCTGTTGCCTGAGTTGTTAATGTTAGCCATTCTGACAGGTGTGAGGTGGTATCTCATTGTGGTTTTGATTTGTATTTCCCTGATGATGAGTGATGTGGAACATTTTCTCATGTGTTGGTTGGCCATCTGGATGTCTTCTTTGGAGAAGTGTCTATTCATGTCTTTTGCCCATTTCTTCACTGGCTTATTTGTTTTTTGGGTGTTGAGTTTGATAAGTGCTTTATAGATTTTGGATACTAACCCTTTATCGGATATGTTTGCAAATATCTTCTCCCATTCCATTGGTTGCCTTTTAGTTTTGCTGACTGTTTCCTTCACTGTGCAGAAGTTTTTTATCTTGATGAGGTCCCAATAGGTCATTTTTACTTTTGTTTCCCTTGCCTCTGGAGATGTGTTGAGTAAGAAGTTGCTGTGGCCAAGATCAAAGAGGTTTTTGCCTGCTTTCTCCTCGAGGATTCTGATGGCTTCCTGTCTTACATTTAGGTCTTTCATCCATTTTTAGTTTATTTTTGTGTATGGTGTAAGAAAGTGGTCCAGGTTCATTTTTCTGCATGTTGCTGTCCAGTTTTCCTAGCACCACTTGCTGAAGAGACTGTCTTTATTCCATTGAATATTCTTTCCTGCTTTGTCAAAGATTAGTTGGCCAAAAGTTTATTTATTTTGAAAGAGAGAGAGAGAGGGGCGCCTGGGTGGCTCAGTCGGTTGGGCGGCCGACTTCGGCTCAGGTCATGATCTCGTGGTCCGTGAGTTCGAGCCCCGCGTCGGGCTCTGTGCTGATAGCTCAGAGCCTGGAGTCTGTTTCGGATTCTGTGTCTCCCTCTCTCTGACCCTCCCCCGTTCATGCTCTGTCTCTCTCTGTCTCAAAAATAAATAAACGTTAAAAATTTTTAAAAAAGAGAGAGAGAGAGAGAGAGAGAGAGAGAGAGAGAGAGAGAGCATGCAGCGAGCAGGGGAGGGACAGAGAGAGAGAATCCCAAGCAGACTCCATACCCAGCACCAAGCCCCATGTGGGGCTCAATCTCAAATAAACAACCTAAACTTATACCTAAAGGAGCTAGAAAGAGAACAAACAAAACCCAAACCAGCAAATGGAAAGAAATAATAAAAATCAGATCAGAAATAGATGACATACAAACAAAAAAACCACACAATTGAACAGATCAATGAAACAAGGAGCTAATTCTTTTAATTGATCAACAAAATTGATACACCTCTAGCAAGACTCATTTTATTTTATTTTTTCTTTTAATTTTTTTTAATGTTTACTTATTTTTGAAAGAGAGAGTGAGACAGAGCATGAGCAGGGGAGGGCCAGAGAGAGGGGGAGACAAAGAATTGGAAGCAGGCTCCAGGCTCGGAGCTGTCAGCACAGAGCTGGACGAGGGGCTCGAACCACAAACCGTGAGATCATGACCTGAGCCAAAGTCAGACACTTAACCGACTGAGCCATCCAGGCACCCTACTAGCAAGACTCATTTTAAAAAGAGAGAGATAGGACCCAAATAAACAAGATTACTAATGAAAGAGGAAAAATAACAATCAACATCACAGAAATACAAGTAATTATAACAAGATATTATGAAAACCTATATGCCAACAAATTGGACAACTTAGAAGAACTGAATAAACTCATAGAAATATATCATCTACCAAAACCAAAGCAGGAAGAAATAGAAAATTGAACAGGCCAATGACCAGGAATGAAATTGAATCAGTAATAAAAAAAACTCCCAAAAAACAAAAGCCCAGGACTAGAGAGCTTCACAGGTGGATTCTACCAAACATTTAAAGAAGACTTAATACCAAAAAAAAGGGGAGTTAATACCCATTCTTCTTAAACTA
The DNA here is from genome assembly GCF_022837055.1 of Prionailurus viverrinus. Lineage (NCBI taxonomy): Eukaryota > Metazoa > Chordata > Mammalia > Carnivora > Felidae > Prionailurus > Prionailurus viverrinus. The sequence continues at coordinate 54,373,068 of NC_062570.1, forward strand.
TTCAAAAAAATACAAGATGAAGGAAAACTTCCAAATTCATTCTATTAGGCCAGTATCACCCCGATACCAAAGCCAGATAAAGACACCACAAAAACAGAGAACTGCATACCAATAATTCTAATGAATATAGATGAAAAATCCTCAACAAAATATTAGCAAATTGAATCTAACAATATATTAAAAAATCAAACACCATGTTCAAATGGGATTTATTCCAAGAATGTAAGGTTAGTTTCATATTTGCAAAACAATCAATGTGATATGTCACATCAATAAGAGAAAGGATAAAAACCATATGATCATTTCAATGGATGCAGAAATAGCATTTCAAAGTGTATCCATTCATGATAAACTCCCCCCCTGCAAAGTAGGTCTAGAGGGAACATATCTCAACATAATAAAGACCTCATATGAAAAACCTACAGCCAACATCATATTCAATGGTGGAAAACTGAGGGGTTTTCCCCTCTAAGGTAGGAACACAACAAGGGTGTCCACTTTCACCACTTTTTTCACATTTTTTAAGTTTATCTATTTATTTTGAGAGGGAGGGAGGAGGCAGAGAGAAAGAAAAAGAATCCCAAGCAGGTCCTGTGATCAACACAGAGCCCAACAGGGGACTTGATCCCACTACTGTGACATCATGATCTAAGCCGAAATAAAGAATCAGATGCACAACTAATTGAGCCACTCAGGTGCCCCCACTTCCACCACTTTTATTTAACATAGCACTGGAAGTCATAGCCACAGCAATTAGACAACATAAAGAAATAAAAGGGCATCCAAACTGGTAAGGAAGAAGTAAAACTCTCACTGTTTGCAGATGACATGATGCTATATATAGAAAATCCTAAAAATTCCACCAAAAAACTACTAGAACTGATAAATGAATTTATTAAAGTCACAGGATACAAAATCAATGTACAGAAGTCTGTTGAATTCCTATACACTATTATTATAAGAAAAGAATCCCATTTATTGACAGCACCAAAAACAATAGAACATCTAGGAATAAACTTACTAAAAAGATGAAAGACCAGGACTCTGAAAACTAAAAAACACTGATGAAAGAAATTCAACATGACGCAAAAAAATAGACATTTCACGCTCATGTTGGAAGAACAGGTATTATTAAAGTGTCTATACTACCCAGAGCAATCTACAGATTTAATGCAATCTCTATCAAACTACCAACAGCATTTTGCACAGAGCTAGAACAATCATAAAATTTGTATGGAACCACAAAGACCTGAAGTAGCCAAACCAATCTCAAGAAAGAAAAACAAAACTGGAGGAATAACAATTACAGATTTCAAGTTATATTACAAAGCAGGAGTAATTAAAATAGTATGGAACTGGCATAAAAATAGACACATAGATCAATAGAATAAGAAACCCAGAAATAACCCCATAATTATATGGTCAATTAATCTTCAACAAAGGAGGAATGAATATACAATGGCAAAAAGAGTCTCTTCAACAAAAGGTGCTGGGAAAACTGGGCAGCCACAAGCAAACAAAGGAAAATGGATCACTTTCTTCATCATACACAAACATAAACTCAAAATGGATTAAAGACCTAATGTGAGACCATAAAATCTGAAACTATAAAAAACCTTCAAGAGAGCATAGGCAGCAATCTCTCTAACATCAGCTATCACAACATTTTTCTAGATGTGTCTCCTGAGGCAAGGGAAATAAAAGCAAAATTAAACTATTGACTACATCAAGATAAAAAGCTTCTGCAGAATAAAGGAATCAACAAAACTAAAAGGCAACCTAAAGAATGGGAGAAGATATTTGCAAACAACATATCCAATAAAGGGTTAGTATCCAAGATATATAAAGAACTGATACAACTCGGGGCGCCTGGGTGGCTCAGTCGGTTAAGCATCCGACTTCAGCTCAGGTCACGATCTCGTGGTCCATGAGTTCGAGCCCCGCGTCGGGCTCTGGGCTGATGGCTCAGAGCCTGGAGCCTGCTTCCGATTCTGTGCCTCCCTCTCTCTCTGCCCCTCCCCCGTTCATGCTCTGTCTCTCTCTGTCTCAAAAATAAATAAACGTTAAAAAAAATTTTTTAATAAAAAAAAAGAACTGATACAATACCCAAAAAACAAATAACCCAATTTAAAAAATGAACAATAGACATGAAAAGACATTTCTCCAAGGAAGACATCCAGATGGCCAGCAGACACATGAAGAGATGCTCAATACCACTCATCATCAGGGAAATGCAAATCAAAATTACAATGAGATATCACTTCTTCACACCTGTCAGAATGGCTAAAATCAACAGCCCAATAAACAATAAGTGTTGACCAGGATGTGGAGCAAAAGGAACCCTCATGCACAGTTGGTGGGATGTAAACTAGTGTACCTACTATGGAAAACAGTATGGAGGTTCCTCAAAAAGTTAAAAAAAGAACTATCCTACAGTCCAGCAATCACACTACCAGTATTTACCCAAAAAAATACAAAAACACTAATTCAAAGGGATACATGCACCCCTATGCTTATTGCAGCATTATGTACAATAGCCAAACTGTGCAAGCAGCCCAAGTGTCCATTGATAGATAGATAGAGAAGATGTGGTATATGTAAAATGGAATGTTATTCAGCCATAAAAAAGAATGAAATTTTGCCATTTGCAACAACATGGCTAGAGCTAGGGAATATAATTCTGAGCAAAATAAATTAGAGAAAAACAAATACCATATGCTCTCACTCATATGCAGAATTTAAGAAACAAATGAGCAGGGGCGCCTCGGTGGCTCAGTCAGTTAAGCAATAGACTTCGGCTCAAGTCATCTCATGGTTCGTGGGTTCAAGCCCCACATTGGTCTCTCTGCTGTCAGTGCAGAGCCTGCTTCAGATCCCCTGTGTCCCTCTTTATGCCCCTCCTCTCCCCTGCTCACTGGCTCTCTCTTTCTCTCGAAAGAAAGAAAGAAAGAAAGAAAGAAAGAAAGAAAGAAAGAAAGAAATGAGCAAAGGGATAAAGAGAGAGAGAGAGAAACCAAGAAACAGACTCTTAAACTCTTAACTATAGAGAACAAACTTATGGTTACCAGGGGGAGATGGGTTTGAGGGTGGGGAATAAAGAGTACACTTACCAGCAGGCCTGGATGGCTCCATTGGTTGGGTGTCCCACTCTTGATTCAGCTAAGGTCATGATCCCAGGGCCATGAGATCGAGTCCTGCGTTGGGCTCCGCACTGAGCATGGAACATTTTTAAGATTCTCTATCTCCCTCTGCCCTCTCCCCCACTTGTATGCTCTCTCTTTCTAAAATAAAAAAAACTTAAAAGAACATTTAAAAAAAAAGAGTACACTTATCATGATGAAAATAAATAAAATATTTTTAAAAATAAAAAAATAAAAATAAGTCTCTAGGCATTCAGAATCCACAGAGCTGCTATACAGTTTGTGGGATAATCAAAAATCTGAGCATCCTCTGAGAGAGAAGCTTGTTACAGTGGTCGGGAGAACTTTCAGACACCAGCAATGCACCCAGAACTGAGAGCAGAATGAATTAACTCTTCAGAAAGGAGAGGCCAGATCATGTGGTTTATCAAAACCTTCTTCACCAAGTTGTGTATTGTTCTACCTGCTCAGGTTTTCAAGCTGGAAGATGCTTAGAAACAGAGATTGGCCCTTTTCAGCAATTTCTCTCTAAGTCCCAGATCTATTCATTCTGGGTGGTGCACCATAGAAAAAGGAAGGACTCAGGGGTAGGAGAGACTGAAGCTAGAATCCTGTCTCAGATACTCACACCATTCAACAAATAAATACTAAGTCCATAGATTGTGCCAGCTGCTGCTGCTACTATGGTGAGTAAAAACAGACAAGCTCCTTGCCCCTATGGAGTGAATTCCTAGTAGGAGAATTTTTTTTAATTTAATTTAATTTTTTAATTTACATCCAAATTATTTAGTATATAGTGCAACAATGATTTCAGGAGTAGATGCCTTAGTGCCCCTTACCCATTTAGCCCATCCCCCCTCCCACAACCCCTCCAGCAACCCTCAGTTTGTTCTCCATATTTATGAGTCTCTTCTGTTTTGTCCCCCTCCCTGTTTTTATATTATTTTTGTTTCCCTTCCCTTGTGTTCATCTGTTTTGTCTCTTAAAGTCCTCATAAAGTCATATGATTTTTGTCTTTCTCTGACTGACTAATTTCACTGAGCATAATACCCTCCAGTTCCATCCACGTAGTTGCAAATGGCAAGATTTCATTCTTTTTGATTGCCAAGTAATACTCCATTGTGTATGTGTATGTGTATATATATATATATGTACATATATATATGTGTGTGTGTGTATATATATATATATATATATATATATATATATATATACCACATCTTCTTTATCCATTCATCCATTGATGGACATGGACATTTGGGCTCTTTCCAGACTTAGGCTATTGTTGATAGTGCTGCTATAAACATGGGGGTGCATGTGCCCCTTTGAAACAGCATACCTGTATCCCTTGGATAAATGCCTAGTAGTGCAATTGCTGGGTCGTAGGTTAGTTCTATTTTTAGTTTTTTGAGGAACCTCCATACTGTTTTCCAGAGTGGCTGCACCAGTTTGCATTCCCACTAGTAGGAGAATTAAGTAATCATGCAAATAAATGCAATTGCACTGGACAGGCCAGTGAAGCACAAGGCCAGGGAAGACTTCCCAGGGGGAAGTCGTGCTTGATCTGAGAGCTAATGAATTGATAGTTAAGTAGCCTAAAAGGATGTTAAAAATGATAGAGCAGGCCCAAAATGGAGTCACTTATGTGAAGCCCCACACTGCAAAACCAGGACTTATTAGTGTCAGCTCTCCCACAAATAGAATCTGAAACTAGTAAACCAGGAATTGCCTAATCAGCACTAGCTGGGTAATCTGCCTGCTAGACCCCTGCTATCCCCTAAAGGAAAGTAACGTAGCAATAGCCAACCTGCTTTTTTGCCTAGTACAACCTCTTGTTCCTGCATCTGCCTCTGAAAGTCTTTGATTTTGTACAGCTCTTCAGAGCTCTTCTCAATCTTCTAGAGTGGATGCTGCTTGATTCATGAATCACTGTACAAGATCTTGAAAGTTTACTGAGTTGAGGGGCACCTGGGTGGCTCAGTTAAGCATTCAACTTCAGCTCAGGTCATGATCTCGTAGTTCTCAGGTTCAAGCCCCACATTGGGCTCTGTGCTGTCAGTGTGGCGCCTACTTCAGATCCTCTGTCTCCCTCTCTCTCTGCCCTTCCCCTGCTCGCTCTCTCTCTCTCTCTCTCTCTCTCTCACACACACACACACACTCTCTCTCTCTCTCTCTCTCTCTCTCTCTCTGTCTCCAAAATAAATAAACACTAAAAAAAATAAAATCTACTGAGTTGAATTTTGTGGTTTTTTTTAAGTTTTTTAAAGTTTATTTATTTTTGAGAGAGCGAGAGACAGAGTGTGAGCAGGGGAGGGACAGAGAGAGAGAAAGACAGAGTCCGAAGCAGGCTCCAGGCTCTGAGCTGTCAGCACAGCACAGAGCCTGATGCGGGGCTCGAACTCACAACCTCAAGATCATGACCTGAGTTGAAGTCGGTTGCTTAACTGACTGAATGACCCAGGCACCCCGAATTTTGTTTTGTAATAGGGAGAAGGAAGAATATTCCAGAGGAAGGAAGAGAATGCATAAAGGCACGATGACAGGAGAGAACGTGCATGTGCCAGAGCCTGAGAGCAGACCAGTGAGGTAGAGTGAAGAAGGTTTCAGAGGAGGGGATACATGTGAGAGATATGAAGCTCAAAAGACAGGACTCGGCAATAGCAGTTAGGAATACTTTCGTGGAATGAACAGACAACCTGACCGACAGTGGCTTGAACACATGAGAGTGTGTGTGTACATGTATGTGTGTGCACGTTTCCTCAGATAAGAAGTTTCCTGAGACAAGAAAAAGATAGTAAGAATTCCAGAAGTAAGGGGGATTTGAATAGGAGTTCAGTGATGCCAGGGCCAACATGAAGCTCTTTTTCCTCACAGCTGAATCCAGCTCCATGCTTCATGATCAAATCCAAGGCAGGAAGAATTGGAAAAGGGGGCAAAATTCAAGACAACAGTCTCTTTTATCAGGAAAGGAAAACCTTTCTCAAACCACCCTCCTCCTCCAGCAGACCTAACTGTGTAATCGGGCCACTTTTAGCTGCGAGGGAAGCTGGAAGTTCAACTTTTTGGCTTTTCTATCCTCTTTAGAAAAAAATGGAAAAGGTAGAAGAGGATTGGGAATGCATGTTGAGTTAGTCAATTCACAGTGAGTTTGCAAGTACAGGGTGGGGGAGTGAACAACTGGATGGTTGATATCATTCTGATTAGATAATATTGCAACATAGTGAGTTCAGTTTTGGGAATATTGAGCTTGAAGGTATATGGTAAACTGAATCCCTGGAACCTATGAATATTACTGCCTATGACAAAAGGGACTCTGCAGAAATGATTAAATTAAATTTTGAGAAAGGGAGATTATTTTGTATTATCCAGGTGGGCCCTAGATGTAATCACATGTGTCCTCACAAGAGGGAAGCACAGGGAGATTTGAGCCCAGAAAAACACTAGATGTGACAATAGAAGGAAGAGGTTACAGATGTGAGGAAGGGGCCACGGAATTCAGGCAACTTCAAAAACTAAAAGAAAACAGATTCTCCCCTCAGAGCCTCCAGAAGGAACCAATGACACCTTAACTTGAGCCTGTCGAGATTGATTTTAGACTTCTGACCTCGAGAACTGTAAGAGAATAAATCTGCGCTGTTTTAAGCTCATGCTTTAAGTTTGTGGTAATTTGTTACAGCAAGAATAGGAAACTAATGCAAGTTGCCTTTAAAACATCTAAGAGAGGTCAGTTAGGCAGTTGGATATAAGGGTCTGGAAGTGAAAGAAGAGGGCTAGGCATGAGGTCTACATTTGAGTGTCATATTCAGGTGTGTAGCATTTGAAGACGTAGAAGGGCATAAGCTCCTATGAGGAGAGTGACACTGTCACCTACATGCTGTGCGTGTTTCAGCAAGATACTTAACTTCTCTGAAACCATTATTTATTGAGCCTTTATTCTGTCCTGGCACCATACAGAGCTATTTACGTGCACTCATTCAATACTCCCAGCCATTTTATGAGGTAGACACCATTTTTATCTATTTACAGAACAGGAAACTGAGGTTTAGAGAGATTAGTCATGTGTCCAAGATCAAACAGTACATGATGTAGTCAGACTAACTCCATTCCTCATGCCTTGGCCCTTATAGCCCATGCACCAGCAGCACTGGCACGATCTAGGAGTCTGTTAGTCCTACTGAATCAGAATCTGAATCTTCACAAGATCCCCAAGTTATTTATACTTTGTGTGACAAGCACTAGACTCTAGCCTGCGTCCAGAATGGGTTCCACTCTGGCAGGTGCCGCACCAAGAACCTAACTCCGAGTTCTAGAAGCACAGACGTCTTACACCTCTGCATCTTTGCTCACACCATTCTCTACCTGGAGCTGACACTTCTGTTCAGGTGCCTGCATTAGGCACCTCCAGGATTCTCAGGTGCTTTCGACTACAACAACTCTCGGGTTACAATGCTGTCTCCTCCACTACGTCTCCGGTGCAAGATACGGTCCTCTCTCGCCTAGGTACCCCAAAGCCGGGTTTTGCCAGGCAAAAAGCAGGAAACGCCAGAGCAGACACCCAGCAACTATTTAAAGATAAGTATGAAGCAGCTAACGAAACTTAAACTTGTCGCCAACTTAACTTGTCGCCGTAAGAAATCCGCGCAGACACTGTCACGCCCTGCCGAGCCCTGGTGTGAGACGGGGCGGTGAAAGGACAGTTAGCGGGAGGTTTAAATGACACAGCACTAGAGTCCCACGGCCGGACTGGCTGAGCGCATGCGCGCAGCGGCCTAGGCACCGCCTCAGACGGCCTTTCCCGCATGCGCGGGAGCCCGGATGTGGATCCAGTTGGTTGAAAGCGCCGGCCGCTACAGTAATGGCCGCTCTCGGAATTGCGATGGGTGGTGGCAATTGGTTTTCGGCTTTGGCGCTCGGGGTGACTCTCCTCAAATGCCTTCTCATCCCCACATAGTAAGGGACCCGCACCACGGTTGGTCAAAGCGGGAGAGAGAAGCGAGGATGCCCGTGGGTGGGAGGAGGAAAGGGAACTTGAACGCTCCTGTAGGCTCCGCTATGCTTTTGCTAAGCTTCCCGCTCCGCCGATTGATTGTTACTTGACCTGAGAACTAGATCATAGCCCTGGATGGCTGGGCTAGGCGCTGACTGACTTAAATGTTTTTAAGCCTTGGGTCTTCATCCTTAATATGCAGATTAAGAACACTCACCTCCACCATTCGTTCAGCTGTATTTAACAGTTGTCTGCTGGGCTAGGCACTAGAGATCCAGTGGTGAGAAAGACATTTCTGATTCTTGCCCTCAATAGATTAGTGGGGGCAGACAAAAACGAATGTTTCAGATTGTGATAGGATGTATACAAGAAATTGACTACAGGTCAAGGCTTGACCCCTCTTTTAGGAGGTGATGTTTGAGTTAAAATTTGAAGGATGAAAGAGAATAAGCCATGTAAAAATCAGTTCAAGCATAGGAGAGAATAAGTGTAAATGCCCTGTGGTAGGAAAAAAAACTCAAGAGCATTCTGGGAACAGAAAGTGACCCTTGTTGCTGAAGAGCATGATGGGAGGAGGAGAATGGCACAGGATGAGGTGGACAGTGGCCAGATCACACAGGATTAGATTGCTATTTGAAAAATAGAGGGGCAAGGCTGAAAGCATGGAAACCAGTTAGGAAGTATCCACCAAGTAATATGTATACTGTGGGTACTCAATATTAGCTTCCACCATCTGTTCATCCTTCCTAACTCTTATCCCATCATTTATCCTTTCATTCCTTTTCTCCCTTCCTTCCAGGTCTCCCCACCCCTTCCCAGTTTAGGTTTTGGTTTACTGGTATCATTTGGTTCAAGTTCTTGGTGATATCCTGCTGGGTGTGGAAGAACTGTATGGATAGAGTGTGCATTTATACTGATGTGTCTATGTAATTATATAAGCAATGAAATGTGTGTAGGTTTAGCAAAATGACTTACAGGGACTTAGAAAAAGGAGTTGGTCAGTTGAACTTTCTGTGCAACTGAAAATAAGTAAGAAACATATCTCCATTTTAAAAGCAAATTGGAAAAAAAAAATCTTTCTAAAATGAAGAAATTCCTTTCAAATCGGAGTGAAAGGGAATTCTTTTTTTTTTTTTAACTGTAGATCTGTGTATATAAAGTAATGTTTCTTGCTTTAGTTACTTCAGGGTTGTTACTTTCAATACTGCTCTTAGTCCAGGATTAAGAGCATATATAGTTGTAGTTAATGTTCTGCTTCTCAACTGCAAAACCCTCGGATGTGAGAGGGAAGGACTACAGCATTACGGTATTACAGGATAAATGTAAATATAGTGAACAAACTGTTAACTGCTTTTTGTATACCATGTACTGGGCTAGGTACTACAGGGGAGGACAAAATGGATATGATCACTAATCCTATAAAGGGTATAGTTTAGTAGGATAACAGTTCCAGCAACAAATCAAAGTAAATATGTAATTACACAACTACACTGGTGTTAAGTGTTAGGAAGAAAATTAGCCAGTAATCCTGTAGGAAAGTACTGTATGATCAAATGTTTAATCATATAAATAGAATGTATTGTGTGCAAGTGTATCAAAATTGTTTTATTTCGTCATTCACTTCACTATGCTCTTGTTATGATGTGCTGAACAGGGAACATGGTTAGTGAAAGGAAGATAAACCTGGCTGTTACTACAAAACTTAGTTTAACAGTGTTTAAAGAACACAACTTTTTTATCTGTCTCATAATTTGGACCTCTTGTGTACATACTGCTAATAACATGAAGACCTTTCTCTGCACTATATGCAAATGGTAACTAAACAAAGCCACTTTGAATCCTTAAAGGTTCTTTCCAGGTTTATGACAGTAATTGTATTTACATTTTATGGTGCCTAGTATTGACATAGTGTTATATCTCTATAGTAAACAGATGAATTCATTAAAAAAAAAGTGTTATAAGGGAAAAGAATGGGATTCTATAAGGGGACTAACTAAGGAGACTTACTTAGATTGGGTGTCAAGGAAAGTCTCAGGAATTGACATGTAATTGGAGGCCTGAAGACCACGCCCAGTACATGTCTTTTGATAAACATGGGTAAATGTATTTCTGTTGACTACTGAATATACTTAGAAATTAAAATGCTAGCTCAGTTTTGAATTGTGATTTTGAGGAATCCAAAGGAAATTAAGGGGACATTGTCAGCAAGAATTTGGAGATACCTATCTCTAGAACTCAGGAAAGAGATCAAGCTTGTACTGTGGTTTGGAAGTCATCATTATACCATTAATAATGGAAGCAATAAGAATGAATAAGATTGTCCAGAGTAGAGTAAGTTGCATAAAAAGAGGACCAAGAACTGAACATAGGGGATCATCAGCGTTTACCTGATGAATATTGGAATGGAAAGCCATGAAAGTTGGCTAGGAAACTCAGGAGATAGCTGACACTGGAAAGGTTGTATAAAACATTGGAAAGTGTTAATCGGGTTTTGTTGTGGAACTCGTTGACTTTGATGATGAGTGGTTAACTCCACAGGAATGTGTTGAGCCCGTCTGTATATCAGGTGCTGTTCAAGACATGGAAGGGAAATACTGCAGTAGACAAATGGGAAAAGAAAATTATTCTGAAGAGGGGAGAAAGGCACAGAATATGCCACCCCAAAATATGTCTCTTTGCCATAAGGATTATTTGGGGCTGATTATTTGGAGAAACTGCAGATACAGGAGAAGCTCTGAAAACAGTAGAAGTTACCCTTTTAATAAGATTTGTAAGTTTTTCCTTTTTATAAGGAAAATTTATGTGAGAAAGGGGGCCTGTACCAGAAAGAGAGCTGTTACCAGAGATCACTTTTCCACCTGACTTATCTGCTGGCAGGGTGACCTTTGTGCACCAAACATCTTCTCACTTGAATTTCTTCTCCCCATTTGAAGCCCCAGGCTCCTATCCCTGTCCTTAGTTCAGGGTGGTATATAAGCCTTAATCATTTGGCCACCGTTTAAGCCTCATGTCTTTCTCATCTCTTTTCGGGATAATAATACATATATTATTAAAATTGGATTTTTTTTCTCCTGTTAAATTTGTCTTATGTCAGTTTAATTCTTAGACCAGCTACAGAACTTGGAAGGGTAGAAGAGAAAATGTTTCTTTCCCTGCAGGAGAGATTCTTGACTATATTTACACATAGTGAGGAATTAGGAGACATGGGAAAGGCAGGGCAGGGGCCTTTTCTCACCTTCTCCATCTGATGAACTCCTACTCATCCTTGAAGTTCTAGCTGGTGTGTGAAGCATTTTCCAGATAATGAATATTGTTAGAATTCTTTGTGAACAAGAGTAAGTGACCTCTGAGCAATAGCCAGAGGACCTCCCTTAAGAAAGAGTATGGGATTTTGCCCAGCCCTTTAGATAACTCCAAGAACCTTTTCACTTACTTGTAGATCCCCAACTTTTCCAGAAGGAGGTCTGGCCTTCAGATAAGTGAGGTGTCTCAGGATTATGTAATGCCTGTTTGTGTTTTTAGAGGATCATGAACTGTGGCTGTATAGGAGTGTTAGTCCATTTAAAAGCATAATTTTAGAAATGTGAAATTGATAAATGTAACAAAATCTCATTTTACTCATCTGATTACTTTGAATAGCCATTCCACAGATTTTGAAGTACACCGAAACTGGCTTGCTATCACTCACAGTTTGCCAGTATCACAGTGGTATTATGAGGTAAGTTTAAATTTTCACTTTTTTGGTGGATTGTCTTTTACAGTGATGTGTGAAATCATATAAGCCTTACTGATATCAGAAATTTTCCATGTGATTATAGCTCTAATTAATCTTTATAAAAATTGTACTTTTTCCTCAGTTCTGTCCTCTGGCACTATTAGGGAATCCCTGTACTTCAAAATGAGTTTCCCAAACAATAAATTAGAAATTATAATATTTGCCACACCCCTTTTGAAAGAATTTGGGACTGGGAAAGAGGAATAATTAGATTCCAGGCCTGGCTCTGTCACAACATAGAAAATATATTTCATTTCTCTGAGCCTTAGTTTCTCATCTGGCACATAAAGATTAGGAATGAATTATTTCTAAGATCCTGCCCATCCCCACTATTTATGAAAAAAGAAATAATCAAATGTGATATATAGGTTTCTGATAATATACAAACCATTCTCTTCTATTATTTTTGAAAACTATGTATTTTTATTTCTGGTATGAATTACTAAGTTGCATATGATATTTCAGAAGTGTCTTGATCAAAAATAGCACTCTGCTGCAGGGAGGTTTTTTAAAGACAATCTGCAAAGTTTTCTCTTAATTCATTGTTGCTTTTTGGGTGTTTGTTTGTTTGTTTGTTGTCAGATCAGAATAGTCCTTTGTACCAAAAAAGCTTAAGAACAATTGACCTAAGGGACCGAGTTCTTCTCACATAATAACATTATAAGTATTTGATAGGAATGCTAAGGTCTTTAAGTAATTGCTTTAGTGTAAGATAGTTCAGTTTGCATGTATACATATCCACTAGAAGACATTTTGTGTGGCCTAGCAGTCAAGAGTTTGGGGCTGTGATTCCAGACCACCTCTCCGTGACTTTCCGTTCTGCCAGCTAACACCCATGCTGAGTGACTGTGGGCAAACTGCTTGACCTCTCAAAGCCTCAACATCCCTAACTATTAAATGATAATAAGTATTAGAGTGAAATGAATATGATGCTTATAATACTTAGCACAGTGCTTGGAACAGAAGTGCTCAGTAAACATTAAGAGTTATTAAGAATTAGCATTATTCATATCATGACCCTTAGACTGTAACTAAGAAGGCAGCCCCCTGTCTTCTCTTTCTCTCTGACCATTCCTTCCTTGTCTCCTTTGTTAACTTTTCCTCATCTGTACACCCTTTAAACAGCTGGTACTCTAGGGTTCTCTTTGTGGTACAGAATTTCAGTTCTGTAACTCTTTCTGGACGTTCTCTCATTTGTTCCTATAACCTTCACCACTGTCTGTTAACTTAGGATTCCTAAAACACTATTTAGGCCAAAGCTGTATTCTTTATCAATTTATTTTGGATAAAAGAGTCTTATATAAAAGATACTCTTGTGGTACCTGGCTGGCTCCATCAGTAGAGCATGCAGCTCTTGATTTCAGGGTTGTGAGTTCAAGCCCCACTGACCCTTTCACTGTATTCAACGTCTGGAGAGTCTGACAGTTTGCTGCCAGATAATGGACATAGAGCTTACTAAAGGAAAAAAAAAGTATTCTTGTAATGGTATACTTCTTTGTTCTTCCTGCTCTGCTCAAAAATAACCACAAGAGCCAATAAGGAGCAAAACTCAGTTGTGGGCAAGGCTTGACTATATGAGACAAGAACCTCACAGTAGGGGATAAGGCTGGAGAGGCACATGAGGTCAGGTCTGGAAGGGTCTCTTTGACATGGTAAGGAGAGTGAAGATGTGAGCAGTGGACTACCTAACTGTGACTTCAAACCTACCTTTCTGCTCTGGCTTCAGCTTAAATTGATTGGTCGACTGGTTGGGAAAGACACCAAAGAGACCCACAGTAAATACTTGTGGAATGAACACAGTTGTTTTGAATCTTCATATGAAGAAGTTGGATATTTCTTTTTTTTTCTTTAAAGTTTATTGGTTTATTTTGAGAGATAGAGAGCATGTGCATGCACACACGTGAGTGGGAGAGGGGCAGAGAGAAGGAAAGAGAATTCCAAGCAGGCTCCAGTGCCATCAGTGAAGAGCCCAACATGGGTCTCAAACTCTCAAACCCTAAGATCATGACCGGAGTTGAAATCAGGAGTCAGATGATTAACCAACTGAGCCACCCAGGCGCCGTGAAGTTAGATGTTTCTATATCTGAAGAAATAGCTCTTCTTGAGAGCAAGATAGAGTTGCTCATATTAAGCAGTGTGGTAAGCAGCCAAGGGCGTTGCACCTAAGACCAGATATCATGAAACCAGCACAGGCTGACAACTCCTAGAACTGATAACCAGCAGAACCAGAAGAAGCCTGCAAAGACCCAAGACTGATTAAGCTCCTTTAAAAAGGGAGGACTTTTGCAGCAAACTGTCAGACTCTCCAGACGTTGAATACAGTGAAAGGGTCAGTGGGTCTTTGCAGGCTTCTTCTGGTTCTGCTGGTTATCAGTTCTGGGAGTTGTCAGCATGTTCTGGTTTCATGATATATGGTCTTAGTTGCAACGCCCTTGGCTGCTTACCACACTACTTGACATGAGCTACTGCTTGACATGAGTGACTCCATCTTGCTCTCTACAGCTCTGTTGTACTAGCTTACTGAGCTAATGGATTTGGAGTCAGAAGCCCCAGATTTTAGTTCCACTTCTGCCAAATATTAGTTAAGTGATGGAACTGTTTACTTGGGAGGAAATGATAGCTAATAGCCTAACTGGCTTCCCCAAAACTGTTGAGGTAAGAAAATGGCCCAGATGGAAATCCTTGAGGTCCAGAGAACCTTCTCAGCTAGATTTGGAAAGTCTTTGTGTGGGGAATAGGAGCAGCGTGTAGAAAGCCTCTGAGTGGTATGGAATTGGGAATAGCAAAGAAACGACAGGGACATTTTATTTTGGAAAAATGGCCATCTCCCAGGCAGCACCTGTCCCTCCCAGTTTTTTTCAATGCTTTTCCTATTCCCCATTTTATTTAAAGTAATAAATGTTCCAAATAAGGTAAAGTAGGACAAAACCTTTTACACTTCTGTAGAGTAAATGGCTCTTTCAGGGTAGAGTGAACTATGACATAGAAACTGTAGCTGGGAACTGCAGATGTTAAAGTTTAAGTTGATGTTGACTTTCCTGGAATTATATGGAGCAGTAATTTCTAAATTTGTTTCTTAAATATCTATACCCTAGCAAGAAAACATTTAAAAAAAATTTTTTAAGTTTATTTATTTTGAGAGACCGAGCACATACAGGGAGGGGCAGAGGGAGAGGGAGAGAGAGAGAATCCCAAGTAGCTTCTGCACTATGCAGAGCCCGATGCAGGTCTCCAACTCACAAACCGTGAGATCATGACCTGAGCTGAAATCAAGAGCTGGACGCTTAACCTACTGAGCCACCCAGATACCCCGCAAGAAAACATTTTAATCATTTACTACTCCATGTGAGTTTATTTATAAATTATAAAAGTACTGCCTTATTAATATACTATTAAAAGTAGACATTAAACAGGATGAAATTAAAAAATAGAATTTCTAACTTTTCTTTCTCCAATTTAATAGCTCATCTTGTTTACACTCCCCATTGGAAACTTGGGATTAGGGAGGAACTTTTCATAGAGAATTTAATGGGTGGGTTCATAGCCTGAGTGCTTAAGACATACAGCCTCTGGGTTTGCCTCAGATCTGAGGCTTTCTACATGTTGGTACCTGCAGGGGGAGGAAACAAGCTACTTCTTGTCTGGACCCAAAATTGTCATTTAGCCTTACCATGAACAAAGAGCTAACAAGTAGTTTGTCAGAGTCTCTCTCACCTCATTTTATACCACAGAGCGACCCTAAATAGTAGTCCCTATGAGCACCCACTTAGTACCCAGTGAACCTTCAGTGCAATTCCAGAAGGAGAGGAATTTCCCATTGAAAAGAGCAACAAATACAGAGTAGGGAGATTATTATTACCATCTGAGCTCTTAGAGGTGCAAGGTCTGAGTTTAGTTTTAGGGACATCCTATGGTGATAGCAATAATTTTTTAAATGATAAATAATATTTACGGACACTTTGTTTCTGGTTCAATACTATGTAAATAGTATTTGAAATGTGTATGTAAAATTTAATGCAGTAATGAGGTAGGTACATCCCTGTTGTTTGGGTGAGGAAATGGAGACTTAGAGTAATCTAACAAAACATAATACCTGAAGTTATATATTTCATATACTATTTCATATGATCTGTATTTTCATTTACTCATTAGTGATTGCTTATTTATTTAACTAATGATTTTTTCATACTTAATATATCAGGCACTTACTAAAGGTTCAGAATACAGAAATGGCAAGGAGTGACTTTTGCTCTCTTAATCTCAGTATCTGATAACCTATAAGAACAAAAGATAAATAGCATTTGTGTTATCTTTTGTCATTCATAACTGTGTTTCATATGTATTATATCAATTAACCCTCACAATACCTCATTTTAGGAATAGAGAAGTTGAGTCTCTGAGACAGAACTTGAACCCAAGCTAGTGAATCATTTGTTATACCATAGCTCCCTTTTTATATTTAGATGAGTAGCACCATGTCAGAACCAAGGTTATTATTGCAAGTTTCATTAATTTTCTTTGAAATATAGTTAATTCTATTTAAGGAAAATTGAAGACCATTATTAAATAACTTAGGAACCAGGTTTTGGTGGTCTGCTCAGTCTTACATAGAAATTACTCTATAATTTAATCATTTATTTAATTTTTTAATCTCTGTACTCATTGTGGGACTTGAACTCACAATCCCAAAATCAAGAGTCGCACACTCTTCCAACTGAGCCAGCCAGGCACCCCAGGTCATATTTTGAATGCAATTTTATTTCATGTGCTTTTTTAAAGACTAGAGAGTGAGGATTTTCAGTCTTTACACCCACTTTGTTTATTCAGTTATTTAGGATATGTTCTATTTTTTGATTTTTACAGGCAACTTCAGAATGGACCTTGGATTATCCGCCTTTTTTTGCATGGTTTGAGTATGCCCTGTCACATGTTGCCAAATATTTTGATCAAGAGATGCTGAATGTCCGTAATCTGAACTATTCCAGCTCGAGAACCTTACTTTTCCAGAGATTTTCTGTCATCTTTACAGATGCACTCTTTGTGTATGCTGTCCACGAGTAAGTCTGAGAATGTCATTTTGTGTGGAAGGTGTTGAGGACATAATACAATATTAAGTAGTATTAACTGGTTCTTCATTTGAGAGAAACAAAGCTCACATGTAGTTCTGAACTCTGTTACTGTGTTTTAAACTGTACAGTGAGTAATTACAGTAGGTAGTCTAGCTATATCTTGTGGAAGACAATGGGGAATGAGGTAGGATTACAAGGCAGAGGCAGAACAAGAGATTGTGAGTATTCTGAGGAGTAGTCTCATGTAGAGTTCCATGACCATTTCTCCTGCTCAGAATGGCTCCATATGCTTTTCTTTCCTTTCTTGTAACCGGCCCCCAGAGGTTTCTGTGACCTACCCTATTCTTTAGGATATACACACACATACATACAGCACACACACTCGTGTACACATATTCATTGTGCTGACCACCAATGGAGTGTCCATTCTAGTAAACTCAGGAAACCTTACTGAGTGCTTTTAGTTGTTGTTTCTGGACTCTTCCCTTCATGAAGACTCTTCACTAACTTAAAAATTTTTTTTAACCTTTATTCATTTTAGAGAAACAGAGCACAGGCAGGGGGGAGGGGCAGAGAGAGAGGGAGAGAGAATTGGAAGCAGACTCCAGGCTCTGAACTCTCAGTACATGAGCTATGAGATCATGACCAGAGCCGAAGTCTGACACTTAACCGACTGAGCCACCCAGGCGCCTTAGACTCTTCAGTAATTTTAAGTTATGTTTATATTTTATATTTTTGTGCTTTGCATCTTTTACTTATAAATTAATTTTAGTTGAATAGACATATATACAATGTCTTGCACAGTGACTTGTAAGTAGTAAGTTCTCGGTTAATGTTGGTTCCTATTCTGTCCCAATACTTTATTAAGCCTGCTGGTATGATGTGACAGACCACCAGCTGTGTCCCTTCATGACCCTTGTCACAAATGGATCATTTCTATTTGTGAGGCCCTCTACACTGAACCCCTGCCCCATTTAAGCAAGAGTCCCTTGGCAATGTTTTAACCCCTGCTCATTCTCAAGGAGTAGTTCCCACTTGACCCCTTAACATTCAATCTGTTTATGACCTAGCAAGAGTTGGAAGGGAAGGTGAGTTGTGATGTACTCCTTTAAACTCAAAATGGTTGAATTGAAGTTCCTAGAGAAGGCATATAAGCAGAAGGAAGAGGGAATAGAATTCATTTCTACCTACAGTGTAGAAGGAACAGTTAAATAAGATATAAATTGTTGAGATCTATGTCCCAGTTCCCAGAACCAGGCACAAAGTATAGACAGTAACTTACTTAATTTTCTCAATTACCCTGTAAGGTTACTGTCTCTGTTGAGGAAATGGGCTCCATGGAGGAAAAGCAGAACACCTTTTGCTAACCCCTCTTTAATTGCATCTTTATGGTCTGTTTCTTTTTTTAGGCTTAGATTTCTGTTTCTGCAATTTGCCGATACTCAGACGTATTTTTTAAAATCCTTTTTCTGGGATTATACATCGTTGTCAAAATTTTGGAAAACAGGAAACCACACATGTACACAAAGTAGAAGTGACCCATACTCCTCCATTTACAGCTATCACCATCACCATTTTGCTATATATTATTTCATTCTCTCTTCTATGTCTGAATATAATTTTTATAAAATAAAAATAGGATCATAATTTTTTTCATTTGCTATTGTCATTTAATAATAGATCTTGACCTTTAAATGATACACATTTTTAATAAATGTTTTTAAAATTATTTGGACAATCAGGAGCTATGAGTTTGTGGCTCTGTTTTTTTTAAGGGGATGTTAGATCTGATAGGATTTATTTATTTATTTTTAATGTTCACTTTTGAGAGAGAGAAACAGAGCATGAGCAGGGGAGGGTCAGAGAGATAGGGAGACATAGAATCTGAAGCAGTCTACAGGCTCTGAGCTGTCAGCACAGAGCCCAACATGGGGCTCAAACTCATGAACCGTGAGATCATGACCTGAGCCAAAGTTGGAGCTTAATCAACTGAGCCACTGAGGCACCCCATTTTACTTTTTTTCAAATGTTTATTTATTTATTTTTGAGAGAGAGAGAGTAAGTAGGGGAGCAGTAGAGAGAGAGGGAGGGATTAAATCCCAAGCAGGCTCTGTGCTGTCAGGGCATAGCCCAATGCAGGGCTCGAACCCACAAACCATGACTTGAGCCAAAATCAAGAGTCGGACGCTTAACCAACTGAGCCATCCAGGTGCTCCTCGTGGCTCTATTTTTAATTTGGCTGCTATGATATATAATTTAGAGTACCATATTATTCTGGTCTGCATTTTTTTATTATAGTTGATATACAATGTTACACTGTTATATTAGTTTCAGGTATGGTCTGCATTTTTTACACTTCAGGACTAAATAGTGTGTGCCCTCTCAACTTTCAAAATCCTTCCCTTTGAGTTTATGGTGGCTGTTTGTTTATTTTTCATTTTACTAAATGAAGACTGTTTCAAATCAGCAGAGCTGAAAAAGAGACACGGAACTGACCCTGAGGTCTTTGTTTCTGCTGTCACCTTTTTAAGCAGTCAAGAACAGCATGGACAGTTTATCAGGAATAGCTAATAAAATATGTCTGAGTGTATCAGAGTGTACTCTGTAGTGGTATGGTGATGTTCTAATGAAGATAAAAGATCTTTCTGCTTCCTTCCTGGTGTTCCACTGTAGGTGCTGTAAATGCATTGATGGGAAAAAAGCAGGTAAAGAACTTACAGAGAAGCCAAAGTTTATTCTATCAGTGTTACTGCTGTGGAACTTCGGGTTGTTAATCGTGGACCGTATCCTTGACGTTTTCTGCACTATTCCCTTACTTACTCTGATATATACTAAGTATGAGATTAATTATTTCTTTGGTGGTAATTCTGAAATGTGAGCTGCTTTTGAGAATGGGTGTGGGGTGGGTCCGTGGGTTCCCAAAACTGTGGTTTCTATGGGTTCTCCCAACTGTACCAGACACTGATTTTTAGAGCACTTTGTTTCTGAAAAGCTAGTGGTGATATTCAAGAACCAGTTAAACCATCAGTAAAGCAATATTCTGGGATTTGTTAACTGTCTTTAGATTCATCAGATACATGTATCTTACATAGTTTTAGAACACATTATTCTAAATACCTTTTCTAGGAAAGGGCCTGTCTCAGTGTTACATATGGGACCAGGCAGACCTTCATGCTCTTCTACCACCTTAGATTACCACATATTAACAGGCAAAGTTCTTAAATCCAGAAGATACGAATGAAACTAAAATCTTAACGACAGGAGCCTAATATTTTACAGTTTTCATAAAGGTAGCCATGTGTGAGGAAAACACCCGCACTTTGGTTCAAGTCTGACCTGGACTCAGCTCTTAGGTATGGCATTGCAGTAGCTTTAGGCCGTGTGTAGATTAATGGCTCTGAGCTCTGATGTCCTCACAGGTTCGTCGTGAGGCTTACTAAGATTGTGTATATATACTATAAACGAGGGGGTGCTGCATGCCAGTGGCCTTCAGTAGCTGTTAGGTCCCTTCCTTTCTCATCCCTAATTTAAAAAACAAAACCAGAAAACTCCCTGTCCTGTAGCTGCTGGGTCTTTAAGATAGAAAAAACATGGGAAAGTTTCCTGGTTTTCTTCTTAAACATAATTTTTTTTTATCCCCTAGATAATCCTTGGCACTCTATACATTTATTTTATTTTATTTTTTATTTTTTAAAATTTACATCCAAATTAGTTAGCATATAGCGCAACAATGATTTCAGGAGTAGATTCCTTAGTGCCCCTTACCCATTTAGCCCATCCCCCCTCCCACAACCACTCCTGTAACCCTCAGTTTGTTCTCCATATTTATGAGTCTCTTCTGTTTTGTCCTCCTCCCTGTTTTTATATTATTTTGCTTCCCTTTCCTTATGTTTATCTGCTTTGTCTCTTAAAGTCCTCATATGAGTGAAGTCATACGATTTTTGTCTTTCTCTAATTTCACTTAACATAATACCCTCCAGTTCCATCCACGTAGTTGCAAATAGCAAGATTTCATTCTTTTTGAAAAGAGTAACACTCCATTGTATATATATACCACATCTTCTTTATCCATTCATCCATTGATGGACATTTGGGCTCTTTCCATACTTTGGCTATTGTTGATAGTGCTGCCATAAACATGGGGGTGCATGTGTCCCTTCGAAACAGCACACCTGTATCCCGTGGATAAATGCCTAGTAGTGCAGTTGCTGGGTCGTAGGGTAATTCTATTTTTAGTTTTTTGAGGAACCTCCATACTGTTTTCCAGAGTGGCTGCACCAGCTTGCATTCCCAGGCACTATATACATTTTAATTAGAGTTTGTCTAAGGTTTGACTCTGTTTATAGAAAACACATTTATGAGAAGTTCAAACTGGAGGAATATTTTTGTCTTTAGTTTACCTATTAGGAAAGCATTTGCATTTTTATATTCAATCTGCTGGCACAATTCAACTTAAATTTGGTATCCTCTGTTGTCTTTCCTTAATCTAAGTCCAGATATTCATTTCCAGTACAATGGTTTTTTATTTGGATTAATGCTACTCTCCATTGCACGATTATTTCAGGTAAATACAAAATAGGCTGATTAGATTTTTGCCCTTAAGTCTGACTTTGAGCTTTGAAAGGCAACAATAAGTTGGTGATGGGTAGACTTATTTGATGAACTGTTTTGAATTGTCAAGCACTATAGATAATTTTATTGCATATTTCTCATAAATCCCATCTTCTCTTTTGACAATAATTTTCTTCCTTTTACGCATAGACTCTAGAAACTTGTTAGAGGGTGGCAGGCCTGAAATAAACTTGTGTTGCTGTATTTGGCTGGAATCATTTACCTAGGAATGAAGTCTCCAGTTTTTACAATATAATAACTGATGGTGGGGTTTCGTCGTCAGAAGTATATAGCATAGTGTAATGGAAAGTATGGGATTTGGAATCAGAAGATTTGAGTTGAAATCCTGACTGACCCTAATGAACTGTATGACTCAGACAGGGCTCACACAAATGCATTGGCTACTTTGGGTTAGGTACATTATATATAATATCTTATTGAGTAAACCTCACAACTATTCTATGAAATTATTGTCATTATTTTCCTCCTCTTTATAGAGGAAGAAATCAGAAGTTCATATTTTGGGGTCACCTCTCTGTATGCTGGATAAGAATCCTTAGCACTGGCGTTTAGGAATTTATAGGGAATTTTGATTCACAGTCAGGTTTGGGAACCATTACCCGAAAGTAAGTCATTTAGCCCCCTCAGCCACAGTTTTTGCATCCATAAAATGAAATGTACCTCTTCTTACATTCTTATTTGTAAAATGGGGGCCCCCTACCTCACAGGGACTTTGGAAAGATCAAATTTGATAATCTGCTTTAAAATTCTTTGTCAACTATAAATGTCTGGATAAGTTTTTGTCTTTTAACCATAAAAAGCCATGTAGCACTTAGAGCATAATTGGCATTCAGTGAATGATTGTTAAATAAAGTTTAGCTAGACCTTCTCTGAATCTTTTTTTTTTTTTTTTTAATTTTTTTTTTCAACGTTTATTTATTTTTGGGACAGAGAGAGACAGAGCATGAACGGGGGAGGGGCAGAGAGAGAGGGAGACACAGAATCGGAAACAGGCTCCAGGCTCTGAGCCATCAGCCCAGAGCCTGACGCGGGGCTCGAACTCACGGACCGCGAGATCATGACCTGGCTAAAGTCGGATGCTTAACCGACTGCGCCACCCAGGCGCCCCTGACCTTCTCTGAATCTTAAGTTGAAAAAGCGGTGATCAGAGATCTGGAAACAACCCATTATTTTTCCTGATCATTCCTCACTCATCTATTCTAGAGCACACCCTGATGAGACAGTGAGAGAAGGAACCTGGCCTTTCATGGCCCCTTTGGCAGCTTCCTTCCTGAACCACAGGAACATTATCTCATTTGATCCCCAAATTCCTGTGAGGTAGGTAGAATTCAGATTTATTTAGTTATAGTCAACTTGGGGATTTTTTGTTGTTGTTGTTTATTTGTTTTAAATCAGAATGCCTTTAGTTCTTGTAGGTAGTTTGTTAGGATCAAGTACTGTACTTGGTGCCTTCAGCCTGATACTACTATATGTTACCTGATCTATAACACCAGATTTAGGTGGCTCTTTGGTAGCATAACATCATATGTATTCTTTCATACTCTCATCCCCAGGTCCAGGGGATGAGGGTGATTGAATTCTCTGGGCTTCAGATCTTTAAGGAGCATTGGGGTGTGTTTTTATGATAATGTGTCCTGTACCTTAGCATCAAGCTTAGTATTAAATAAATATTTGTTGCAGTAATGAACTAGGCTCAGTATAAAAACTAACTAGAATCACTTGCCTGTTTTCTCCTTATATTGCATGTAGAATATTTGCCTGAAATTTAAAACCTTTTTATTATAGCAAATTTAAATCATATACAAAAGTAGAGAAAATAAGAATAGCACAGTGATCTACACACAAACACACACAAGATTATTTTGAAACATATCCCAGATGATTTCATTCATTAAGCATGTCAGAATATAGATTTTAAAATATGTATTTTTTAAATTGTGTTGAAATACACATAAAATTAACTATCAACCATTTTTTTAGTGTACAGGCTAGTATTGTTTTAAGTATATTCACATTGTTATGCAACCAGTCTCCAGGGTTTTTTTATTTTTTAATAAACTTAATTTTTAAAAATAGTCCTAGGTTTATAGAAAAGTTAACAAAGATAGTACAGAGAGTCCTTGTGCCCCTCACCCATTTTCCCCTCATGTCACCATCTTACATAACTATGACACTTTCAATGTTCATTCTTTCAACAAGACTAAAAAACACTATTGTACACCTAAAACCAGCATAACACTGTATGGTTAACTATCTGGAATTAAAATTAAAACTTAAAAAACAAAAAAAGACTAAAAAATCAACATTGGTGCTGCACTTAGATTTCACCAGTTTTTCCACTAATGTTATTTTTCTGTTCCAGGATCCAACCAGGATACTACATTACTACATTTAGTTTACCCTGAATTTTAAAGTGATATTTCCCTTTTAAATCTCCTAGAAAAGGCATATGGAAGGAGCATTTCTCTTTGCTGTTCTTCTACACTTCAAGCACATCTACCTCTATGTAGCCCCGGCTTATGGTGTATACCTGCTACGGTCTTACTGTTTCACTGCAAATAAACCAGGCAAGTTTTAGTGACAATAACAAAACCTTTATTTTCTTTTTCCTTGATTTGGTAGCTTGCTTCATGAGAGGATTTTATGAGGCACAGCAGATATCTCTCGTTTATTGATCCTATAAACCCTTGACCATTCTGACTTTTCTGTGCTCTTGTCACATCATGAAGGTTGGTGTGCTATCAGGGGATACTTCTGGTTTTAGCACATTGTATAAGTTATGGTTTTCCATGCTCCTGGTAACGGTAATGTTCCTTTTCTGTAGATGGATCCATCCGATGGAACAGTTTCAGCTTTGTCCGTGTTATTTCTCTAGGACTGATTGTTTTTTTAGTTTCTGCTCTTTCACTGGGTCCCTTCCTAGCCTTGGTAAGTCCTTTATTTTTTAAATTAAGTAATACATGTTTTTTGTTGTTGCTGCTGCTGTTTAGAAAAAAATAATAAAACAAAGAATGTATAAAAGAAGCAAATCTACTTTTTTCTGATTCTTCCCCAGTATGACTCCCCAAAGACAGAATGGTGTTCTTTCAGACATTTTGGTTCATATTCAAATACGTATCTGTATGTTTACATGTTTAACTATATGTCTTTCACACACATAGACACACACACTTACACACAGAATTGATGATCATTGTTTGCAGATTTCCTTATTTGCTCATTTGCTTACTTGTGATAATTTATTTGTAACTCCAAAATCAATACTAATGGTGTTGCATAGTCATTCACTGACAACATTCAAAGTGCCTAGAATATTATAGATGTTCGATGAATATTTTTCATTTTCCCCTTTTTCCCTCACCCTGGGGTCTCCTCCTTTGCAGCTCGTAAATTCTTCCCTTATTATAATTGTCTCATAGCAGTACTGGACTGGTATTCAGCATATCTTGTCCCACTCAACAGATGAGTAGGTTAGACAAGAGGAGGTTCTGTGAACTGCTCAGGATCACACAACTACTTGAGGGAACAAGGACTAGAACTTTCTACACGCTATGTCACAGATGGTTCTTTAGTTCTCTTTTTGCATTTGGAAAAGATCGGTCACTGTTTAATCTCTTTTCTACAGAACCAACTGCCTCAAGTCTTGTCCCGACTCTTCCCTTTCAAGAGAGGCCTCTGCCATGCATATTGGGCTCCAAACTTCTGGGCTTTGTACAATGCTTTGGACAAAGTGCTCTCCATCATCGGTATAGTAGCCAGCCTTCTTACTTAGACGATGGATTTGGACAAGTCATACTGAGAAATGGAAAATCCTGCTTTGTGTTTTGAATGTGGCTGAACTGTTTGTTCTCCGGCCTTGTGTTTCAGTCTTCAGAATAAACAGGGGAGCAGTTCTAGGGACTAAGGTTTCAGTGTAGTAGACAGGCTGTGTTCCTTATAAAAACCATTTGTGGCAATGAGGTTGATCCTTTGCTTTGGAAAAAAAAATACAACATTTAGACATTTTTAAAAGGTAATTTTTGCCTTGAGTAAAATGTTATTCAGCAGTTAACTCTGCTTTTAAACTTAAATGTGTGCAGAAGGAAAGAAGACTGTGTAAGCTGTGACTCTAGGTGTTCTATCAGTAAGGAAAATGATAGTCATGCATGAGATGAGAAGAAATGGGAAACCTAGGCTAGGCTTTTAAGTTTGGGTTGTGATAAAATAATAATAATAATAATAATGTATATCTTAAGATGGTTCTACTGAAAATAATTCACTCTAGAATAACTCACAGTAGTTTGTGAATATAGCCTAGCTTAATGGGAAATGGGGAGGATCAAGAGAAAGGTCAGTAAACTTTGTCTGAAAAAAAATGGGCCAGATAGTAAATAGTTTAGGCTTGGCAGACCACATAAGGTGTTTTTGTTTGTTTGTTTTACCACCTTGAAAAATATAAAAACTCTTCCTAGCTTCGGGCTATGCAAAAATTAGTCACAGGCTGGGGATTTGGCCCTCAAGGTAGAATTTGCCAATTCCTGATCTAGAGTCTGATGATTTGGTTGGAGGCCTACCTGCATAAATGAGTGGCTCTGTGGCATTCTTCAAGTCACTTGATTCTTCTAGTGAGTATAATAAGAGGATAATGTAAGTAACTGCACCAATGCACTATGTTGTAAGAAACATGCAATAATAAAAAAATGCTAGGTTGTTAGTAGCAGGGGCGTTGTAGCCAGACAGATCTGAGTTTAATTCTACCACCTATCACTTGTGTGACTTTGGACAAGTTATACATCTCTCTGTGCCTCAGGGGTCTGAAAGTAATGGCTACAAAGCTCTTGGCACAAGTAGCTGCTGTCACTGTTTTGGTGCATACTTAAAGGAAATCATAATTTGGTATTATCCCTCACCCACTGTGAATCCAGCCTTGATGTCCAAGGACTCTTACAAGGAATTTCTTAACACTTATATTCAAAAACCTTAAATAACCATCATGGTATGAGGTATAAGGGCCACTTTCCTTGTCCGAGTGAGAAAACTAGGCTGTACGTTATCTTATATATCTGCCTCTTCAAAGATATCTTGGTCATGAATAGACACTTTTCTAAAGAAGACATCCAGATAGCCAACATGCACATGAAAAGATGCTCAACGTCACCCCTCATCAGGGAAATACAAATCAAAACCACACTGAGATATCACCTCACGCCAGTCAGAGTGGCTAAAATGAACAAATCAGGAGACTATAGATGCTGGCAAGAATGTGGAGAAATGGGAACCCTCTTGCACCGTTGGTGGGAATGCAAACTGGTGCAGCCGCTCTGGACAACAGTGTGGCGGTTCCTCAAAAAATTAAAAATAGATCTACCCTATGACCCAGCAATAGCACTGCTAGGAATTTACCCAAGGGATACAGGAGTGCTGATGCATAGGGGTACTTGTACCCCAGTGTGTATAGCAGCACTTTCAACAATAGCCAAATTATGGAAAGAGCCTAAATGTCCATCAACTGATGAATGGATAAAGAAGATGTGGTTAATATATACAATGGAATACTACTTGGCAATGAGAAAGAATGATATCTGGCCATTTGTAGCAACGTGGATGGAACTGGAGAGTATTATGCTAAGTGAAATAAGTCAGGCAGAGAAAGACAGATATATGTTTTCACTCATGTGGATCCTAAGAAACTTAACGGAAGTCCATGGGGGAGGGAAAGGGGGGGGGGGTTACAGAGAGAGAAGGAGGCAAACCATAACAGACTCTTAAATCCTGGGAACAAACTGAGGGTTGATGGGGGGTGGGGGAGAGAGGAAAGTGGGTGATGGGTATTGAGGAGGGCACCTGTTGGGATGAGCACTGGGTGTTGTATGGAAACCAATTTGACAACAAATTATATTTAATATATAAAAAAAAAGCTGTCTTGGTCAGTGGCGGTAGCTTTAAGAGAGACTCATCAGATTGAAGGGAAAAGGAAAGAGGTTAATGAATACAAAATAATTTGGTAGTGTACACCTCCCCATATTTCACTGATTTTCAGTAGACCTTGTCTACTACCAGGCCGTGCTCAGACTGTCCTTGGCTGTCCTATTAGCTTGTTTGGGATGGGATTTGCATCATCATCCTCAGACTTGGTCATCTAATAAGTATTCCTTGAACACGTATGTGCTGGGGATAAAAATGGATTAATCATCATTTCTGCTTTTAAGAAATCCAATACAGTGGAGGAAATGAGTGCATAAACAGATACAGGGCAGTGGGGTGAACACTAGATAGAGACATGTACAGGGTCCATATGTGTGTACCTAGCCCACAAGAAAATCAGCTCTACTTTTTTATTTAAAAGATTTCTCAGATGAGGGAGTGAATTAGG
This sequence comes from Prionailurus viverrinus, assembly GCF_022837055.1. NCBI lineage: Eukaryota > Metazoa > Chordata > Mammalia > Carnivora > Felidae > Prionailurus > Prionailurus viverrinus. The sequence goes on from NC_062570.1 coordinate 54,401,023, forward strand.
AGTTAACTTAGAGAAGTGCTTAGGCCATTCTAAGCTAAGGGGACAAGTGTGGAGAGTGCTATGTCAATTCATTGTGGCCAAGCCACATTTAATCAAGCAGAGGATATGAGATTGGAGAGGAAGAGGCTAGATCATGGAAGACAGTTTATGCCGTGCTTGGGAATATGGACTTTATAGGCAATGAAGGATTCCAAGCTGGGATGTGACCATGGTCAGACTTGCATTTTAGAAGCCTGCTTCATTTTAGAGGTGAGAGAGAGCAGATTGATATTCATACTGTCTGCACGAATTCCCTGTTCCAGTGCAAAAAGCTGCTTTGCATCATATGATCTCAAGACCAGAGGCATTTTAGATAGAATAATAGTACAGAGTTGAGTTTTAATACAGCTCGACCTTGAAGCAACAATAAGATTTAGTAGATTTTTTTTTTCTCGAGGAGTTGGTTGACCAAATATTGATAAAAATAAAACAAAATATCTACTTATTCTCTAGGTTTGGAATTGAAACTTCTTGATCCCAACAAAATTCCCAAGGCCTCAATGACAAGTGGTTTGGTTCAGCAGTTCCAACACACAGTCCTTCCCTCAGTGACTCCCTTGGCCACCCTCATCTGCACTCTGATTGCCATATTGGTAAGAATTCACCCACGGTACTCATTTCTTGAGTTTTATCTGCTTTTCTTTTGTGTGGCTGGTTAATTTCATCTTTCAGGTTTTTCCACCTATAGGACAAATACCATAGCTGTCATCCTGCTGCAGACTGAGGTATTTCAGAGCAATTCTTAGAGTAATTTTGAACACCTTAAGGAAAGATTACTAGTACGACCTCTGCAAGAGAGATCCTTGCTGTGGCTGTTAGATCATTTGTTCATGATCTGAGGGGAAAAAAAGAAAAGCCCAGAGAGGAAGGGCCAAGGACTGCACTGTGGAGAAGGAAAATGTGTGTAGTGGGAACATCCAGGTTTCTGTTGTTGTTTTCATCCGTGGCTAACTGGTCAAAAATCCAAAGTTGCCTGGACTGCGTGGATATTTTGTCTTGATGATGACAATCAGTTAAGAGAGTCAACAGTGGCTCTTTGAGTGTCAAACATTGAATCTAACATGACTCAGATGGTGTTAGAGGCTTCGTTCATAGCTGTTTTTGTTTGTGATCATGATGCTCTCAATTTCATGATATGATTTTAATGGCATTCAGTATAAATAACTCAATTCTACTTTAATTATACTCAGTTTTAATTTTGGTTTCTAAAAGATCAAACCTATTAAGATACCTGACCTCGCTTAATTAAGTGGCAGTGCTGATGGGTAATTAAGTTCTGCTGGCCTACTTGTTCCCATGTTCTAACTGCCTAAAACTTTCTAAAACGTCAGCCTCATAAGCTGCATATGGAAGGCCCTAGTTTTATTATAAATTACAATCCAGCCCACAAAGCTAGGTATGTATTTATTAATATGGTAAAATCTAATTTATTATTAGCCTCAAAATGTTTTTGAACTTTTGTAGTTTGACCTGATATCAGTCATTCATTATTAATTCTGATGAACAGAATTAATTTTTTTAAAGTTTATTTATTTATTTTGAGAGAGACCGTGAGCAGGGGAGGGACAGAGAGAGAAGGAGACAGAGAATCCTAAATAGGCTCCATGCACAGAGCCCCCCCAACACAGGGCTCAGAGTCATGAAACTGCAGGATCATGACCAGAGCCAAAGTAAAGAGTCAGACATTCAACTGACTGAACCACCCAGGTGCCCTGAACAGAATTAATATTAATCAGTTAAATATGTATTTCCAAAAGCCTTGTTTTCTGAGTAGGTTTTTAGTTTTTGTTGTTGTTGTTTTGTTTTGTTTTTGAGAGGGAGTGTGCATGAGCCAGGGAGGGTCAGAGGGAGAGAGAGAATCCCAAGTAGTCTCTGTGCTGTGAGCACACAGCCCGACTCAGGGCTTGATTTCACAACCATGAGATCATGACCTGAGCTGAAATCAGGAGTCAGACACTTAACTGACTGAGCCATCCAGGCACCCCCTGTGTAGTTTTTTATAACTTCTGGTGGAATGTTCACATGGTGATGAATTAACCCAGTGTAAGGGAGAATAGTCTAAGATGTACTGGTTTGCAGAGATGATATAAATTGTATTCGCCTGAACAATGTTTCTGTAAAGCCTATTTTGAGTGATACTGAAGTTTTATCTTTGCCTGTTGTTTCTAGCCCTCTGTTTTCTGTCTTTGGTTTAAACCCCAAGGGCCCAGAGGCTTTCTGCGATGTCTAATTCTTTGTGCCTTGAGCTCCTTCCTATTTGGGTGGCACGTCCATGAAAAAGCCATACTTCTTGCAGTTCTCCCGATGAGGTAAGCACATAACTCAGTCAGCCGGCACTTCTGGCAGATTTCGTAATGAGCCTGTTGTTTTCCATTTGACATGTTCAGTGGGATAGGCAAAGGCAAAGATGTACAGGAATAGATTTATACTAGGACAGGACAGGGATGCTTAACTTGGGATCGCTGGGCCTGGGAATATGCACACACAGTTACTGCTGTTTTTTGTTAAGGGTACTACAGCAATTAAGAACCATGATACAAGGTGTTAGACCTGGATATTGAATGGCAGCATGGTATAGAAAAGCATAGCCTTTGGTGTCACCTCATTGGCGAAAATAAGATTTCATGGTTTCTTGTTAAGTGTTGTTAGAGTGATGATTGAGTCCATTATGGAGTAAAATTTAATATTTGTACAGAACTTCACATTTTGCAGAACTCTTGTTGAGGTGGTTTTTGGTGGGGAGAAGAGGGGTTTGGTTGGGTTTTTTTCTTTTTGCATTTTTTTTTTCTTTTGAGCCTCACAGCAACCTTTAAGGTAATTAGGATAAATGGATATCATCCCGTCTTAACATCTACAGAAACTGGGCTCAGAGAGTCTAAATGACTTATCCAAAGCCACACAGCTAGCAAGTAGCACAGTTAGGACTTAAACCTGAATGTTATCATGCTGGTTCCTATGATCTTTTCACTGTACCATGCTAAAAAATTAAAAATTAAAAAAAATTAAATGCAGTAGTGTCCATTTTGCATATAATTAAATCCTGATAGAAAGATGATATTAGAATTAGCCTTTTTTTTCCCTTGAGATTTTTCTTAAATCTTGAGAGAAATTAAGCTCTGAAGGAAGCTTAAGCAAATTTGTCACGTCAGTATATGGCTTGTCTGGATTCATTCAGCAATGTAGAGTTTCCAAATTAAGAAATAGAGCAAAACATCTAATGTCTTTAATTAGAACTCATACTAAGCACCATCAGGCATGGGGCACTGCCCAAGAGAAGAGCTCCAGGTCTGGAAATTAAACTCCCAAGTCCTGTCTCCCTGGCTACCACGACTAGGCAGCTCCTAGTCCCACCATGTCCCTTCCTGTGGGGAAGGCAGTTACTCAGGGAAGCAAGACTCTTTTTCAATACTCCCCAATTCAGTGTGGTACATTCTTCCATCAGTTGCTTAAATTTTCCCACGAAATTAATATTCTCAATTACATTGGACTTGTAGCAAAGATCAGTATGTTAGCTTATGCATAAGCCAGTGCTAGAAATAATAGATGCTGTTTATTCAAGCTGTCTGCTGCAAGTGTAAGTTTCAGTTGTTGTTTTAAGGAATTATTATAAGAATTTTTATTTTTAGCCTTCTTTCTGTGGGAAAAGCAGGAGATGCTTCAATTTTTCTGATTCTGACCACAACGGGACATTATTCCCTCTTCCCTCTGCTCTTCACTGCACCAGGTAAACAGCTTTTTATTTTAGAGAGAGAGATTTGGTTGCCATGCCTTTTTCATCAGGGCCTAGAGATCAATATATCTCATGTAAATGACCTTAAAATCTCTTGGAAGGAGAGAGCTCCTCCATGCTCTTAAATAAAACCTCTAATTTGTTCCTAATCCTCAGTATCTTTAGATGTCACAAAGATGCATCATTAAGCTCAAAAAGCATTGCTAGCACTATATAGCTGTGCCAGTGTGCTTATTATATTGCCTTGAGTATCATATATCTTTCTGTGATCAACTGAATTATCATCTGTATTTTTTTTTCTTTTAACAGAACTTCCCACTAAAATCTTACTCATGTTACTATTTACCACCTATAGTATTTCCTCACTGAAGACTCTATTCAGGTAACCCAAAAGAGTACATTTAAAATTATGTTTGCTGTTGTGAAATGTTTATTCCTAAATGGTCCGTTAAGCCTTTAAAAAATATTTTTTTTCAATGTTTATTTTTGAGAGAGAGAGTGCACGAGCAGGGGAGGCACAGAGAGAGAGGAGGACACAGGATGTGAAGCAGGCTCCACACTAACAGCTGAGAGCCCAATGCGGGGTTCGAACTTACAAACCATGAGATCATGACCTGAGCCCAAAAAGCTGCCAGAATTTTTTTAGGGACGAATTACCCATAATCACATCACTCTGACATGACAACATAGTTCATGTCTTTAACTGAAGGACTATTTGAGGAGGGACTACCTAACTTAAATTAAAACCTTATATGAAAACTTAATATTAGAATGTAAAATATGCATTATGAGTAAAGCCACATAAATATAGATGCATAAAGCTAATATACATGTAGGGGCGCCTGGGTGGCTCAGTCAGTTAAGCGTCTGACTCTTGGTTTTGGCTCAGGTCATGATCTCATGGTTCAGGGATTTGAGCCCCACATTGGGCTCCACACTGACATGCGGAATCTGCTTGGGATTCTCTATCTCCCTCTCTCTCTGCCCCTCCCCTGCTTGCTCTCTCTGTCTCTCAAAATCAATAAATAAACTTCAAAAAATATTTTTAAAAAAATTTTTTAATGTTTATTTTTGAGAGAGAGAGAGAGAGAGAGAGAGAGAGAGTGCCAGCGGGGGAGGGGCAGAGAGAGAGAGAGAGACAGAGAGAGAGAGAGAGAGAGACACACAGAAACCGAAGCAGACTTCAGGCCCTGAGCTGTCAGCACAGAGCCTGACGTGGGACTCAAACCCATGAGCTGTGAGATCACTACCTGAGCCGAAGTCAGACGCTCAACCCACTGAGCCACCCAGACGCCCCTACTTCAAAAAATATTTTTAAATAAATATATGTAAAAATTCTTGTTGTAGAATTATGGGTAGAATTTTTTCTCTTCTAAACTTAATATAATGTTATCCATATAATTTTTTTAAAGCTCCTTTATGATTCATATCTGATTATGTCCATAAGCCTCATATACTTAATTATATTACAACTCAGTTCTCACCATATGACCCAGCAATTCCACTGTTAGTATATACCCAAAAGAACTGAAAAGAGGAACTCAAACAGATACTTGTACACAGTGTCCATTGCAGCTTTATTCACTGTGCCAAAAGGTGGGAACAGCCCAAGTGTTCATCAGCAAATGAATGGCTAAACAAAAGGTGGTGTATACATACAGTGGAGTACTGATCACTCAGAAAGAGGAAGGAAGTTCTGATGTGTGCTACAACAGGGATGAACCTTGAAAACATGGGCTAAGTGAACTAAGCCAGACACAGAAGGACAAATACTATATAAATGCTGTAGAATAGGCAAATTCATAGAGACAAAAAGTAAATTAGAGGTTACAGAGTAGAGGTGCGGGAGGAGGAATGGGGAGTGATTATTGCTTGATGTTTCCAGAGATTCTGTTGGGGTGATGAAAATGTTTTGAAAGTGGATAGTGATGTTGGTAGCAGAACACTATCAATACACTTACTAGACTGAATGGCATACTTAAAAATGGTTAAATAGCAAGTTGTATGTTATTTTACCAAAACAAAAGCGTCCTGAAAACCATCAATTACCTATTGTGTAGCATTTTTTTACATCAGCGTCACAGCATCCAGCTCCCTTTCCTCCCCCAGATGCAGAGCTGGTTCTCTCAGCAGCTTCACTGAGGCGACAGCATGGGTAGATGATGACTGGGTAAATCTGGATTGTTGAGCTAGTGCAGTGGTATATCATTCTCCATTTTTTCTAAATGTGAAATTGAATGCACTCTTTTGACAATGGCTTTGGCTATCATTCACATCAGGACGGTGCAGGTGGGAAGCTTCAGCTGAGAGATGTTTGCTAAACCAGGATGACTTGTTTAAAATGAGACTTTTCTCTCCTTTTGTCTTCAGAAAAGAAAAACCTCTTTTTAATTGGTTGGAAATTTTCTACCTCCTTGGCTTGGGGCCTCTGGAAGTCTTCTGTGAATTTGTATTCCCTTTCACCTCCTGGAAGCTGAAGTACCCCTTTATCCCTTTGTTACTGACCTCAGTGTATTGTGCAGCCGGCATCACATATGCTTGGTTCAAACTGTATGTTTCAGTGTTGTCTGACCCTCCTTCCAGCAAGACAAAGAAACAATGAATAAAGGAACTGCTTGGATGTCTTCCAAGCAATTATTTCATGGGAAATTAATCAGAACTTGAAGAAAGTTGCTGGTGGCATGAACCATTCATTTCAGTGGTTCTGTTTGGAAGACCATTCTTCTAAACTTCGCCTTGCCCAGCCTAGCGACGTGATTGTCACCATGGTGAGAAGCCACTTATCCTCCCTAAGCAATGAAGCACATTTGAAACAAATCTCGCCTTGCCCTGTTCAAGTCATCTGAGATGATTCAGACTGCTGTGCTTGCTCACAGCAAGCAGGGAGTCTACCAACAACATGATTATTTGTAGCCTGTGATGACCATTGTCAGGCCATAAAGCATAATTAGAATCATGTGCTAAGGGAAATAGAAATAAAATGCTGTTTTGTATTTCTGAACAAGAATGTTCTGGATCATTGTCCGCTCCTATATTTTCCTACTGGCGTGTGCACACAAACAGGTGATGTTCTGTCCCCATTCTATACACCTTGTTCCAAGAGGTGGTTTTTGTTGTTGGGTTTTTTTTTTTTTTTTAATTATACAATAACAATACTCACAAAGCCGGGGGTGAATACTTAATGAACTGGTTTGGCCTGTCAGCATATCAACGCTTGCGCTGAGTTAAGGACATCTTGTACAGTTCATTTATTCTAACAGCAAGCTCTGCAGTTTTGATAAGGCTGCCACTTCTTAAACTTTCGTCATATGAACAAACTTAAGTGGTTTTTGCAGCCTGGCCATGCCCTCTCCCTTCTAGAAGAGTCCTTCACACACACTTTTTATCCACGACCCCAGTTTGCCGAATATCTGCTGCACATTCAAATTCAGCCGACGTTTATCTAGCCAACACCAGGACCTTTCACACGTTTTATTTACCCCTTATCCTCTAAGAAGATCAAAGTCCAAGTCAATGCTGCTCCCTTTCATCCATTCTGCTTCCTGTCTCTCGGCTGACTTTCCTACCCTGTCATGTGATTGTATGTACTTCATCAAAATTAAACTTAACTGCTACCCTATGTATGAATATGCAGGTAGTATGGTGTAGTGATTAAGAATAGGAGCCCCAGAGTCACACAGCCTGATCTTAAATCCTGCCTCCATCATTTTTTTATCTGCAGCCAGGTTATGTAGCCATCCTTTGCCTCAATCTCCTTGTCTCTAAAATGATTACAAAAAATTTAGAATGCTGCCTGACACATGAATGTGCAATAAATATCACTTGATATTTTTATGAATCCTTTCCTCTGCCTCAACCTTCTCTCCCCATGCCCCAGAACTGAGTACCCTCACCATGTGTGAGCTCCCATGCTGGGGAGTCTACATCTAATATTAATTCTTTTATCTTTTTTCCCCAGGAGGTACTAGCAGTTTGAGAGCAGAGACCACACTTGTCTTAATAGCCCCAGTTTTTGGCACAGTTGAATGAATGAAGCACACCGCACAGGCCATAAATCTAAGTGTTTACTAATACCAGCATTAATGCAAGACTCAGTGTAGTTCACATCTTGGCCAATTGATGTGCAAGCAAAAAAAAAAAAAAAAGAAAGAAAGAAATTAGAAGTTGAATTTAGATGCATATCAACAAGGCCAAATTTAATCGTACTTTGTAGATTGTTCTGTGATGCCAGAACTGGAAGAGCCTATGTGGTGCAGAGATTTCCAGAATGTTCCGAAGAGCATGGGATGTTCCTGAGAGTTGCCTCAGAGGCTCTGGGCCCTGTCCCATCTTCCACCAAAGCAAATATGCTTTAATCTATTTCATATATTGGGCTTTGCATAAATTTTTGTTTGACAAAGAGTTCCAAGTCCAAATACAGTTTCTTTAAATCAACTCAGCCTCAAGGGGCACCTGGTAGCTCAGTTGGTGGAGCCTCCAACTCTTGATTTTGGCTCAGGTCATGGTCTCCCGGTTCATGGGATTGATTGAGCCCCATGGCAGTGTCCTCACTGACAGCGCAGAGCCTGCTTGGGATTTTCTCTCTCTCCTCTCTGCCCCTTCCCCTGCTTGTGCTCTCTCAAAAGAAATAAACATTTAAAAAATAAAATAAAGCAACCTCTTACGTTACCAGGAGGGAAACTGCTCCAGAGACAGGAATATCTTGTTGGTGCCACACAGACTCAAACCCACACTCCTGCCTATGGCCCAGGACTCTCCCAAGTACCATACTCGTATTCATATATTTAAACTTTGCAAGATGTGGCTGGCTTTCAATAACAAATTTCTAGGTTTCAGCAGTTCCTAAGTAAACCAAAGTGCTGTTCAAAATGTTTTGAAATCTAGAATTAAGTAAAGTCAAGAACAAGCTAAGGTTACAGTCAAAATTTAAATAGGGTATATAAATAACTCCTTTTTTACCTCTTGTTTAATTTATATGCAGTGTGCCAAGCTTTAAGAAGATAAAAGAAAAGAAAGATGGGAGGGACTTGGTACTGTTGCTCCCAGTATCTTGACCCAAGCAGGGGGGTAGAGCCAGAACCAGCAGGGAGCTACCAGGAAGATGCACTGCCTTTTCAGCCTGAAACTGCTATGGTGTCCTTGTTAATCACCACCTGAAGCTACTCTTTCTGAAGGAAGCACTTCAGTGTCAGCGAACTGCCCCCTACATACAGTCTATGTGGCTGTTATGCAGCTAATGGAGCAGGAAAGCATTCCAATAAAATATGGCCTTTGAAAAACTACTCTTGAGTAGTTTGATGAAATTACATTTCCATCGTGATTGTGGTAAAAAGCAAATCTTTTGACCCCTCTATCTCATTTCTGGTGCTCCAAAGAAACAGACTACTGTGCTGATGGCAGCTGAGATTAGAGCAAACCTATAAACCTCAAAAACTTGAGTCAGTACAGCCGTTAGTATCTCACAATGAAGTCCCATATTCAGCATGCCCGTTTAATAGAAAGATCGATAAATGTACCAATTTTTCTGTTTTGGTCCCAGGAGTCAGAAATAAAAACAATACGGGCACCTGGGTGGCTCAGTCAGTTAAGTGTCTGACTTTGGCTCAGGTCATGATCTCATGGTTCGTGAGTTTGAGCCCCACATTAGGCTCCATTCTAACAGTGTGGAGCCTGTTTGGGATTCTCTCTCTCTCCCTCTCTCTCTGCCCCTCCCCCACTCATGCTCACTCTCTCAAAATAAATAAACTATAAAAAATATTTAAGACAAAAAACAATACGCCTATTTCCTATGAAAAGGACAGGACCTGAAATATACCTATGTACAGAATCACAGAACTCTAGAATCCTAGAAAGGCTCTCAGATGATTACTTGGCACATTTTTAACAGTTTTCTTGACAATAAATAGTCAGTGTGGAAGTGTTCACCACGTCATAAAACAGCCCCTCCCATATTCCTTAGGGCATTTAATGCTGAATTAATATTTTTCTTCCTCTGACTTTTACTAGTTAGTCTCTGGCGGAGTACATAATGAGGTCCTATTCCCATTTATGACAGCCTTTCAAGTGATATACAAAAGGAAAATCCCATATTGTGTCCTCTTTTGTTGAGTGCCAAGTACTCTTCTAGGCATTACCTCTTTTACCCTTCCTAAAACTTTGGAAATCAAATTCATTTATTATTCCTTTAAAAAAAATATTCACAGGAGCACCTGGGTGGCTTAGTCAGTTAAGTGTTCAACTCTTAATTTTGGCTCAGATCATGATCTCACGGTTGGTGAGATTGAGTCCTGTGTTGGGCTCTAGGTGGACAGTGAGGAGCCTGCTTGGGATTCTCTCTCCCTCTCTCTCTGCTTCTCCCCCATGCATGTGAATGCTTGTGTTCTCTCTCACGCTTGCTCGCTCTCTGTCTCTCAAAATAAAAATAAACTTTAAAAAATTACAAAAAACATACTCACTGAATTCCTACTGAGTATTTTGTACTATGCTAGGTGCTAGAGATCAAAAGGTAAACAGAGACATATTCCTGCCTTCAAGGAGTTTATATTCTAGTGACTGGAGAGTCCTGAAAGCCAGAAAGAGTGGCATGAGCTGAAGTTGGAGAAGTAGGCAAGGCCCAAGTCATGCAGGGTCTTTTAGGCCATTGTAAAGAAATGAAATTTTATTTTGAGTACAATGAGAACAAAAGGGTTTAAAAATTTCTGAATTGATTTTCATGTACATGGAGCAAAATTCAAAAAGCCCCCAGCCACCCAGTTCCCCTACCAACAGGGCAACCATTGCCATCAATATCTTATATCATTGCAGAGACACCAGACATATCTGTATGTTTATAAACACACAAACGATACCATTCCACACACTGTTATGACCTTGCTTTTTCTTCCTTAATGTATTTTGGAGTTCCTTCCATTATAGGTATATATAGAATTCCATCATGCTTTTTTAACAGCTGCATAATATCTGTATCTGTTATCTATTGCTGTGTGACAAACTCTGTGGCTGAAAAAGCGCATCTCTTATCTCAAAATTGTAGGTCAGGAATCCAGGCTCAAGCTTATCTGGTTCTCTGCTTTGGGGTCTCTCACAGGCTCCAGTGACACCTTGGAGCTATGTTCTCATCTCAGGGTTTGACTGGGGACAGATCTGTTTTCATGCTCACACAGTTGTTGGCAGAATGCAGTTCTTTGTGGGTTGTAGAACTGATGACCTCAGTTTCTTGCTGACTGTTGGGTAGAGGCTACCCTCAGTTCCTTGCGGTGTAAGCCTCCCCATAAGGTAACTCACAACAGAGCAGCAGACTTCATCAAAGTCAGCAAGGGAGAGAGTCTGCTAGCAAGACAGATGTATGTTATGTGATATAATCATGGAAGTGACCTCTTGCCACCTTTGCCCCATTCTGTATATTAGAAGGAAGTCCACATGCCCCACCTACACTAAAGGGGAGGGGATTACACTGGGCTTGAGTACCAGGAGGCAGAGATAATTGGGGGCCATTTTCAAGTCTGTCCATTAAGGTATCCATTGTATAGATGGACCATAATTTATTTAACAAGTTTCCTCTCAATGGACCTTTGTTTCCAGTATACTTTATTCTGCACATGCGCTAGGATTGCACATGTTATAGGATTAAATTTCTAGAAGTGGTTTCTGGGTTGAAAGCTATGTGCATTTAAAAATTGGTCGAATATTAGGGGCATCTGGGTGGCTCAGTAGGTTAAGCGTCCGACTTCGGCTCAGGTCATGATCTCAGTGAGTTCGAGCCCCACATCGGGCTCCATGCTGACAGCTTGGAGCCTGTAGCCTGCTTTGGATTCTGTGTCTCCCTCTTTCTGCTCCTCCCCTGCTTGCACTCTGTCTCTCTCTCTCTCAAAAAAATAAATAAACATTTAAAAAATTTTTAAGGAAAAAGATTATTTAAAAAAAGATTAGATTGACAAATTTTACTATATCAGAAATTTTATTTTAAAAAATGTTTTTAAGTTTATTAATTTTTGAGAGAGTCAGAGTGTGAGCAAGGCGGGGGGCAGGGTGGGGCCCTCAGAGAGAGAGACACACACAGAATCCAAAGCAAGCTCCAGGGTCTGAGCTGTCAGCACAGAGCCCGATGCAGGGCTTGAACTCACAAACGGCGAGATCATGACCCAAGCTGAATTTGGATGCTTAATCGACTGAGCCACCCAGGCACCCCTACTATATCAGATTTTTAACTTCTGTGACTTCTAGCCTTATAAACAAAGTTACAAGCCAAACAACAGATTAAGGAAGAGTATTTTATAACATATATAGGAAAGGATTCATATTACCTTACACAAGAAGTTTCTACAAATCATTTTTAAAAAGACAACTCCAGGGGACATCTGGGTGACTCAGTCCATTAAATGTCCCACTCTTCATTTCAGCTCAGGTCATGATCTCACGGTTCATGAAATCGAGCCCTGCATCAGGCTCTATACTGACAGCATGGAGTCTGCTTGAGATTCTCTCGCCCTCTGCCCCTCCCCCACTTATTCTCTCTCTTTCTCAGTCTCTCTCTCTCTCTCTCTCCCATTCTGTCTCTCAAAAATAAACAAATAAACTTAAAAAAAAAAAGAAGACAATCCTAGGGGTGCCTGGCTGGCTCAGTTGGTGGAGACTGTGGCTTTTGATCTCAGGTTGTGAGTTCAAGCCCCATGTTGGATGCAGAGAGTGCTTAAAAATAAAATCTTAATAAAAAAGAAAGACAACTCTAAAGAAAATAAGCAAAGTATATGAACAAGCAACAAAACAGAAGGAAACTCAAATGGAAAATAACTATTTTCATTGGATAATAGGGAAATGCAAATTAAAACAACAATGAATTATACTATTTGGGTAAAAAAACATAACAAACACACATAACATGATATTAAATATATGTAAAAATATAAAAAGTGAATTGGAAGTATATATACTAAACTCATGACAGTGGTTCTCTGGGGAAGAAGAGAGAGGGGACTTAAGCTTTATTTATAGTGTTTTATTTCCTTTAAAAAAAGGTTAAAAATAAATATGACAAAACATTAATGGTTGTGAATTCTGAGTGGTAGAATATGGTTATTTGTTATCTTGTCCCAGATTGGACTTAGATCGAGATCGAGAGTCACACACTCGAAAAATGTGGGGGAGAAGAATGTGTAAATATCATTTAAATATTTTTAAGTGTTTGCCTAAGAGTTCATTTAGTATTCAAAATTTACACAATCTTGCTATGGGAAATTTTAAGTGGTTTCCCTTCTTTTGATGTAGTTTTAAAAATAAACACTGAGGTTTTTTTAAAAATTGTAAAACAGCTTTATTATATGTCATTCTATTTCCATAGGACTGATTTCCAGCTCTGTAATTACTGGATCAAAGAGTGTGAAACTTTGAAACATTTGCTGCTTTCCAGGCAACTCCCAATATACATTACCTAGGGAAATCCTAACTTGAAATATTATAGATCTGGGAGTGATTTTTATGAGACACAAAAGGTCCATCCTTTATTTAATCATTCTTAACTGATATTTAATTCTTCCTCTTTGGAGCTCAATACCTCTGATACGTATACTTTTGCATTAATCTCTGGTTTAATCAGCATTTATCTAGGTAAAATGTTGACCTCACTAATGAATGAACACGAAAAGAAGACATTGTCACTCAAATCAGGAAGGGTTTTCGAAAGAGAGCTGTTCAAAAGTAGAAGCTCCCCATTACTGGAGGTAAGGAAGCAAAGACTTGGCAATTACTTGGCAGAATGTTATAAATTCCTTCTTTCATTCTTCAAACCTGTGGGGAACACCTTTTCCTTGAGCTACGTGCAAGGACGTAAAGACTCAGAGGTGAAAATTTTTAGGGTGCTGCCACCCAAGCTGACTTTCAAGAGTTTGGCTAAATGATCCAATCCTGATGTTCTCTGAATTCTTTGTTGCTGGCTGGATCTTAATTTTAGGCTTTGGAAGGTGTGCCTGTGAACAACGGGAGATTCAGCAAATGAAACTAGCTTTTATGATTTTGATTAATTACGTTTCTTAGAACGATCCGTCAAACCTACTTGTGGGTGTTGGATACAAAGATCAATTCGGCCTGAAGGACCATTCAGGGGAGGGGGAAAGAGAGGCAATTCGGGCAGGGGGCGTCGAGAGCAAAAAAAAAAAAAAAAAAGCAGTATCTACTAGTCTCTGAGCTCTGCTCATTTGGTGTACCCTAGACCCCGCGGTACCAAGCCCAGGAAACCCTACCCGCCAGCATCAGCGCCGGCGGGAGGGCAAGCAGCACCGGCCATTTGATTACCCGGAACTTCGTGTGCGGGGTCCCTGCAGCAGCGCGCACGGGGAAGCGTATGGGCGCTGTACCGCCCTGCGCCATGCCCTTCAGCCGGGCTCTCGGAGGAGAAAGCTCGCGGCTTGGGCCGAGGCGGTGGTCCTGGTGGTTTTCTTTATAGTTGGCGGTCCGAGGCTAGGCCTCCAGTGGGAACGGCATCACCATGATGAGCGGACGGCCGGGCCGAGTGCCCTTACAGTTCCTGCCGGATGAAGCCCGGAGCCTCCCACCGCCCAAGCTGACCGACCCGAGACTCGTCTACATGGGTTTCTTGGGCTACTGCTCCGGCCTGATTGATAACGCGATCCGGCGAAGGCCGGTGGTGACTGCCGGTGAGGGCTGCGCGGGCGGGATCGGCTGGGAGGAGAGGGGGTCTCAGGGCTGTGGGTTGGTTCCTCCATAGGCTGCCCAAGGTCCTTTCGCTTTTCCGGCCTTTTCACCTAACAGGCCCCGCCTCGCCTCCCTGGGGCATCCGTGTCCCGGGAGCTCTTCAGAACCCGATAGGGCCAAAGTGTTACTTGGCACTTAACAATTGAGGGCAATGAAACCCAAGGCCCCACAGTGAGTCTGTGAAGAACCCAGGATTGAACTGCCAGGTCCTCAATGAGGAAATTGAGCTTCAGAGGGGTTAATGCAACTTGCCCAAGGTCATATGGTTGTTAGGTAGCCTGTTTTTAATTTTTTTTAATGTTTATTTATTTTCCAGAGAGAGAGAGAGAGACAGCGAGACAGCAGGGGGGAGGGCAGAGAGAGAGGGAGACACAGAATCTAAAGCAGGCTCCAGGTTCCGAGGTGTCGGCACAGAGCCTGCTATGGGGGCTCGAACCCAGGAACGGGGAGATCATGACCTGAGCCGAAGCCGGACACTTAACCCACTGAGCCACCCAGGCGCTCCTAAGTAGCCTGTTTTTAGACCTCAAGTCTGTATTTGAAAGTAGTGCTTTTCAAACTTAATGTACATACTGGTACCCTGGGGATCTTTTTAAAATGCGGATTCTGATTTATCAAGTCTGGAGAGAAGCGTGATGTTTACAAACTCCCAGATACTGTTGATGATGCTAGTCTAGAGACCCCCTTTGAGTAGGAGAGGATTAAACCACTGGGCTGTATTTTCTAGTAGCATGTCAGTGGCCTCCTGTCAGATAATGGCTGACACAGTAGCTGGGCAAAGGGCAGTGGATTTCCAAAGGGAAAAGAAGAGGGAAGCTTTGGAAGAGCTGTCTTTTTTAAAATGTTTTTGTTTATTTTTGAAGGAGAGAGAGAAACAGAGCATGAGCAAGGGAAGAACAGAGAGAGAGGGAGACACAGAATTTGAAGCAGGCTCCAGGCTCTAAGCTGTCAGCACAGAACCTGACATGGGGCTCAAACCCACGAACTGTGAGATCGTGACTCGAGCCGAAGTCAGTTGTTTAACCAACTGAGCCACCCAGGCGCCCCTGGAAGAGGTGTGTTTGAACTTAGCAATGATTTATCGAATTCTAGGAGAGTTTTTCAGGCCTTTGAGAAGCTAGTGGAAGTAAATGGAGGTAAGGGCCTCTGAATGGGGAACAGTTTGATGATTGAGTGTATAGAATAGGATAATGAGGGTAAGAAGGAGATTTAGGTAGATCAGGGCACATTATACTCTAGGCAGACAGGAACCTTTTTAGCTTTTGAGAGCTATTGGCAGATGGGGAGTGGAGAGATGCAGTAAGCAGGCCTTGTGTTTTAAGTAGGCTCCATGCCCAACATGGGCCTTGAACTCATGACTGTGACATGAAGAGTCAGATGCTCTACAAACTGAGCCAGCCAGGTCCCCCAGGCCTTGTGTTTTGTTTTGTTTTTTCTTTTAAATGTTTATTTATTTATTTTGAGAGAGAGAGAGCACACGTGAGTGGGGAGGGGCACAGGGGGCATGGAGAGAATACCAAGCGGTCCTTTGCTGTCAGCATAGAGCCTCACATGGGGCTTGAAATCAGGAACCCTGGAGAACATGACCTGAGCCGAAATGAAGAGTCAGATGCTTATCCCACTGAGCCTCCCAGGGGCACCAGCCCTTGTATTTTAAAAAGAAGGTCACCTTTGTCAGTGCAAAGCACTGATTGGAGCCGAGGAACTCAGTTTAGAAGAAAGCTAATACAGTGGTTCAGGCGACCAGGAATCACTTCACTTGTTCCTCTTTTGGCCACCTTGCAGCTGTATGTCATGCCTGAAGTCCAGCTTTCAGCTCACCAAATCTTAGCGTTTCCAGTGCTCAAATAGTATTGAAATCCCATCTCCCTTAGACATGACCCTCCTCCATCCAAAGGAGTGGGCTTTGTCTACTTCCGCC
Organism: Prionailurus viverrinus; assembly: GCF_022837055.1. Taxonomy (NCBI): domain Eukaryota; kingdom Metazoa; phylum Chordata; class Mammalia; order Carnivora; family Felidae; genus Prionailurus; species Prionailurus viverrinus. Next base: position 54,417,420 of record NC_062570.1, read on the forward strand.
TCTGGGGAGATGAGGTTTTCTCCCTTTTCATCACCACTCCACATTTGCCCCAGCCTGTCACAGCTGCACTTTGCAACTCGATGGCCTTGCTCCTCTCTTTCCTATCTGTGTTACCTTGGACAAGTTACTTGGTCGGGCCATTCAGAGGCAAAATTTCTTCATCTGTAAAATGAGAGTAATTAATCTTTGCATATTTGTTGTGGGAATTAAGTGAGATTCTAGAGATAAAATGCCTGGCTTACAGAAGGTACTAGACAAAGTTTCTATTCCTTAGCTGTTGTTATGCAAACAGTTTACCATATATTTGTTTGTTCAGCATTTACTAAGTTCTTTCTTTGTGCCAGGAAGGGTTACATACCAGGTGTATGGGGTGAGGAATACCGTCCCTGCCCTTGAAGAGCTCCTAGTCGAGTCAGACAAGTGAACAGTCCATTATGGGTCTAGGCATGACAGATAATGTGTTTTCATAGAAGTAGGTGAGCAGAGAGCACTTTGGGAGCACAGAGGAGGTACAGATTGGAGAGATACTATTCCAGAGGAAGAACATAGTGGTCAAGAGCACATGATTTTGGGTTTGACACCACTCCATTCTACTAGCCATTCAATTCTAGGGAAGTTACTTATCTCTTTGAGCTTTAGTTTCCTTACTTATGAAATAGAGATAATATCTACCTCTGTGTGGCTGTGAGAACTAGATGAGATGATGTATAAAGCCCTTAACCTAGGGCCTAGGGGTTAGAGTTCCTGAGTTCCCCGGGGCTTCCTCGGTCTTGAGAACTTTATTGAAATGGTTCTCAGCAGCATTTACTGAAGCACATTATGTTTGTCTAGTTTAATGACAGTCATATAGCAGTATTCAGTAAGTATTGAATAACTAAATGTATGTAGATTACAAGGAAGTCTAAAACATGGTCCCAGGCCTTGAAAGACTCACAAATCAGACAAGCATATCCATTTAAAAGGCCAAATGGTATAAGTTTATGCATGTTGGGTAACAGCTGTGACAGAGGAGTGGGGAAGGAGAAAGATATGGTGGATTTTCAAACTATAGCCGTGGAAAGTATCTGGCATTCTGTGGGTAGCATTGGAATATTGTGTAAATGAAATCAAATTGTGCAGATCTTTTTCAAGTTAGCAGAAAATACTAAATAGAATTTTTTTCTTGAGCTTTTCTCCCATCGCAAGTTCTAAACCACTGATAGTAGTTACCACTTACCTGCTCTAAATTTATAGTCAGTTGGTATCTAAGTGTCTACCACAAAATTAAATATATTTATTGATTTCTAGTATAATATATCAGTAGTTAATGGTGTTCTGCAAAGAACACCATGGCTTCCAAGTTTAAATTCACTTGGGGAGCCTGGGTGGCTCAGCCGGTTGAGCGTCCGACTTCGGCTCAGGTCATGATCTCGTGGTCCGTGAGCTCGAGCCCTGCATTGGGCTCTGTGCTGACAGCTCAGAGCCTGGAGCCTGCTTCAGATTCTGTGTCTCCCTCTCTCTGCCACTCCCCCACCCATGCTCTGTCTCTCTCTCGCTCTCTCTGAAAAATAAATAAACCTAAAAAAATTTTTTTAATTCACTTAATAAAGGGAAAACGATTGTGGAGGGGTTGTGCATGTGGTGGGAGGGAGGCCACCACTGAGAGGGAGAGAAGAGGTTAAGGAAAGGAGGACTTGGGAAGGGGCCAAACCATGCCCTTGAGGGCTGGGACACTAACATCACCATCTGAAACATTCAGGGAATCTTTTCCTATGAGGAATATACATAAGCATAGAGAGTCTAGGTCTTTGTGTCTGTGTCGTCCAGTGACATATAGAAGAAGAACTCAGCACACTTTGCTGTATTGCAGGTGGCCCATTAGGGGGAGTGATGGCTGTTTGGGGTCAGGGAGAATGCGAAAGAGCCTGAACCCTGTCCAGTCCCAGATTGTCGTACTATTTTGAATTTTTATTGTTTTACACATTTTTCCAAAAATATTTTTACACGCATTTTCTTTTGGTTTATATAATACTGCCATGAGAACGATAGGATAGGTATCATCTTTGTTTTAGAGGTAGTAAATTGACTTGCCCAAGACCTTTTATCCATTTATTAAATATTAAGTGCTGTCTACATGCTGGTACACAAAAATGAATTAAACATTGGCTTTGCGGGGTAGTAGATAGAAATAATCTGTATAGCATTTAACATGCTAATAGAGAGGAGTTCACCCTGTTTTAACCCTGTTAAGGAAAATTCTGGATGACTTCTTAGCAGAAGTGATGTCTGAATTGAATCTTGAAGGATGGGGGCAGAGGTTGTCTGGGCAGAGAAATAACCAGTGGGTGGTATGAGGAATTAAAAGCGGTTCAGTATTGGGCGCCTGGGTGTCTCAATCGGTTAAATGTCCTACTTTAGCTCGGGTCCTGTTCTCACAATTCGTGGGTTTAAGCCCTGCTTCATACTCTGTGCTGACAGTTCAGAGCCTGGAGCCTACTTTGGATTCTGTGTCTCCCGCTCTCTCTACCCCTCCCTGCTTGCACTCTGTCTGTCTCTGTCTCTCAAAGAGAAATTAAAAAAAAAAAAAAAGTAGTTCAGTATCGGGGTGCCTGGGTGGCTCAGTCAGTTAAGTGTCTGACCCTTGATTTCTGCTCCGGTCACGATCTCATGGTTGGGGAGTTCAAGTCCACATTGGGGTCTGCACTGATAGCAAAGAACTTGCTTGGGATTCTCTCTCTGCCCCTCCCCTGCTCTCTCTCTCTAAAAATTAATTAAAAATAAAAATAGAAGTAGTTCAGTATTGCTGGAACACAATGTGCATATCAGGGAATGTTAGATAAAGATGGAAGAGTCAGTTTATGAAAGACCTGGGAGGTCATTATCTAGGAGTTTGGTCTCCTATTGGGTATAATTGAAGGAGAAAGGGCTGACAAGCTAGGTTTGTATTTTAGTTAAAATTCCTCTAGTGACAGGGTACAGACTGGGATAAGTGCAGAGTAGAAAATGAGATGAAAGGAAGATTGAGTTCCCTGAAGTGAGGCAAGGAAATATTTACAAGGTAGAATTGACAGGACTCAGTGACAGAATGTGGGGAAAGAACATTAAAAAAAAGGGATGAGTACTGTGATTACCCAGGACTTGATTTCCTGGGTGATTGGTCTTACAAAAGGTGATTAGGAAGGAAGGAAGTTCGTTTGGGGATATGCAGGTGAACACACGTGTCAAACATTTGGATATATCTGTTACTCACCTTGGGTATCTGAGTCAGACATACTTGCAGGTCACTAGAACATGGATGGTAAATAAAACTATAGGAATAAATGAATTATTCAAAGCAGTATATGTGGGATAAGAAGAAGAGGGCTGGGGATAGAATTCTGGGGCATAGCTAGAAAATCAAACCTGTGGTTAGCCTTTTTTAAAAGATGCTTCTGTATATAAAGTTCAGACCTTTGGATCTCCCATTCAGACTTTAAATTTTGGCTTTCCCTAGATCACATGATTTGATCCTCCCCAGTCTCATTATAATAGGATGATTTTTTAAATCTAGTTTTCAAATAGGTACTCATACACATGGTACAAAATTTAGAAGGTAAGAAGAGAATTGATAGTGTTCCTGGCTGCTTTGGTAACCAGTAAATATGCAGATACAAATTGGTGTATGGAGACAAACCAAACTGCTTTCTGAGCATTTATAAAGGACTTCATCTCTGTCACATCACATCCTGAACAGGTCCTGGAATACAAGTTAGTTTAGATCTTCAGGATTTTGTACTTAATCCACCTTTTCCCATAAAGAAATTTATAAAACCTAAATTTGAAAAATCTTGAGTTCGTTTTGCATAAGTGAATAAATGAATGAGTAAATAAATATGGATTTTATTCATAGTTATGTTTGTAGATTTAATGTTGGTTTTCATAATTGATGTCAGGGTCAAGGCTGTTTTTGCAAAAGAGCCATGTAGAAAAACCTTTTTTTTTAAAGAATGGTGGAAGAAATAACAATAAATTACATATCTGAACTGCAAAGCTGTGATTTTAAATACACATTGATGGATTTTTGCTTTCTTTGGAATTTATTGTTTGAATTTCAGGTTTACATCGCCAGCTTCTATATGTTACTTCTTTTGTCTTTATTGGATATTATCTTTTAAAACGTCAAGATTATATGTATGCTGTGAAGGACCATGATATGTTTGCATATGTAAAATCACATCCAGAGGATTTTCCTGAAAAAGGTATTTCATTTATTTATTTGATTTATTATTTTTTGAAAAAGGTGTTTCAGGGGCGCCTGGGTGGCTCAGTCGGTTAAGCGTCCGACTTTATGATCCCACGGTTCATGGGTTCAAGCCCCGCATCAGGCTCTGTGCTGACAGCTCAAAGCCTGGAGCCTGCTTTGGATTCTGTGTTTCTGTCTCTCTCTGCCCTTCACCTGCTCGCTCTCTCTCTCTCTCTCTCTCTCTCTCTCTCAAAATTAAATAAATAAACATAAAAAAAGAGAAAGGTATTTCAAGTTACCTCTAGTGAACCTCTTTCTTACCCTGTATCATTTGCCCTGGTTAATCTTATACATGCCTGTGGCTTCAGGTACATTCAGTATTCTGTTGACTCTCACATCATTGCCTATGTATTAGGATTCTCTTGAATTTGTATATCCAGTTCCTAGCCGAGTACCTCTGTGTCCCTCAGACAGCAAACAGATTTTATGTCCCCTCTGCCTGTGCAGACTTCTGTTCTGTGTTCTGCATCGGTGAGTGGCACTGTTGTCCACCTGGTTACTCCAGCCAGAAGCCTGGAAAGTATCTTCCAGTCTTTCTGTGACCTCTCATTAGTCCTCAAGTCTTACCATTCTACTTCCTATTTCTCAATCCTAAACTCCCATCTCTCTCCCACTGCCACTACCCCAGTTCACACCCTTATAATCTCTTGCTTGAACTCTTGCACTTGCCTCCAGCACACCTCTGCCTTCAGTCTTACTGAAGATCATGTCTCTGGATAAATGTGGCTATGCATAATAATAGGCATTGCTTACAGTAGCTATCTATTGCCTATCGGACAAAATCCAGACTGTTTAGGAGGGCTTATTTCCCCAGGCTGAGCTAATTGCCTGCTAGAAAGACTTTGCCCATACCTTTTATCTACCACATAACATGTACATGTCTGTCTCCCTCACTAGACTGTAGCTTCATCTTTGTTTCCCCAGCCCTCTAGTATAAAGCCTATACTAGTAAGCAATAAATAATAGCTGATCTGATCTACACAAAAACCTGTCTCACTCCTGTCACTCATCTCCTGCCTTGTCCTAAATCTGCCCTATATCCTGGGTAATGCTCAACTCTGTACCTTCTTGATCGTCCTCTTCCTCCATTTTTACCTGTCCATCTAGCAAATTCCAACCTAAGATTCATCATCTCAAAGAAGCCTTGGCCCAGCTACAGACAGGAATTTCCTCAGTACATTCTACTTACCACTCTTCAACTATGAATATGATTGTAATATAACTGTTGTCTTGTTTGTATTTTAATACATATACATAATACAGATGTACATATATGTGAAGGAATGAATGAACGAATGTAGAAAAACTTTGAACTTACATAGATTTTAAAGAGATATTTAAATATTTACATATTCACAAAAATGTGTAATATTAAGCATTTAAATTTTATTATACTAAAGGATGGTCTCTAATGTCCTATTTAGCTCTAAAATTTTATTACTCTATTTAATATTCCCATAGCCTTTAATCACATATGTGATGTTCATGGTGGATCAAAAAGGTATAGCTTTCTTTACCAATGAAGAATTCAAAGGCTAGAGTACAAAGCCATGAATAATGGATGTATCAGGGATGGGGAGTAGGCAAATGCATGTTAGCATTGGAATCTTGGAAACCGTGATTCCTAACAGACCCAGTGGCAGAGCACTGGTCCCAGGCCTGTGGCTCATTGCCTCCTGTTTATACTAGCTCCCTCTGTCAGTGGGAGCCTGTGTAGCCTTACAGACTCATTCTGTCTCTGAGCAGCATATCAGTGGCAGGTGTGCTGAGAGCCTCTTGCACTGACAGCAGGGACATGGAAAGCTTGACCACCTCGACTCCTGGTCCTGCAGCTGACCTGTGCTCCTCCCTGTTTATTCCTTCCATTACCCCGTCAGCCAGGGCCTCCTGGCAGCGCTCTGTCCCTCTGGGCAGCCATCTGGATGTCACCAGAGTCTTCCAAAGTTACCCTTCATCCAGTGAAACAGTGTCTCAAGGATTGCCAAGCTATGGTTGAAGACAAGAACCTAAGGAAATTCTTAGAGGAGTTTCTGTCTATGAGAATATTAACTGTTAATTTTTCTTTAGGAAATATGATTTTTAAAACATAACTTAAGGGGCTTCTGAGTGGCTTAATTGGTTTAGCATCTGACTTCAGCTCAGGTCATGATCTCACGGTTCCTGGGTTTGAGCCCTACATTTGGGCTCTGTGCTGACAGCTCTAAGCCCAGAGCATCCTCAGATTCTGTGTCTCCCTCTCTCTCTGACCTTCCCCGACTTGTGTTCTGTCTCTCTCAAAAATAAATAAACATAGGAAAAAATTTTTTAATAAAAATAAAACCTAATTTAAAATTTTTTTTTTTTTTGTGATCTTCCTTTTTATAGACAAGAAAACTTATGGTGACTTTCTTGAAGAATTCCATCCAGTGCGTTGAAGTCTCCAAAATGCTTACTTTGGTTTCACTGATACCAGTTATGTCTGAATTTTGTGAAACATGTTTCCATGATACCTGCAGTTTATGTTAATCTGTATGTTAACACTTTGTGATTAAAATGGTCATCATGAACACTATTGACTCCTTTTTGTCATAAGAAAAATAATTCACTGGAGAATGGTCCGTTTCCATTCACCCAATTTTAAGAAGACATCTGGCAGATTTACAGTGGAGTTTAGGTGGGGGGCCTGGGTGGCTCAGTCAGTTAAGCCTCCAACTTCAGCTCAGGTCATGTTCTCACAGTTCGTGGGTTCAAGCCCTGCTTCAGGCTCTGTGCTGACAGTTCAGAGCCTGGAACCTGCTTCAGATTCTGTTGTCTCCCTCTCTCCCTCCCCTTCCCCTGCTTGCTTTCTCTCTCTCTCTCTCTCAAAAATAAATAAACATTAAAAAAAAATTTTTTTAATAAAATAAAATGGAGTTTAGGGGCACCTGGGTGGTTCAGTCAAGCATTCCTGACTTTTGATTTCAGGGCCTGCTTAAGATTCTCTCTGTCTTTCTCTCTCAAATAAAAAAATGAAGTTGAGTCGAGTTAGCAAACCAGCCTGTGGGCCAAATGTTGTCTGCTGCCAGAACGGTTTATTGGAACATAGCCATGCTTGTTTGCCTGTTTATGGTTGTTTCCATGCTATAATGACAGAGTTGAGTAGTTGTGACACGTTATGGCCTGCAAAAGCTAAACTCTTTAATATATGGCCGATTACAGAAAAAGCTTACCTGTTCCCAGTGCTGGTAAAAGCAAAATAAAGTAACCCAGATTATGGAGGGTTTTCTGAATTTGCAGAATAATTTGGGCTTGATTCTATAGGTGGTGGGAAGTCACTAAAGGCTTTTTAGTGGAATAGCACAGTCAGGCCTGTATTTCTGAGCTCTCTGCAACAATCAACATAAAGGGTGGTTTAGAAGGAGACTCAAGACCAGAAGAACTGTTGGAACACTGATACTGCAAAGGGGTCTTTGGTTATGATCCAGGGATCACCCAGGAGAAAGTGGGCTCAGCAGCTAACACTGTCTACAGCAGAGCTTGGTGTGATTAAAGGTAAAAACCCCACCTAACTGGAACGAATTTACCCTTTATCACTTCCCAAATCCAAATGTTTATCCAAAATGTGTTTGTTTGCAAGCTCAGATTTTATAATCAGATTGGTTTGGGGAGATTAATAAAATTATTTCTCAATACATTATATCAAATTAGAATGAATATACGCATGTGGTTTCTGGACAAAATCAGATGAGTTCCATCTATTCTCTTGGGTCTCACTTGTTTAAAATGAAATTATGTCTGAGAAATTACTTCAGAATTTAATGAAGATAGGGGTGCCTGGGTGGCTCAGGTCATGATCTCACTGCTCGGGAGCTCAAGCCCCACATCAGGCTCTGTGCTGACAGCTCAGAGCCTGGAGCCTGCTTTGGATTCTGTCTCTGTCTCTCTGCCCCTCCCCTACTCACTCTCTTCTCTCTCAAATATGAAACAAATTTTTTTTTAAGCTAATTAAGATATATATAAGTACCAAGTTTTGGGTTTTTTGCTGCTACTGCAATAAATACATTTATAGTTCACTTGTGGTTGGCAGGTACATGAGTGTGAACCATTCATCCCAAGGGACTTTGCTATGCCTTAGTTCTGGAGGGTAAAAAGCAAGAGCTAGAGCAAATACATGGTAAGGGTGGGAGAAAGTCAACCTATAATAATAGCACTCACATGCCAGGTGCTTTTGATTCATCATCTTTAATTTCAATAACAATCTTGTGAGGTAATACTATCCCATTTTATAGATGAGGAAATTTAGGCTCCGGTGAGTTGAATTAACGTCCAAGATCACATGGTAAATGACTGCCCAGAGAAAGGATGTGAATTTCAGTTGGGTCAGATGCTAAAACCTACGTCCTTTCTGGCATACCACACTGGCCAGGTAATACCTAGCCCCTCATGAAGCACTGGCCACCACCCCAAGCTGCTAAGAGGGTGAGGGGAGCTGTGAATAACAGCAGGCATCCTAAAGGTGGCCTGGTGCCAAGTCCACAAGCTGGTGCTCAGAGCGAGAGAAGCATCCCAGAGAGCCAAGTCGCCTTTGTTTGCTTCCAGCGGCAGGTCCAGGCCTTTCTGGTCTGCATCAGAGCTAGCGAAGTGTTCCGTGTCCTCATCAGAGTCTGCCCTCTGCCACTTAAAGGGATCTGTGGAGAGCCGAAATTTAAAAAACCGAGTCAGTATAAATTCATACAACGTGCCTATTTAGGTAGGAAAAACAACGCAGCAGCTCATTGATGTAGGGAAATCTGGCAATGCAGTTAGCAGTGTAAGAGTTGGGGTGTCAGAGCTGCGGTAACAGCTAGTTTCACCTCCGCGTTTCACTCACAGGGAAACTGCAAGGCGGACAGGTGAAGTTGTCTGGGGTCATACAGGGTCAGTGGTAGACCCAAGACCAGAGCCCAGATTTTTTAACTTCTGCTGTACCAGATAGCCTCCATGAACATCAGGTTACGGTGTGCTCAAACATGGTGCAGAATGGCTGCTCTCGTCTTTGAAGGAGTTGGGTGCGGTTTCTTTTCTATTTTGTTGCTAAAGTTGACACTAACAAATTGGATTTTTGTTCTAGTTTTTTTTTTAATGTTTATTTTTGAGACAGAGAGGGACAGAGTGAGAGCAGGGAAGGGGCAGAGAGAGACACACACACACACAGAATCTGAAGCAGGCTCCAGGCTCTCAGAGCCCGACACGGGGCTCGAACCCACGAACCATGAGAGTTGGAGCCAAAGTTGGAGGCTTAACCATCTGAGCCACCTAGGCGCCCCTGTTTTGTTTTGTTTTTAATTAAAGTATAGTTGACACACATAGAGGGGGTTTCTCTCCAGCCCAGGCTGCAGGGTTCTAAGGTTCTAGGGCAATCCACTAGCACAGAGAAAGGGAACTGGATTTGAGTTAAGCCAGGGTACATTCATTTCCTGAGTAACCTGGGACTCTTTTTACTTCCCAGGCCCCCAGTTTTTTCATCTGTAAAAGGGAATGATAGTTCCATTAGAAAATTGATATGCAAGTGATTTTTTTTTTTTAATTTGAGAGAGAGAGCGAGGGAGAGAGTGCCATTGCGGGGAGGGGCTGAGCGAGGGAGAGAGAGAATCCTAAGCAGGCTCCACGCTCACCGCGGAGCCCTACATGGGGCTTGGTCCCATGACCCTGGGATCACGACCTGAGCCAAAATCAAGAGTCAGAGGCTCAACCCACTGAGCCAGCCAGGTGCCCCATATGCAAGTGATTTTTAAACTATAAAACTATTGAAGTGCCAATAGTTGTTTTTACTAAGACTGTTATGATTCAGTGAAGGAACAGAAACCCAGGGAAGTGAGCCAGTGAAACCAAGGCCTTAGTGGTAGAGTCAGAACTTGAACCAGAGTTGCTGACCCAAGCATTCACATACTTGCTAGTAAATGCACCCATGCACAAACACATATATGTGCACACAAGGTATGCATTCACAGGCCACCTTTCTTATCACCATGCAGTTCGTGGCCATTACTTACCAATTCTGGGTCCAGAGAATAAGACAGGCCTGGCCTTGAGCCCTCCCAGGTCCTGGTCTCAATACCCTGCAGTGAGGGTACCTGTCTGAGACCCAGGCTCTCCCTCTCCCACTGGGTTGTGCGCTGCTCCAGCTCACCTCCCCTGGAATATCCCTCAATGGACTCTGACACCCACCAATGAGCCACCATTACCTTCCCTAGAGTCTGAGGCCTACTTGGCCTCTCCCGTTATCTCCTGGTATGTCCTTGTCACCTCCTCAGCTTTCAGGGTAAGGTGGGTGAGGATGTGATGAAGGCTGGAAAAGTGCAGGTGGAACTGGGCTTCCAGGTCCAGCTGCCCCAAGATCCTCTCCTCCTCAACCTTCTCTGTCTTTGCAGCTTCATTCTCACCCTCACTGGCCCTGCCATCTGCCACCTTGGACCTCCACTCCTCTCGGGGCAGCAGCCCGTGGTCCACATACACGCGGATGGCCTTGAGCATGGTGAAGTAGTTGTAGAGATCAGGGGCCCCATCCTGGGCCCGGTGCCCGTGCACATTAAACTGCATGTCCCGCAGGAGGCTGGGGATCATCACCACCTGCTCCATGTTACGCACCACGGCCGAGTACCGGTCCATGACAGTCAGCAGGCAGTTCTTGGGGTAGTGCTTGGTTTGCACCTGCATGATGGCTGCTGTTTCCATGCCGAGTCCAGCAGACTGCCCCAGCACTACGTCGAGACCATTTTTATGTCCGGAGGTGACAGCAGTTTGACAGGATGCCAAAGCCCGCCAGTGGGTCAACACAAACCTGTTTTAGGCCAATCCCAGGGCTTGGGCACCAACGTCTATATCAGGCGATCCATCTGCCCAGAGACAGACCTGCCAGCCCTCTGTCTGTCATTTCAGCACTCTGTGACCGCCTCTGCAAGCACCCGCCTCCTCCTTCACCAGCGCAACTGGCTTGTTAGAGGGAAGCTTTTCTCTTTGGCAACCAGTGTGCTTGACCCCAGGGCAGTCATGAGTTCTTTCGGGTTATCTGAGACCAAGCTGCCTCTTCACTGACTGCCTCCTTTTTTTTTTTTTTAATTTTTCTTAACGTTTATTTATTTTTGAGAGACAGAGAAAGAGAGTGGGCAGGGGAGGGGCAGAGAGAAAAGGAGACACAGAATCTGAAGCAGGCTCCAGGCTCTGTGCTGTCAGCACAGAGCCCAACATGAGGCTCAAACCCATGAACCGTGAGATCATGACCTGAGCTGAAGCTGGACGCTTAACCGACTGAGCCACCCAGGCGCCCCTTCACTGCCTGCCTCTTAATGTACAAGTTCACTTCTTTAGCCTGGGGTGCCTCAGCTGCTAAATGAACTAGGGAGGAGGGTCATGAAATGAAACAGCTCGTTATGGGACAAAGAGCACTGACATAGGAGCCAGAAGCCCAATTCTGCAACTTCCCAGCTGCGTTTTCTGGTTGTTTGCTGGCTAACACTTATTGAAAACCTGCTTCACATCAAGTTCTGCGCTAAGTTAAAGTAACTTGCCCATGGCCCCGTTGGAGCTGGGATGGCAGCCCAGGACCACTTCACTCCCACCTCCAGTCAGAGCTCTAGACCCATGTGTGAGGTTGCATAAGTTGTACATGTTAAATGGATCCGTATCCTGATCTGTAAATTTCAGGTGTTGTGATGATTAAATAAGATAAAGCCATTGAAAATGCTCTGTAAACCACAAAGCACAGTTCCCAGGTGCATTATCTGTGCAGATACTAGATGAATGCAGGTCACTGTCAACTGTAACCTACAATTCCAGCAGTTACGATGCTTCCTCTTCACCACCGACCTAGTCCTTTGACCAGCAGTCTTAGAAGACAATAATCTTTTGCAAAACCGCGTTATCACAGTTGACACACTGCATTTGCTCTATTATTTATGAGATAATTAGGAAAACTGAGGCCCAGAGAGTGGCTCAAAGTTGTGCAACAAGTAAGTGTCAGAGTCAAGTGGAGAACAAGTCCTTCCAAGTTCTGGTTCAGGCACCTGCTCACAACACCACCTTTGGTGGAAAGATCTGCTAGGTGCTTCTGCCCCAGAAATGGGGAGAGAGGAGGAGAGCATAGGGAGGGGATCTTGTCTCACCTAAGCCACTCTCACCCCTACCTCAGGGCAGGAGTCCCCTCTGCATTCACTTGACTCACTCTCTTGACTCCACTCGCCCATTCCCTACCACTCCCATGGCCAGAGATACAAGAAAGTTCATCTTTATTTCTAAATGAATTCTACCTGCCTTTAGCCCCTCCCATTAAATTAAATTGTAATATTCACCCCATCCCACCCCAAAGTTGCCTGCCTTAACTATGCTTCTGTTAGCACAACAGGGTTGTGTGAAACACCATTTCCCAGTCTTTAACTTGCTCAATCCCCACAGCAGCCCTATGGGGCAGAAAAACATTGGCAGCCCTCTTTTCAGACAAGGAAACAGCTGAAAGGAGGAGGTACTTGTCCAAGGGCTCAAACCTGACAAGATGAGGCTTGGCCCAGCTCTCCAGCCCTCAGAGGAAAACCAAGGTCGGCCCTCTCTCCAAGTGCCCTTCCTGGGCTGGCCATGCACATAGCCACAGGTAACCTGGGGTCATCCTGCGTTAGACAGGTGGCCTTGCTTCTCCAGGGCAGAGAGGACAGCCAAGTCCAGGCCACAGGCTTGCTGTGAAGGGCAAAGCTTCCACTTTAACCTTTCCTGTATCACAGATTGTGGAGTGGAACAGAGAACAGAAGCCAGCTCTTCCTCCCCATGGCTATGTGGCACCAGACTAGTCACCGCTCCTCTCTCAGCCTCAGTTTCCTCCTATGGTGTAATCAGGATGACATTGATTGAGGGCTTGCTTTTCTAAGCAAAGTGCTTAGAACAGAACTCAATCCTCCCAGCAATGACATGTGGCAGGAGTTGAGGAAATTGAGGTCTATGGGGGTAAAGTAACCAGCCTACGAATACACATTATTAGTCCTTAAGCAAGGAGGAGTTGAGATGAGTAATAACTCCCACCATGGAGATTACAGATGATATTTATGAAATATCTGGTATATCGCGACCTCAATAAATTTGCACTGCCTCCTGGCATTTCTGTTTTCCTCCTTTCTGTCCTCCCAACCCCTCTTTTATTCCCTCATTCTAGGACTTGCTACATACATTTCCATTCACTGTGCACCTGTCCCAGGGCCCAGTGTTGCAAATGTTCGGTAGATACTAGCTGATTAATGACCATTAAATTCACTTCTTACGGGGCGCCTGGATGGCTCAGTCAGTTAAGCGTCTGACTTTTGCTCAGGTCATGATCTCACAGTTTGTGAGTTTGAGCCCTCACGTCAGGCTCTGTGCTGACAGCTCAGAGCCTGGAACCTGCTTCGGATTCTGTGTCTCCCTCTCTCTCTCTCTCTCTCTCTCTCTACCCCTCCCCCTGCTTGTGTGTGTGTGTGTATGTGTGTGTGTGTGTGTGTGTGCGTGTTCATGCTCTCTCTCTCTCAAAGATAAATAAATAAACGTAAAATTAAATAAATAAATAAATAAATAAATAAATAAAAGATTCACTTCTCGATACATTCTAGTGCCTTTGGTCATAATGTCCAGTCACCTTGAAAAACAGCGTCCCTGGCTTGGCAGGAGGCAGTCGTGAGGACTCTGGCCGGTGAGGGAGCCTGAGCATCTGCAGCTACTGCTGGTGCTAACATTGAGACTCTTTTCCAGAACTGCTCCTCAGGGAAGGAGGGACGTGACATACTCCTGTTCTGACAGTCTTCATTGTCCAGGTTGCTCTCCCCATACTTTACTGCAAACTAAACTCTTAGCAAGACACACGGGCCCAAAATTACCTCCACCAGTCAGAGGGGTAAAGAATTTGCATAAAACTGTTTCCTACACTATGAGTAGAGAAAAGCAAGTTTTCTAAATTAATAGAGTAAGTGAAAGAATTTAATTTTAACAGGGTACTTAAGTAAATATTTGATTAACTCATTTCCAGCCCTAAAAGTTTTTTTTTTTTTTTTACCTTCATTGGGAAAACCATTCTTTAAGTGTTTTCTCCTCAGAAAAATGGGCTTCCTTTGTAATCGAACATCCAAGATGGCTGAGCAGCGGGTACAGCCAAAGACCACGAGCCTGGACACTGTAGTTCGGGTTTGGGGCTGCTGCCAGGCCCACTTGCAAGCAGGCACCCTGCACCCTGGGGTCCGCGGCTGTAAAATGAAGGGATGGGAGGTCTCTGAAGGGAAGACCCTTTCAGCCCTAATTGTGTAACTTCTTCTGAACCCATGTCCAGGTCTCTAAGGGCATTACCCTGCCTTAGTTCTTGTGTTTTGAACCTATCCCTGGAAAACATGATGTGGACAGGGCTGGGGGAGCTGACCCTGGCATGGTGGGCAGGCCAGAAGTGCCCTGCAAGTGGCCTGGGGCCGACCAAGGCCTCCCTGGGCCTCCTCCCATCTATTCAACGAGGGGGCCGATCTTTGTTAGAGCCTCTCCAGCTCAGACTTTGAGGGAGTCCACCTGAGCACAGGGCCCCCGTGCCCTTCTGTGTCATTCTGCCTCTGCCGTTTGTGTCCCAATCCCATCTTGGGCCAGTCTGTTCCCAGATGTGTTCCTGGACCTGGCCCAGAGGGACCGAGTGAGTGCCACGTGTGTGAGTGAGCAAATGGGTGTTAGTGAAAAAGGGAGAAAGTGAACAAATTGGTAATTAGGAGAATAAAAGGGCCACGTGAGTGAGTAAGTGCAGACCATACGAGGAGCCCTGGGAAGGAGGACACGGCCGGTGTCCAAACAGCAGGCTACAAACTGAGGCTGCCTCCAGGTCTGCCTGGCAGATGGAACGCCCTGGATGAAATATTGCTGAATTAGCGGCTGCCCAGCGTCTCCGATTAGAAGACAGAGAGACGGGGGGCGCCTGGGTGGCGCAGTCGGTTAAGCGTCCGACTTCAGCCAGGTCACGATCTCGCGGTCCGGGAGTTCGAGCCCCGCGTCAGGCTCTGGGCTGATGGCTCAGAGCCTGGAGCCTGTTTCCGATTCTGTGTTTCCCTCTCTCTCTGCCCCTCCCCCGTTCATGCTCTGTCTCTCTCTGTCCCAAAAATAAATAAACGTTGAGAAAAAAAAAAAAATTTAAAAAAAAAAAAAAGAAGACAGAGAGACGGGATCTGAGGGGATAGGCTGAACTCAGACAAGTTCTAGGAGTGAGGAGGGGAAAGGAGGAAGACAGGAAAGAAGGGACGTGGGCTCTTTTCAGGGGATTTAGTAGGGCAGGAGAGGTGGTTCTGATTCAGCCAGGTCCACTGGACTCAGGTGTCCTTGCTCTCAAGATGCCACATCCCAGGGCTGGGAGATTATCTGGTCCAGCTGGGCCACTGCAGGTAAGGAGGTCCTGGCCATGGAGAGGACAAAGGTAGCAGAAGCTGGACTAGATCTCAAGTGTCACTGAGTTTCCCCAGTCTTCCTTTCTCCCCCCACCTTCCCCCACTCTCAGGTGGGGAAACTGAGGCTGAGTGAGGCACTTCACTGGCATGGCCTCTGCAAAGCTGACAGTGGCCTCATCCTCAAGGTATCTGAATGCCCCAAGTTGGATAAACCGATATGGCCCCAGATGGTCGGGTCAAGGCCCCCAAGGGCCAGGCCAGGAACACCATGTGAATGTGGTACAAGGGGTAAGATGATGAGGTTGTGCTCTGGGACTGCCAGTGTCCAAGTAACCCTGGCTGCACTTCAGCCCATGCAGCTACAGAATGGACTCAGACTATGGTTGCGACAACTTTTCTTAGGTTGATCGTTTTTTAAAGTTTATTTATTTATTGAGCAATTTCTGCCCCCAACGTGTGGCTTGAACTCATGACCCCAAGACCAAGAGTCGCATGCTCCTCCGACTGAGCCAGTCAGGCACCCCCAAGTTTCCTAGTTTTAAAAATGACTCTTTTTTGTAAGTTTATTTATTTTGAGAGAGAACACGCTCAAAGGGGAAGGGCAGAAAGAGAGAGAGAGAGAGAGAGAGAGAGAGAGAGAGAGAATTCCAAGCAGGCTCTGCACTGAGTGCGGAGCCTGACGTGGAGCTCGAACCCATGAACTGGGAGATCATGACCTGAGCCAAAACCAAGAGTTGGACGCTTAACTGACTAAGCTACCCAGGTACCCCCAAAATGACTTTTATACGCTCATCATCATCATCATCATCATCTGATATCTATGGGCCTCAGGCTGCTTTTCTTTACACTGTTACTTCAGTCCTGACCTATGGGGGAACACATGGGGTCAAGAGTCAAGAACTTTTCTACGCCCCTACTCCCAGTACTTGAACCCCTCTGGTGTGCTCCTATTCTCTGGGGTGCCACAGGGAGGCAGGAGAAAGCAGTTGGTTCCTGCTTTCCAGAACCTGGCTCCCTCTGTCACTCAGGGGACCTCATATATTGAGAGCTTATTCTGCTCGCACTGTGCTGGGCCTGGGGATATAGCAAGGCACAAAGCAGACACAGCACTCACTCAGGCACTTTATATCTACTGGGGAGAAAGCCACAAAGAACATATGCACAGATAAATATAATACTACATTGTGACATGTACTAGAAATAAAATAACTAAAATAATGAGCTAGAGCCTTGCTACTTAGTACAAGTGTGGTCTGCAGACCAGCAGCATCTAACCACCAGGGAAGGGAGTTCATCAGAAATGCAGATTCTCAGGGCCTCCCCAGGACCTATTGGATGAGAAACTGCATTTCAGCAAGATCCCCCAGGGATGTGTGTGGCCAGGGAGTCAAGCATTCACTCCAAACACGGTTATTACCCTGAGGAAGAAGAAATATCTATGCTGGGACCTGAATATTCTCAGCTTCTGGAGGATCTATCTCCCAGGCAGAGGGAACAGTCAGTGTGACTGATCATAATATATTCTCCTTAAAGACACAACTAACTCACTGGGTAACCTTAAGCAAGCCACTCCACCCCTCTGGGCCTCAGTTTACCAACTGAAAAACTGAGGAGCTGGCCTAAGTAGAGACTCTTTCAAGCAAAAAACAAAACAAACAACCAAAAAAAACCAAAAAACAAAAAACAAAACCACTATCTTTTGAATGAAGAGTTTTAAGGCATCAAGAGTCAAATGACCAGCTAAGAAAGAGCTATTTGAGGGAGCAGTAGGGTCCCTTCTCTGGAGTCCTCCGGTCACCCCAAGAGGCCCGGGCCTTTTCTGTTACTCGGGAATACAGGCATGTCTGCAGTTCAAGGAACCCATCACAAACTCCACTGTTACAAAAGTTCCTTGTGAATGGCTGCCCGGAGTAGATCCGGGAAACGCAGGTCTTCCGATCCAGCCTCCACTCCCAACTTCCCCCCTGTCACACTCCTCCCTCAGTTCTGGGAAGACTTACTCCTTCCTCTAGCTGATGCAACCAGCTTGGGGTCAGCCTTGGGCTTCTGGGCTCCCCGAGTAAGAGACAGAGGCAGAAGTGCTCCCCAGTGAGTCAAAATCTGGATTGTCAGAGTTGGACATAGGATAGCTATCATGCACCCAACCTCTCCTTTATTGATGAGAAAACTGAGGCTTCACCTTGTATTTCTAATCATGTATTGTTCACTCCCCTGAAAGTCCATATGTATCACTTACAATAGGGCTATATTTAAAAATTCTGCGACCAGGGGCACCTGGGTGGCTCAGTTGGTTAAGCATCTGACTTCGGCTGGGTTGTGATCACACAGTTTGTAAGTTCAAGCCCTGTGTCAGCGCAGAGCCCGAAGCCTGTTTTGGATTTTGTGTCTCTTTCTCTCTCTCTGCCCTCCCTCCCTTGCTCACGGTCTGTCTCTCTCTCTCAAAAATAAATAAACATTAAAAAAAAATTCTTTTAATTCTGTGACTAGATAAGACTAGTCACTCAAACAGAAAGCCTGTCTGTCTCTCTTTACCTGGGAGCCACTGAGGGCAAGAAACTGGTCTAACTCTTCCTTGTGACCCCAGGACCCCAGGAGCTTAAGAAAGTTTCCTTAGTTTGTTGACTGAAAGGATGCATGAATGAAAACTGTGGGGATCTGTCTACTTGGGTGTGCTTCCCAGGTATTTCCTCACTCCTTTTTCCATTTTTTTTCATTCAACACACTTATACTGAGCTCCCCCCAGGGGAGGCACTCAGTGGAGAGCCTACCAACAGCAGCACCCAGACTCCAGAGAGCTCAGCAGTGGTGGGGCCTTGGCTCAGCTGCCTCCTTCCAAGATGGCCAGATCCTGACAGAGGATCTCCATGAGTCACCCTTGCTGGGGGGACCTTTCGCTCTGCCCACAGAGCTGACCCACAGGCTGGGACCCAGGCCAGAGTCTAGGAGGTGACTAAGGACCCCTGCCCATCCTGGACAGGAGCTGGGAGGAGGCTTGGCTGGAAAAGGAGGAGACGCTGACCAAGGGCCATAAGCTCATACACAAAACTCAGCCCATGAACACACTTCTTTCAGGGTTCTCAGACCTCGCAGCCCTTAATCCACCCCCAGCCATCTCCTGGGGCCTCCTTCTCTTTCCAGCCTATGATCCATGGTGATTCCTGCTCTGGCTTCTCCATGATTCTTCCCTGTACAATCTTCCTGCTGTACACAAAATACCAGCCCCTCTCTAACTCAAATACCTTCAGTAATTCCTTGTGTTAGCTTCCTATGGCCGCTGTCACAAATCACCACAAACTGAGTGGCTTAAAGCAACACAAACTTACTATCCCACAGTCCCAGAAGTCAGAAGTCCAAAACGGGTCTCACTGGCCTAAAATCAAGGTGTCAACAGGCTGTGTTCTTTTTGGAGGCTCTGGGGGAGAATCTATTCTCTTGCCTTCTCCATATTCTAGGGGCTGCCTGCATTTCCGGGTTCGTGGCCCCTTCCTTCATCTCCAGAGCCAAAGCATTCTCAGACTGCCATCTCTCTGTTTTCCCCTCTTCCAGTTACAAGAACTGCTGTCATCACATTATGCCTAGCTGGATAATCTAGGATCATCTTCCTATCTCAAGGCCCACTGATTAGCAATCTTAAATTTTTTTTTAAAGGTTTATTTATTTTTGAGAGACAGAGAGAGACAGAGCATGAGCAGGGGAGGGGTAGAGAGAGAGGGAGACACAGAATCCAAAGCAGGCTCCAGGCTCTCAGTTGTCAGCACCGAGCCCAACGCGGGGCTCGAACTCACGAACAGTGAGATCATGACCTGAGCTGAAGTCGAGGCTCAACCGACCGAGCCACCCAGGCTCAGAGAAAGAGAGAGAGAGAGAGAGAGAGAGAGAGAGAGAGAGAGAGAGAGAGAGAATATCATAGGTTCCAAGTTCAGCACAGAGCCTGACTTGGGGCTTGATCCTATAACTCTGGGATCATGACCTGAGCTGAAATCAACAGTTGGACCCTCAACCTCTTGAGCCACCCAAGAATATATAGAATATATTTAAGTATACATACATATCATATGCATTCTATATAGTAGGATACATCCATTCCAATTTTTCTGATTTGCTGTATCTATATTTTATTTACGAATACGTACATAAACAGTAAATAAAAACTTACATGGGAATGAAAACACGAATTTAAGGAGCCGTGTGGAGGTGGTGAAAGCGTACTTCATGTTTATTAGGTCTTATTTCTCAGGCTGAGTCATGGGTACACGAATATTTTCATATTCATTCTCTAATATATTGGAATTCATTACGTTCTTAAAAACAAAAACCAAAAAAAAAAAAAAAAAAAAAAAAAAAAAAAGGAAAAGTGGGAAATGTCTTTCAGGCAGAAGTACCAGCTTGAGTAAAAGCCCAGACACTCAAAATAGCAAAAATACCGATGATTCCTCAAGACACGCCCCGCACCCTCCTAAACTCCGCCGTAACTTCCAAAGCCTTGCTTCTCCTCTTCCCGCCTCGCCCCTTTTGCCCGGGCTCCCCCTACCGCGTCTGACTTTTCTGACCAGATAGCCCACTCCTCTATCGGATAGGCCCTCCTCCTCGCTGCGAGTGTACGCCTGTCCTCTGACCCTTCCCTCTACCGACTTGTGCCTTGCTGCAAAGAATACAGGCTCCGAAGCGGCTGGGCGGGGCGCCGGCCGCTGCGGCTCCCGCCAGCAGGGGGCGCTGCGGGGCAGGCGAGGACCTCAGCTTCGCAGCAGGGATCCTGACTGCCTGCCAGCCAGCCGGGACTTGTGGCCAGCGGAAACACACACGAGTTTCCAGGCGATAATTGTCCGCCTCGTCTTAATAGAAAAGTGTTGGCCGACAGGGGAGAGAGTGGGAGGAAAATCTTCTCAGCGTTCCAGGATCCCACTCACAAGATAGGCGTCATTAAGGTTTTGGAGTTATTTATTAAAGGAGCTTGACTCAGCAGGTGAAAGCACGAAAGCGATTTCTTTTTTCCCTGCCACTGCCCTTTCGAACGGATTCTGTGGACTCTTGCTTCACTGTTCCCGGATGAAATCTCGGCCAAGTCCCCTAGCTTTTCTGAGTCTCTCGTTTATTGCTGGGTAGTCTTAAGTGCAGGCCTGAGTTACAGCAAAACTCTCCCGGTTCCGGCTACCTCTGGCTGGGACACCTGGTGGCTTGGGGGGGCTGGGCGGCCTCGCGCAGTTAGCTACTCCTGCTCCTCCCCAGGCTGCTTCTGGCTAGTTAGGGCCGGGTGGGGGAGGAGAAGGCACAGCCTGGGAGGTCACTGGCGCGTGTCAGATTCCATATGCTGACACTTTTTCTTAGGAGCACTTTGATGGGCTCCTTGGAGACCCACCCCACGCCCCGTTTAACAGCAACACCCCTAAGAAAAGCGGATGCCTCCTCCTTCAGGCTGATTACAACCCCTCGCTTCGGCATCCCTACTTACACCTCCATTCTCATTCTGCTAGGTTCCCCTAACCCCTAAATGAAAGTCCTCTTCCGCGGGGTCCTTTTCCATAAGGTCTACATTCTGCTCCTTTCTGTGGGGTCTGCAGGTGTTGCAGGAAACACAGCTGAAGTGCAGCCCCTTGCCAAGAGCCCCTCCACTTGCCAGCTCTCACCAGATTCCAGATCCCAGAGTCTCCCCCTCCAAGATTCCTCAAATAGTTCTCCTGAAGCCTCTGTCTCCTAGTTGAGGGGAAGGGAGGACAGCTTCTTCTGCTCTTTGGTGAGGAGTGGGTTGGAGGACAGGCAGGGTCTGACAATTCTCCAAACAGCATGTCTTCCCACCGTCCTGGGGGATTTAGCTTGCTTACTGTGGCCAGGAGTGGGTGAGGACGTGGGTTTTAGCCCTGCCCTCCGTCCTTCGGAGTACTGCATATGTGGTCCAGCCTCTCAGTTTAGCGTCAGCAACTCTGCCAATGTTTCAGCCTTTGGGACCTCCCCTGAAATTCTGAGGTGACTGGGAAAGCCTTTGTTTACATCTTATTAATTTCCAGAATTTACTGGAGAGCTGTGTCTCTAATCTCAGCCCAGAAAAGACCTCATCAGAAGATCTACCCAAAACACAAATCTGATGGTCAGTCCCCTGCATAAAATCTTCACCCTCCAGCTGTTGCTGGAGGCATGCTGCATTTCAATTCCTAGGCTTTAGGATACTTCCCTCACCTTATGCTTTCTCTCATACCTTTGCCTTTCCTTCCACCAGGGGAGTTTTAGCTCCACTTAGCTTCTCCACTTAGCTGACTCCTGTGGTTTTTGAAGACCAGAGTCAAAATGTCACCTCCTCCAGGAAGGTTTCCCTGACTGTGACGCCCTCCATCATGTTTCCACTGGTCTTGTCACAAATAGTGTTTTGTTGTAATTATCTCAATCTATACCTATCTCCTCACTCGATTCTGAGCTCTTTGAAGACAAGGATGATATTTGTTTTGTTAAGTATGTTTACATTTTTTAAAGTTTATTTATTTATTTTGAGAGAGAGAGAGAAAGTGCATGTGTGTGTTCAAGTGGAAAAGGGGCAGTGAAAGAGGGCGAGAGAGAATCCCAAGCAACATGGGGCTAGATTTCACCAACCATAAGATCTTGACCTGAGCAGAAATCAAGAGTCCAACGCTCAAGCGACTGAGCCACCCAGACTGGTGCCCAGAGCGTACTTACATTTTTATATGAAAAATAGCTTCCAAAAAGTCAAAATTACCCATAATCCCACCACTTCCTTTTGATATCATAAAAAAGACAAAGAGTCTCCTTTCTCCTGCCTGTCCTGCCAATCCTAACCTCCAGTGACAACCACTTTTAAGAGGGTGGTAGGATTCCTTACTGTCTTTTCCTGGCATGTGGGCGTGTGCACACGCACACACACACATACACACAATTGAATCCTTCTTACTGTACTTCTTGGTCTGCAATTTCCATTTTCACATAACAGTCTATCGTGGGTATCTTTCCATGTTAGTGCGTATGATTTTATCTCATTCTCTTTTCTTCTTATTGTGTGTGTGTTTATATATACAACATAGAACTTGCCATTTTAACCATTTTTAAAATTTATTTATTTATTTTGAAGTGGGGAGAAGGGCAGAGAGAGAGACAGAGAGAGAGAATCCCAAGCAGCCTCTGCTGCCAGTGCAGAGCCTGATGCGGGGCTTGATCTCACAAACCGTGAGATCATGACGTGAGCGGGAGTCCCGAGTTGGACGATTAACTGACTGAGACATGCAGGCGCCCCTAACCATGTTTAAGTATGCAATTTGGCAGCATCAATTACATTCGCAGTATTGTGCAACCATCAACCACTATCAATTCCCAAAACTTTTCAACACTTCAAACAGAAACTCTGTACCCATTAAGCAATAACTCACTGTCTTCTGCCACCATGACCCCTGCTACCTCTAATCTCCTTTCTGTCTCAGTGAATGCTGCATTCTTTTCTTAAATTTTTTTTTCAACGTTTATTTATTTTTGGGACAGAGAGAGACAGAGCATGAACGGGGGAGGGGCAGAGAGAGAGGGAGACACAGAATCGGAAACAGGCTCCAGGCTCTGAGCCATCAGCCCAGAGCCTGACGCGGGGCTCGAACTCACGGACCGCGAGATCGTGACCTGGCTGAAGTCGGACGCTTAACCGACTGCGCCACCCAGGCGCCCCTGCTGCATTCTTTTCTAATGGCTGAATATTATTCCACAGTAGGAGACATCATCATTTATTTAACCGTTCTCTACTAATGGACGTTCAAGGTGTTCCCAATTTTTTGATAATACAAACCATGCTGCAAAAAAATCCCCACGCATAATACATGTGGGAATATTTTGTTCGAAGAAAGTCCCACGAGTGAGCTGCTGGAACATAAGGTATGCGCGTTTATTTTTTTAATTTTTTTTTCACGTTTATTTATTTTTGAGAGAGACAGAGCACGAATGGGAGAGGGGCAGACCGAGAAGGAGACAAAGAATCTGAAGCAGCTCCAGGCTCTGAGCTGTCAGCACAGAACCCGAAGCGGGGCTCGAACTCATGAACTGTGAGATCATGACCTCGGCCAAAGTCAGACACTTAACTGACTGAACCACCCAGGCCCCCCAAGGTATGTGTGTTTAAAAGTCTAACAAATACTTACCACTCTTTGCATCAAAATTATCTTGAATCTGAAAGTTCTTAACTCCCATCCCCAGATATTCTGGTCTAATAAAGCTGAATTAGGGCCCCGCAACCTGAATGACACACGTGGCTGTGGGGCCTGAATCTGCTGCATTCCTGGGTCTCCAGCATCCAACCCCGAGCCTGCCCAAAGAGAGGGGGTTTCCTTCCAGGAGCAACATCCTAAACTCCAGTGCCCCTACCTTGCCAAGGCTGCCCTGGTGAGTCATGAGGCACAGTGTGCTGGCCCCCACGATGACAAAGCCTCTAAGGGAAGCTGGATTGATGGATTGTGCATCTCCCAACCTGGAAGCCCTGAGTCACTCTCGTGGCTCCCAATTCCGTGATCGGTTAGCTCTGCCCTTTGTGGGAGGCAAACTCACAGCTCATTCAAATCAAGGCCTATCAAGGAAAAGCTTGCCTTATCTCCCTGGGGGAAATTATGACTCACGGCAGGAGTGGTGGGTGGAGGACAGAGAGCCACGGAGAGAAACAGAAAAGAGACCGAAACAAGGCTGAGTCTGTCTGAGGAAAATGAAAAGGTGAAGGAAAAGAGTAGAGAGGCAGAGTAAGTAGAGAGAAAAGAGGCAGAGAGAAAGAAGACCAGAGTCAGAGGGGAGACATAGAAAGGAGAAGTGGAGGGCGAAGGAGAAAACAAAAGGAAAGAGAAAATGAAGAAGAAAGGAAAAGAAAGAGAACACAGGAAGAAGAAAAGAGAATGAGGAGCAGGAGGTGGTGAGTTCCTTAGCTGGTGTTTCGAATCAGTCCAGAAAAAATAAATGCTCCTGCTTCAGATCCCAGGTAGACACCGGTGAGGGAAGTGACCTGGCTTTGAGTCTCAGGCCCTGCCTGTAAACCAGCTCCAGTTTTCAGTCGACTCTGAACTTGGGGCAAAAACATACTCAGACGCAGCCACCCCGCATGTGCCTGGATGGGGGGCACAGACTTCTAAGCCATTTGGCAACAAGGAGTAAGATCCTCAAAAAAAGTGCACGTCCCTTGCACAGTGTCTTAGATGTAAAGGATGCTCGTTGCAGTGCTATCTATAGTAAAGGAGAAAAAAGAGACAGAAGAAAGAAATGAATTGTGACTTAACAGATTTGTGATACATTCATACAACACAAAGCTGTGTAGTCATTACAAAGTCATTACAAAGGGTACTGCGCAGCCCTTAACGAATTGGGGGATATCCTCATGATACTAGATGAAAAAAAATGAAGTGCATTCATGTTTAAGTTTTTTTTTAATATTTATTTAGAGAGAGAAGACAGAGCATGAGCAGGACAGGGGCAGAGAGAGAGGGAAAACAGAATCCGAAGTGGGCTCCAGACTCTGACCTGTCAGCACCAAGCCCGACACCAGGCTTGAACTGTGAACCCACGAACTGTGAGATCATGACCTGAGCCAAAGTTGGATGCTTAGCCGACTGAGCCACCCAGGCGCCCCTAAGTGCATTCATGTTTAAATCAATCTTTGCAAGGTATGATTCAAATTTTATTAGTGGATATGTGTGTAATGAGGGTGGCAAACCTCTGCCCTGGCTCAGACACTTCTCAAAATGCCATTCAGTTCAACCTGTGCTAAGACGTAGTTATTTTTTTGACAATCTCAAGTCCAGACCCCACCCCTTCCCTGTTAGCCCCATGGGAAATTTACCCAAGGGAAATTCCCATTAAAGTCTTGTGGGGGTGTGGGGGAAGGTTCCTAGTCCCTGCTCTCACTAAAGAAGTCCAAGTGATTGCATTTGTAGTCTACCTGCTCCTGGTATAGCCAGGGGCCTGCCTATGAACATAGCGGCAGAAGCCATCACTTCTGCAGTGAAATCTTAGTCAGGCTCATGCCGCCAGGACCCCCTGAGCTCCTGGTCCTTGGCCTCAGTGAACACTGAAATTCCCCTGTTACTTGCCACCGGAAGCCCTGTCTGACACTCCTGCTGGGTTAGGCTGCTGGAAGTCTTCTGCTACCACTCCCCACGAGGTGTGCACGGCACCCCCCTTCCCTTGGGTTCAGGTGTCCTGGGGCTGCGTGGGAAGGAGTCCGTCAGCTGGGGGATACACACTAGGGCAGGCAACCAGTGAGTGGGGAGCTGGATGGGATGCAGATCGTTCCTCTCTAGGGACCGAAGGAGGATGAGCAGACAGAGGTCCTGGGCAGAGGCCATGGGAGGTGCTCTTCTACAGAAGGCAGTAGCCAACTAGCCCCCACATGTATCTGGGCTAGAGGCTGCTAGCATGCCCTAAAAAAGGGGGGTCTGGGGAGGAGTAGGGAGGATATCCAAGCTCTCGCTCAGACTGCACCAGGGAGAGGTGTTCAGGGCTTCAAGAGATGTCAGGGCAGGGGCGGGGGTGGTGGTTGCTGCCCACCAGGAGCAGGGACCTGAGGACTCAGGAGGTCTCAAGACTTGGGGCACTGCCCATGTTGCTGCTCACTTTGTTCTACCCTGTCTCTGCTTCGCAGGCTTCTGTCAGAAACTCTTAGATGAGAAGGGTCTCTGGGTGTGTTAGGGGAGTATCAAGGGAGTATTGGGGAATGCTGGGGAAGGAGTGGGTAGCAATGATTTTTTAAAATTATTTTTGTTTATTTATTTATTTTTGAGAGAGAGAAAGAGAGCATGCATGGGGGAGGGGGAGGGACAAGAGAGAGGGAGAGAGAGAATTCCAAGCAGACTCCTTGCTGTCAGTGCAGAGCCTGACATGGGGCTCAAACTCACGAACCGTGAGATCATGACCTGAGCCGAAATCAAGAGTCAGACGCTTAACCAACTGAACCAGTGTAACCATTTCTAGCGCAAAACAAACAAACAAAACAAACACATTACTCAGCATCTCAGAAGCTCCCCTACCTTTGGGTGGCAATGATTTTATTTTATTTTATTATTTTTTTAATATTTATTTATTGAGAGAGAGAGAGAGTGCACAAGCAAGTGGGGGAGAGGGGCAGCGAGAGAGAATCCCAAGCAGGATCCACGCTCAGCACAGAGCCCAATGTGGGGCTTGATCTCACAACTTCAAGATCACAACGGCAAGATCACAACCACACAATTACAACCTGAGCTGACATGAAGTATTGGAGGCTTAACTGAGCCACCCAGGCACCCTAGGGTGGCAAGGATTTTCAAGAGGGCAGTGAGCAGGGTCTGAGAACAAAGGAAAAAGGAAGGAAAAGATCCTCCTCCAGTCTGGGCTGATGTGTGGTCCTGAGGACTCAGCAGGAG
Source organism: Prionailurus viverrinus (assembly GCF_022837055.1). Lineage (NCBI taxonomy): Eukaryota > Metazoa > Chordata > Mammalia > Carnivora > Felidae > Prionailurus > Prionailurus viverrinus. The sequence continues at coordinate 54,444,392 of NC_062570.1, forward strand.
AGCCCCCTGCTTTGTTCACACCAGCTAGTGAACTGGCCTATGTGCAGATCTCAGGGACATACCACACACTTGGTGTCTTGGACCGGCCCTCAGAACTTGGTAAGCAGGTTTGTAGCCATAGGCAGCCCTGCAGAGAAAGGCAAAGAACAGGGTGTTTGCAGAGGCTCACAGATCAGACAGGGCTGGGCTGAAAGCATGAGGGCAAACAGGGAAGATGATCATTCCCGGCTGGGCTGGCAGGGTGTGTGCCCAACAGGGTCAGGGAATGGCCAGTCCCAGAGGAGTGGCCAAAATAGACACTATTTGCTCCCTGAAGTTTCTGTTTGTCCAGGAATGATTCACATGAGTTCCACTGATCAATTTTTCCTCCTCTTTTCGCACTGTGAGTAGCTGAGTAGGGCACAGAGAGGCACCATGGAACAAGCACCGCTGTAACATCAGGGAGACCTGTGTTCGAAGCCTGCTCTAGGCCATGTGACTTTGGAAAAGTCACATTCCCTCTCTGACCTAGGTTTCCTCATCGGCAAAATGGGACAACGTGTACCTCCTAAGATTGTTGTGAAGAGAAAATGAGATCACCCATAATTGCATGGGCCAGGTACTTAATAAAGGGTCCTTTCCTTTGCTGCTTTGTCATTTAGCACAGATTCATTTGAGACCTAGTGTGTAGCAGGCAACTGTGCCAGGCGCTGGGCAGAGAGTGGTGAACAAAACAGATATGGAAACTGGCTGCCCCCGTGGAGCTTAGAATCCAACGAGTGGGACAGACGTGAAATAAACAAGCAAGCAAATACACACCATGAAGGGAAAACACAGCATGCTATGGAGAAGATTCTTGGTGAGACTTTAGGTAGAGTCCCCTTACCAATCAGTGCCTCTGTTTTATCTTCAGTCAGGTGTAGCTAAAAATGGCTAGCTCACAGAATTGTGAGGATGAGACCCAATCGTGTATAGAAAGTGCCCTGCATGGCGCCTGGCACATGGTGGATACCCAGTGAAGTCAGTTCCCTTCCTGTCCCAGGTAGTGATTAATTGTCAAGTGATAGCAGAGACAATGCACACACACGCACACACGCACACACACACACAGAGTCAAGAACACCTACAGGCAGGACACACCCAGTCTCACTCAAGCTACATATTTGTGGAGAGTTTAATAATGACACTCTTTATAAAGGCATGGCAGCATCAAGGAATAGAGCATCCCTAGGGCTATTAATAGGAGGGGGGGCTGCAGAGAGCGAGGAAGAGAACAATTACCAGAACCCAAGAGAATAGCTGGGTGGACTCGGCACCTGACAGGAGCTGGGACCTTCAGAAGAAGGGAGTAGCTGACTTATAGGAGCTGGGCAGGGAGGGAGCCGAGGGAATAAGCACTCTGACCTCAGCTTCCCCTTATCCTCTGATATCCTGCTAGGCCCCCCATGGGACAAGCAAAGATGAAAGCCAGAGGCAGGGAGGCTGTGTAGATATAATCCCTGAAGATCAGCCTCCAGGGTAGAGAGTGGAGGAAGGGTGAAATAGATCTGTAGAAACAAATAGCAAAGATAAAGCACAGGGTCCATATCCACTGGATATATATGTGGATATAAGTGATAGATATATCTTTAGAATATAAGTGACAGATATATCCAATGTAAAATGGCCTAAGTCAAAAGGGAATACCTTTGGTACCTAATTGGACATTCCAGGGATAGGGCCATAGGAATAGTTTGATCAGTGCTCAAATGATAGCTAGAAACAAGTTTGTTACCATCTCTCAATTCTACTTTCCTTCATATGTCAACTTCATTCTCAAGATACATGTAGTGGCAATATGGTGGCAGTAAAGGAGGGGTTGGTCCCCAGAGGACAACCAGTCCTTTGCAAGAAAGGATGGTGAGTAGAAGCCAGGTGGAAATGTTACACATCTCCACTACAGTTTATGTCTGAGTGCTTACCTTCCATAAACTCAGGTGACAGGGATTGGTATTACATGCTTCACTATGGCCAGTTGGGGGAATGTGGATCACTCAGGGCCCTTCAGTCCTACCTCTGCGTTGAAGGGATGTGAAGATTACCTAGCCCAGGGACCTTATTTTACAGGTAGCAAAACTGAGTCCCAGTGAGAAGAAGGGCATTGCACAAGACCATGTAAGTGATGTCAAGACCAGGACTTAAACCCAGGTCACATGATCTGTCCTCTATAGGACTTGTTTCTGTTTTGTTTTGTTTTTTTAAGTTTTATTTTATTTATTTAAGTAATCTCTACATCCAACCTGGGGCTCAAACTCACAGCCCTAATATCAAGAGTCCACACCCCCCACCAACTGAGCCAGCCAGGTGCCCCTACAGGACTTGTTCTTTAAAAAAGAAGCAAGAAATACCCCTAGAGAATGTTTGGAGAAAGGAAGGAAGGAAAGAGTGAAAGAAGGAAGGAAGGTGAAAGGGGACAGAAGACAGACATATATATTATAAGAAATTAAGACAGTATGAAAGAATATACAATGAAAAGTAATTTTCCTCCCGTGGATGACTCCTACTCTTCTCTCCAGAGGTAATGATGGTCAAGTCTCCTGTATGTCCTTCTGGAAATTATCAGTGCAAATGCAGAAGTATGTATACCTATAATATATTATCATTGTATTACTATTTTGAAGACCTTTCTATATTACTGCATAGAGGTCTGCATCATTTTTTGTAGTGCATGTAGAGTAATCTAGAATATGGATGTATTCTAATTTATTCAACTAGTCCCCAAGTGATGGACATTTAGGATGTTTCTATTGTAGTCTTTTTCTTCTATAAACAATGCTGCAGGGGAACCTGGGTGGCTCAGTCGGTTAAGTGTCCGACTTCAGCTCAGGTCATGATCTCACAGTCCGTGGGTTTGAGCCCCGTGTCGGGCTCTGAGCTGTCAGCACAGAGCCTGGAGCCTGCTTTGGATTCTGTGTCTCCCTCTCTCTCTGACTGTCCCCTGCTCATGCTCTGTCTCTCTCTGTCTCAAAAATAAATAAAAACATTTAAAAAATTTTTATAAACAATGCTGCAAAGAACACCTTTGTACACACATAGTGTCAACACCTGTGCTCTAGAGGCTAACTCTAAGAGTGGAAATGACACCCTTTAAATTTTTTTTTCAACGTTTTTTATTTATTTTTGGGACAGAGAGAGACAGAGCATGAACGATGGAGGGGCAGAGAGAGAGGGAGACACAGATTCGGAAACAGGCTCCAGGCTCGGAGCCATCAGCCCAGAGCCTGACGCGGGGCTCTAACTCACGGACCGCGAGATCGTGACCTGGCTGAAGTCGGACGCTTAACCGACTGCGCCACCCAGGAGCCCCGGAAATGACACCCTTTAAAGAGTTCATCCTGACGTCACTTTCACCAGAAGGAACCAGGAGTGATAATGTTGGAAGGGATCTTAAGCATCATCAACCCTAGTTGTCCACTTTGCATTATGTGAATGAGGAAACGGAAGTCTTGGGTATGACAGGGACCTGCTGGTAAATTCAGGCTAGACCACTATGGGTTCTAAAAGAGGTTATGGAGGAAAGAGGGAGGGGTTGGGAGTCAGGCAGCGCTGGCTCTGTGCCCTGGCCTGGCAGGGCAGGGAGTGATCAACACAACAGGCTCTGGAGCCAGGCTTTGGATTTGATCTGAACGTAGAAAAACAGCCTTTCTAAATTTCAATTTCTTCACTTGGAAAATGGAGATGATTTCAGTCTTCCCTTAGTCTTTCTTACAGAGTTGCCATGAAGATAAGTGAGATAATGCGTATGAAACAAAGTTTACCTTTTATTACCACCCCCCACTCTGGGTATCTCGATGCCTGCCCCTTGCAAGGGGCATCATTGCAAGGGTTAAAAGGCCCATGAATTGGTGAACTATGGGCACACTTGGCCTCCAGCCATGCTCCGTGTCCCTGCAGTCAAGGCCAAGCTGAGCAAATTCTAACATCTACCCAGAAGCTCTGGCTGCTTCCTCCCTCCAGAGAGGAGCTTGGGTCTGGGGTAAGTCAGAGGGAGGGCTTCAAATGGAAGCCCAGCTATGCTTCCTCCCTATACCGGTCTCCAGGGATGGGCACCTGTGCCTGCCCTGTGCCTGGCATTGACTGTACATTGACTCCTGGAAACTCTGTAAGGGCATCACAATGCCCATTTTTGAGGTGAAGAAAGTGAGGCTCCCAGAGTTAAGGAGATTGCTTCTTTTTTTTTTAAGTTTACCTATTTATTTATTTTGAGAGAGAGAGAGAGAGAGAGAGCAGGAGAGGGGCAGAGAGAAAGAAGAGAGAGAGAATCCAAAATAGATCCAAGCTCCACGCTGAGCCAAACTTGGGGCTCAATCTCATGATCCGAACCATGAGATCATCTCACGACCATGAGATCATGACCTGAGCCAAAATCAAGAGTCAGACACTTTAACGGACTGAACCACCCAGGCATCCCAAGGAGGCTTGCTTCTAAATAAAATTCCCCAGGCAGAGCTGGTGGGGGGGCTTCCTAGGGGGATGGGATCACACGTTGATTGACTATGTAGTTGATTCATTGAGGCACTACTTTGGGGTTTATAATGTGGCCTTTGCATTGACAGGCTGTCTTAGCCAAAGGTGATTAAAAAGGGACACCCCTCTTTACTCCTGTCTGACCTCCTTCTTTTAGTTCCTCCTCTAACTCAGCACCTCCCTCCTGCCCCAGGGGCTCAGGGACCTGTGAACCCTTCACTACACACCGTCCTTCCCCTTACCCTTCAGACCTCACCCCAGGAAGACTTCACTGCCCTTGCTCCCCCCTAATAAGCTCCCTATGATCTGTATGCTCTCATGATTCTTTGGTCTTTCCCCTCAGAGCACTGATCACCCTGCGTAATCAGATACTTCTTTGTGTGGTTCTTTATCAGTCTATCTATGTCCCTGCTGACAGTGAGCCCCTGCAGCTGGCTCTTGTCCTCTGGTTCACTACTCTTTTCCCAGTGCCTGGCACCATGATCAACACACAGTAGGCGCTCAGGTACCTGTGTCCTTCCTCTCTGAAAGGGAATAGTTCTACCTGCTACCAGTGTTGTTCTGAAGATTAAATAGGACAAAGCTCTCCAAGGTGCCTGGCCCAAAGTCGGGCCGGCCTGGCCCAGCCCTGGACTATTCTCTAAGGACCTGCATATTTCTCAAGTGGGTGTGGAGCAGAGGGAAGGGAAGAGGGTCCGCATGGGTTGGCAGGGGTCTCCCCCTGCTGCCGGGCCCACAAAGGGCGCCTTGTGTGGAACTGGTGGCAGGATGCCTTGTGGGACAGCTGGGCCCAGGGCTGCCAGACCTGGGCTGGGCTGGGCTGGGCACTTGGCCACAGGCAACCCTCTAAGGACCCTTTCATCTGAGTCCCAGCTGCCACTTGGCTGGCTGGCTCAAAGCCCGGCCGCCTGGAGAGGAGAGGGGCTGGCAGCTTTGTCTCAGGAAGAACAAAGAGAGGGATGAGTGGGAGGAGGGCAGAGGGAAGCAGTGCTTGCTCTTGGAATCAGGCCAAAGGGAAACAAGATCCAGTCATAGGCAACACCAAGGGGCTGTTTGAATTCTTTTGTTGCCATAGCATCAAACAAGACAGGATTGCAAAGAGCATCTCAGGCAACATCCCAACACCCACCATGTTATAATGGAGAATTAAGGCCCAGAGGGAAGCAGAGACCTGCCGAAGGTGACACACGAATGGCAGAGCCATAACTAGAGCCCTGATCTCTTGTCTCCCAGGGATGGAGGAATCTGAAAGAGCCGCTTCGTCTCTGAGATCCTCAGGGTTCTCATACTTAAAGTGTAGGGAGTGCTAGTTCCAATTTTGAATGGTGAGGGTCAAATGTACTAATGGATATAAAAGGAAGATGAGGTCCATTTGAGTTGGGACTTGAAAATTGTTTTACAGAGAGCTATGGGGAAAGGTATTCTGAACAGCATAAATAAAGGCATTGACTTGCTGGGTGTATTTCAGGGAAGACCGGACTGGGGAAGAAACAGGAAATGAAGCGAAAAGCCCAGGCTGCTTGGTCATGTGAGAAGTGCCCACTGTCTCCCTGAGTGTCTAGCCCTCCTTTCTGGGGTAATGACCCTTCAGAACTCATCTTCCCCATGGAATTGCTCCGGCTCGTGCATCTGATCAGCCTGCAGGGACAAGTTGGACCATGCAAGGGTCAGTGGGCACAGGGGCTATGCAGAGCCTGTGGGAGGCTCTCCAGCCAGACGCGGTGGGCAGGGAAGCTTGCCTTGAGGAGATCACAGCAGCCTCCCCGTGCTCTATCCCATTTGCAGAATCCTGATGTTCAAGGTATATACTATGCCCAATGACTTAGGCCATTTGGGCTGTTATACCCAAAATGCCATAAACTTCGTGGCTGTTAAACAACAAACATTTCTTTTTCATAGTTCTGAAGGTTAGGAAGTACAAGATCATGGTGCTGGTAGATTTGGTGTCTGGTGAGAGCTCACTTCCTGGTTCATAGACAGCTGTCTTCTCATTGTGTCCTCAAATGGTAGAAGGAAGACTCTCTGGGGGTCTTTTTTATTTTTTTAATTTTTATTATAATTTATTTATTTTTTAATGTTTATTGTTGAGAGAGACAGAGAGAGACAGAGCATGAATGGGGGAGGGGCAGAGAGAGAGGGAGACACAGAATCTGAAGCAGGTTCCAGGCTCTGAGCTGTCAGCACAGAGCCCAACACGGGGCTCAAACTCATGAACCATGAGATCATGACCTGAGCCGAAGTCAGATGCTTAACCGCTTAACCGACTGAGCCATCCAGGCGCCCCCCCCCCCCTTTAAGGATTTTTATGGTTTTAGATCTCACAGTGGTCTTCCATCCATTTTGAGGTTTTTGCCTATGGTGTAAGAATGTGGTTGAGTTTCATTCTTTTGCATGTAGCTGTCCAGTTTTCCCAACGCCATTTGTTAAAGAGACTCTTTTTCCCATTTTGTATTCATTCTTCCTTTGTTGAAGATTAATTGACCATATAATTGTGGGTTTGTTTCTGAGTTTTCTATTCAGTTCCAAGATCTGCCTCATTCTTTTTAATAGGTATATAGTATTCCAAGACATTGACAAATAAAAAATCATGGTTTATTCAACCATACCTCTAAATTTCTAATTGTTGCCACCACAAACAAAACAGTGATACACGTATTTGTTCATATTCTTACAGAGAAGTTTTTATTTCTATTGGATAGGTTCTCAAAAGTGGGACTATTGGGTCAAATGGTGGGCACCTCTTTCCAATCAGCAAAGCTTAAGGAACTTTGTCCCTGTATCCTTACCACCTCTGGCATATTGTTATTCTTCTTAATATTTGCCAAAATGACAGATTAGAAATATCACAGCATTGCTCCTTTGATTGCATTTTCTCAACCCCTGCTAAATTTTGGTAACTTCAGTTATTTTATTTTTAATTTTTAGAAGTTCTATTTGGCTTTTCTCAAATCTGCTTGGGTAATTTTTTAATTTTTATTTTAGAAATAGAGACAGAGAGCCAGTAGGGGCAGAGGGAAGGGAGATAGAGAGAGAGAGAGAGAGAGAGAGAGAGAGAGAGAGAGAGTATCTTAAGCAGGCCCCATGCTCAGCACAGAGCCCCTGACACGGGCTTCATCCCACGACCCTGAGATCATGAGATTCGGATGCTCAACCAACTGGGACACCCAGGTACCCCCAAATCTGCCTTGATCATATCTTTTTTTTAAGTTTATTTTGAGAGAAAGAGAGAGGCAGGGAGAGAGATAATCTCAAGCAGTCTCCATGCTGTCAATGCAGAGCCGGATGAGGGGCTCAAACTCTTATGAACTGTGAGATCACGACCTGAGGTAAAATCAAGAGTCAGACGCTTAACCAACTCTTGACAGCACCGAGGTGCCCCTTTGATTATAAATTTTTGCTCTTCACTCATCTTTTAGATAACACTTATATTTATTTAAGTCCATTAAACATTTATTGTATTTTTTATTTTTTTATTTTGTGTGTGTGTGTGTGTGTGTGTGTGTGTGTGAGACACAGAGAGAGAGAGAGAGAGAGAGAGAGAGAGAGAGAGAGAGAAAGGATACCAAGTAGACTCCACACCCAATGTAGAGCCTGATTCTGGGCTCAAACTCACGACCATGAGGTCATGACCTGAGCTGAAACAGTTGGATGCCCAACCAGCTGAGCCACCCAGGTGGCTCATAGCCCATTAAACACTTATTTTATATTTTATATCCAATTACCTCAATATCTGAGGTGCTTGTGAATCTGTTGACTCTTGCTCATGGCTCTTTATTTACTTCTGTAGTTTGAGGCTTTAGATTGTGAGTGTGTATTTGTTGGACTATGTGAGTTCTTTCAAGCTTGGTGTGACTGTGGACTTTCCTCCAGGATGGGTTTTCATTTTCTTTGTCAGGCATCTGAGGGCTTAACCATTCCAGGTCCATTTAAATTAAATTCCTCGCTGATATTGCTGCTTTTGACCATTAAACAAGTGAATATTTGGGCCCCAGATCCATTTGAGCTTTAGCCTATAATCAGACCTTTTCGGGGAAGACTTTTCCCTCCCCAGAACCAGGGAATGAAGCAGGTACAGCATTCTTCTTTGAGTGGAGAATTGTTTTATAATTTACCCTTTTATAGTCTCTGATCTGACATTCTACCCTGTGAGTATCCCAGTCTTTGTCTCCTACTTTCTCTCCTTAAAATACAGACATACCTTTTTTTTATTGCACTTCACTTTATTGTGCTTCACAGATACTGCGGGGTTTTTTGGTTTTTTTGTTTTGTTTTGTTTTTTAACAAACTGAACGTTTGTGGCAATCCTGCCTCAAGCAAGTGTGTCAGCACCACACTTCACTCACTTTGTGTCTCTCCACAACATTCACTCACTTTGTGTCTCTCTGTCATATTCTTGCAATATTTCACTTTTACACTATGACTATATTTGCTATAGTGGTCTGTGATCAGTGCTCTTTGATGTTCCTACTGTAATTGTCTTGGGGTGCCATGAACCATGCCCATCTAAGATGGCACATTTAATCAATAAATGTTGTGTGTGTTCTGACTGCTCCACTGACCAGCCATTCCCCCCTCTCTCTCCCTCTCCTTGGGCCTCCCGATTCCCTGAGACACAATAGCATTGAAATTAGGCCAGTGAATAAACCTATACTGGCCTCTAGTTGTTCAAGTCAAAGGAAGAATTACACATTTCTCACTTTATTTATTTTTAATGTTTTTTATTTATTCTTGAGAGAGAGACAGAGACAGAGACAGAGTGTGAGCAGGGGAGGGTCAGAGAGAGAGAGAGAATCTGAAGCAGGCTCCAGGCTCTGAGCTGTCAGCAAAGGGCCCGATGCAGGGTTCGAACTCACGAACCGTGAGATCATGACCCAAGCCGAAGTCGGCTGCTTTACCGACTGAGCCACCCAGGTGCCCCACACATTTCTCACTTTAAATCAAAGCTAGAAATGATTAAGTTTCATGAAGAAAGCTTGTCGAAAACTGAGACAGGCCAAAAGCTAGGTTTCTTACACCCAACAGCCAAGGTGTGTATACCAAGAAAAATTTCTTGAAGGAACTTAAAAGTGCTATTCCAGTGAACACATGAATGGTATGAAAGGAAACAGACTTATTGCAAGGTGGGGAAAGTTTGGGTGGTCTGGATAGAAATCAAACCAGCCACAACATTCCCTCACACCAAAGCCTAATCCAGAGCAAGGCCCTAACTCTCTTCAATTCTACAAAGGCTGAGAGAGGTGAGGAAGCTGCAGAAGAAAAGTTTGAAGCTAGCAGAGGCGGGTTCCTGAGGTTTAAGTTCTCAAGCCCCAGGTTAGGAGTAGAGATTACTTAAAAATTAAAAAAAATCTTTTAAAAATTTTTTCAAAAGAAAAAAAAAGGAAATAAATACATTTCATAAGGCTATAGCTGCCATAGAGAGTGATTCCTCTGATGGATCTGGGCAAAGTCATTTGAAAACCTTTTGGAAAGGATTCACCATTCTAGATGCCATGAAGAACATTCATGATTCATAGGAAGAGGTCACAATTTCAACATGAACAGGAGTTTAGATGTTGATTCCAGGGGTGCCTGGGAGGCTCAGTCGGTTGGGTGTCTGACTTCAGCTCAGGTCATGATCTCAAGGTCTGTGAGTTCGAGCCCCACATCGGGCTCTGTGCTGATAGCTCGGAGCGTGGAGTCTGCTTTGGATTCTGTGTCTCCCTCTCTCTCTGCCTCTCCCCAATTCATGCTCTCTCTCAAAAATAAATAAAACTTGGAAAAAAAAAAAAGAAGTTGATTCCAGCCCTTGTAGGTAAATTTGAGGGATTCAAGACCTCCGTGGAGGAAAGTAACTGCAGATCTGGTGGAAACCACAAAAGAACTAGAATTAGAAGTAGAGCTTGAGGGCGTGCCCGACTTGCTGTAATCTCAGGATAAAACTTGAATGGATGAGGAGTTACTTCTTGTGGATGAGCAACGCAGTTGGTTTCTCGAGGTGGAATCTACTGCTGGTGAAGATGCTGTGAAGATTGTTGAAATGACAACGACAAATGTAGAAAATTATATAAACTTAGTTGTTAAAACAGCTACAGGGTTTGAAAGGATTGACTCCAATTCTGAAAAAAGTTCTGAGGGTAAAATTCTATCGAACAGCATTGTGTGCTACAGAGAAATCATTCATGAAAGGAAGGGTCAATGGATATGGCAACTTCATTGTTGTTTTATTTTAAGACATTGCCAAAGCCACGCCAGGCTTCAGCAACCACCACCCTGACCAGTCAGCAGCCATCAGTATTGGGGCAAGACCTTCCACCAACACAAAGATTATGAACTCTGTACTGTTTTCCATAGTGGTTGTATGTTACTGAGTCAATCTTTTTTACTTTATTTTTTAGAACAGTTTTAGATGTGCAGAGAAACTGAGAAGAAGCACACTCAGTTTCCTCTATTTTTTTTTAAGCTTCCATTTTTAAGTAATCTCTACACCCAACATGGGGTTCAAATCTACAGGCCCAAGATCAAGAGTTGCATGCTCTACGGACTGAGCCAGCCAGGCATCCCTTCCCCTGTTCTTAGCATATTTCATTTGTATGGTACACTTGTTACTGTTAATGAGCCAACACTGATACACTATTATTAACTAAAGCCAATGGCTTATTCATATTTCCTCAGTTTTTACCTAATGTCTATTTTCTTTTCCAGGATCCCATCTAGAATTCCACATTACATTACATTTAGTTGCCATGTTTCTTGGTTGTGACAATTTCTCAGATTTTCCTTGTTTTTAATGACAATTCTTGTTTTGAGAATTATTGGTCAGGTATGTCATGGGATGCCCCTCTATTGGAATTTTTTTAAGTTTATTTATTTATTTTGAGAGAGAGAGAGAGAGAGAGAGAGAGAGAGAGAGAGCAAGCAGGGCGGGGCAGAGAGAGGGAGAGAGACCATCCCAGGCACTGTTAGTGCAGAGCCTGATGTGAAGCTCGAACCCACCAGCTGTGAGATCATGACCTGAGCCTAAATCGGTTGCTTAACCGACTGAGCTACCCAGGTGCCCCGGAATTTGTTTGATGTTTTGTTTTGTTTTGATTTGTTTCATGATTAGATTGGGATTATGGGGTTGAGCAGACGATCACAGAGATAAAGTGCTATTTCCATCACATCACATCAAGGGTACTTACTGTCATCAAAATATGAGTCTTGATGTTGACCTTGATTACCTGGCTGAAATAGGGTTTATCAGTTTTCTCTTTTTTTCCTTTGCACACTATCCTCTTTGGAAGAAAGTCACTATGCATGCACAGACCATACTTTAGGAGTGAGGAGTTACGCCCCGGCCCCTTAGGGGTTTGTTTTAACAAGCAAAATAACCCACACAACAGTTATTTTAGCTCTTTTCATCGTTGGTCATGCTTTGCACTTTTAGCAGCTGATCTGAAGTGGATAAATATCCCACACTGGCCACCAGTATCTCTTGGAGCCCACTTTCCTCGTTTGTAAAATAGGTGTTGTTTATCCACCGTAGGATTGTAGGGAGTAGAAAGTCTCCTGCTGTCAGTGTCAGTTCCCTCCGCCTCCCCCGTTTGGCTGTCTGGGAAGCCCCTCCCACAGAGGGTCAGTGACCAGACTAGGGACTCATGGCAACCCTGTCGGAGCCCAAGTCAACCCCGGGCTCTAACCACACCCTGGACGCACTTTGCCCCACCTGGGGGGCGTGGAGCAAAGGTGCACTTCCGCCAGCCAGCCACAAGTACCTGGCACGTGGCAGGGCTGGGCGCCCAGCTGCCTGCGGGAACGGGAAGATGAGCCTTCCCTCGGGGCCCCGCTCCCTGCGGCTCCACCGGGCCTCGCCCCCCGCGGGCCCGCCGGTGGTGAGTGCGCAGGAGGGGCGGGTGGGTGGGCGGCTTATGCCCCTGTCCCCGCGCCTCTGCCTTCTTTCGCTCCTTCCAGTGACCCCCCGTGCGCCCCTTTGTCGGGGTCTGAGTTCCCTTGCTTCTGGAGGGCCTCTGGCTCGCACTCTTCTCTTCTAGCTGGTTCTGGCTTTGATCGCTCTCCTTAGGCGCAAGGTGCCCCGTCCCCTTCCGGCTCAGTCCAGCCGCTCCTCTTTGACCTCTTTCCTGAGTGGGTGCTTTTGTTGGTCTTCTGTGTTCAGTCTTTGTTTTTAGCTGTTTTCTGCGTGTCTCCTCTTGGTCTCCAGGCTCGTCCTAGTGCACCCCTCTTCCTTTGCCCTTCCTCCTCCCGTGTTTGGGAGAAGACGACCCAACTAAAGGCTGCCTTACCCACCACATCCCCATCCTCTCCAGCCTGCCCCTGCCCACTGGCTGGATCCTGAGTCCTCCAGCTTGCCGGCCTCCTCCTGGGGCTTGGTAGAGGGGAGTTTGCTGGGGAGGAGAAGGGGTGGGGGTGGGATCAGGAAAAGGCCCAGCGCACTTCAGGAGCAGAACATTCTAATCTCCGGTGGCTAGGTGCCATCCTGAAGACTTGTAGGAAGACAAAGCAGATCCAGCAGTGGGGAGACTGTGGCTCTTTCCCATAGGGCAATGGTGACATCACTGTGGTTGACACAGTCACCAGCTCAGTGGTAGGGCCGCCCTAGGTGCTCAATAAATGTCTGCATGAATTACTGAGCAAGAGGGGGAGCCAGCACGGGGCATGATGCCAGGTAGGGAAAGATTGGCTTTTATCAGAATACCAGGCACTCTTATAAATCAGTGCAGCAGGTAAGCTCCAGTCAATTGAACAGCCATTTATCGAGCATCCTGGTGTGCTGAGCCCTGTAACAGGTACTGGTGACATAAAGATGAATCTGGGATAGTCAGCTCTTAGGAACCTTGCAGCTTAATTGGGAATACAGATGAACAAATGGAATTATAAGAGTTAACTACCATGACGACAGAAGTACAGGGCCCTGTAGGATCACAAGGAGACAACCCATCTAGAAAGATTCCTGGAGCAATTAACTTGAAGGATGAGTGGGCTAAGTAAAGGGAATGTGGGCGGCAAATGAGTGAAGTCTTGGGGGCCGTGGGGACCAGCCTGTTCTGGATGGGTGGGAGAGAGAGGTTCTGGTAGCTGATTGCCAGGGCTGCAAAGGACCTTGTAAACCTCATGAAAGAGTCTAGAGTTTATCTGGAAGGGAATGCAAGGTTACCCAAGGGTTTGTTTTATTTATTTTTTACTTTTTAATTTTTTATTAGAAAGAAAGAGCAGGGGAGAGGGGCAGAGAGAGAAAGAGAGAGAGAGAATGTCAAGCAGGCTCCACGTTGAGCATGGAACCTGTCTCAGAGCTGGATCCCACGGACCCTGGGATCATGACCTGAGGCTAAATCAAGACTCTGATGTTCAACGGATTGAGTCACCCAGGTGCCCCTCACCCAAGTGTTTAATGCAGATTAACCAGATCAGATTTGCATTTCAGAAAAATTGCTCTGGTGTTAGAGATTGGACTGGGGGAGGGCAATCAAGGGAGCAGAGGGCTGTGGAATTGACCAGGATTTAGAATCACCAGGACTTGGTTACTGATTATTCGTGTGGGAAGAGGTTAAGGACTGGAGCAGACTGCTAGATTACAACCTGGATTTCTGGCTCAGATGATTGAGATGGGGGACAATGGAAAAGGTCAAGGTTGTGGAGTGGGGAGAGATTTGAGGGACTTGGGGGACATGTGAATGGAGATGTCCCTCCATTGACTCTACTAAGGGTGACCTTAGGAAATGTATGAATGTTTGGCAGGGGGTTTTGCAGGTGTGTAGGGACCCTTTAGACTACAACTGGGTGAAAGCTAGGTCTGATTCGTCCCAGTGCCCTTAGGGAGGGCCAGCTCTGGAGCAAGGGCTCCTAAAGACTGGCTTTAGGAGACAGGCTGAGCCTGAGAGAGTCTTTCTTACCCGGGAATGCTCCTTCAGGGTGATTGGTAGAAAAGGTGGGGCAGAGGGGCCACAAAAATGGGCAGATGGTCCAGAAGAGGGGCGGAAAAGAAGTCTTTATCTGCTAGAAACATACTGTAGTATTTGTGGATGAGGTAGGAGGTCTTGGATTTCCAAAGAAACTGGGAGAGTTTGGGGAAAAAAAGGAGGGAAACAAGGGACAGAACTAAGAAGTTCGGGAACAAGACCGAGGTCTTATTTGGTAAACAAATGGGGCTGAGGATATCAGGGCAGGAAGCTGTTTTGTGAAGCATCTGGAAATGAGCTTCAGAAACAACACTTGAAGTGATTGGACTCATTAGACTTTCAGAGCTGGAGAGGCTTAGAGCTCTCTTCGTCCATTTTGCCTCCCTATTTCATAGATAACTAGGCTTAGGCCCACAGAAGAAAGTGAGGGGCCCCAGGCACATCGCTAATTACTGGCAGCAGTGGGACTGGATGTCTGGAGGAGTAGGACACCCATTCTGTACTGGAGTCAGACTTACAGGGGTTTGAATGCAGCTCTGACTTCACTTCCCAGCTATGTGACCCATCTTTCTGACCTCATAGGGGGACCTCCAGAGCACCTGTGAGCTTTCAGTGGTACAGGAGTGATGATGAAGCACATGGATCCATTCAAGGGTTAAAGTCTGCAACTTTGCGTTTAACTGCCTGCTTCACAGAGCCACCTCAGGGTTAACCAAACATCCTTGCCGAGGGGCCTTGAGGTTTATGGGAGAAAGAGGAAGTCACAGGTTCTGGGTTTATTTTTCTCCTGGCTGTATTGTTTGGCTGCTGTCAGAATGCATCCACTCCGTCTCCCTTCTCCACTCCAGCCGGCAAAGCTGTCCCCTGGTAAGAGCTGTTGCCATGGCAACTCAGTTCTTCCCCCCATTAGTTTGGCTGCCTCTGGCTCTCTTTAGTCCAGTACTTCAATCTTAGGGGTAGAGCCCACAGACAAGTTGAGGATGAAGTCACACCTAAATGAGAACCAAGGACATTCCTGAATCCTGTCACTACTCCTGGCTCTGCAAAGACCTGTGGCACAATCTCTGGGTGGAAATGCAGCTTTCCCTCTGACGCTGCACCCATCTTTTCTGCGGCTGCAGCATCACACCGCCTAGGAAACCTTCCCTGACAACCTCCAGCGCACATCCACGCGGAGAGCCTTTGAGTCTCCCCTCTCAGCACCTGCACGTTTCAGCAGTCTGTTTCCCTCTCTCCTTTGTGAACTCCTCGAGGGCGGGGACTGTGTCCTATTCATCTGCTCAGGAGGAGGCTTGAAAGTAAGAGGTCCTCTCTACCTTTTTTATTTTTTTAAGTTTATTTATTTCTCTTGAGAGACAAGCAGGGGAGGAACAGAGAGAGGCTGAGAGAGAGAATCCCAAGCAGGCTGGGCACCATCAACGCAGAGCCCAATGTGGGGCTCGAACACATGAACCATGAGATCATAACCTGAGCTGAAATCAAGACTTGGTTGCTCAACAGACTGAGCCACCCAGGGCCCCCTCTTTTTCAAATGACTGAATAATTAAGGGAGTGAAGAGTGGAGGTATTTAAAGGTTGAGCACTAATTGATGTAATGACTAAGAGCACATGCTTTGGGGTAAATTGGTCCTGAGTTTAAGTTCTGAGATCATCACTTAATAGCAAGTTGATTTAGGCAATTTGCTTCAGCCCCTTAATTCTTAGTTTCTTCATCTGTAAAATGGGGATTTAATACATTCTTCACAGGAGCACTGTGAAGACTGAGTTAGGAATTGAATGCAAAGCACTTTGCACAGTCACTAGACTATGAGGGGAGAGACTGTCCTGCTTGTTCCTCACTGTGCACCAGGTATCTGGCACATCCGTATTTTAGTGACCAAGTGTGTGAATTTAATTTTATTATTTTTTTACGTTTATTTATTTATTTTGAGAGAGAGAGAGAGAGAGAGAGAATGAGGGAGGGGCAGAGAGAGGGAGAGAGAGACAATCCCAAGCACCATCATTGCAGAGCCAGACTCAGGGCTCAGACTCACAAACCGTGAGATCATGACCTGAGCCGAAATCAAGAGTTGGACGCTTAACTGACTGAGCCATCCAGGATCCCTGTATTTTTTTATTATTATTTTTAAATTTTTTTTAACTTTTTTTTTTTTATTTATTTTTGAGACAGAGAGAGACAGAGCATGAACGGGGGAGGAGCAGAGAGAGAGAGAGACACAGAATCAGAAGCAGGCTCCAGGCTCCGAGCCATCAGCCCAGAGCCCGACGCGGGGCTGGAACTCACGGACTATGAGATCGTGACCTGAGCTGAAGTCAGACGTTTAACCGACTGAGGCACCCAGGAGCCCCTTTATTATTATTTTTAATGTTTACTTATTTTTGAGAGAGAGAACACACATACCTGTGGGTGCGTACACGTGAGGGCATGCGCCAGTGGGGGAGGGGCAGAGAGAGGGGACAGGGGATCCGAGCTGTGAGCACAGAGCCCGATGTGGGGCTTAAACCCATGAACCGTGAGATCATGACCTGAGCCGAAGTTGGAGGCTTAACCAACTGAGCGACCCAGGTGCCCTGAGTGAATGAATTTTAAATAAGCAGAGTTATTCAGGAAGCTGGTTTGTAAGGATAACAATTAGTGTATCACCTCACATATAATAATCTGGTATTTTTGTTAGGTCTGTTGGCAGCACTTAGTATTCCCTAAACGCATCCTGACTCTGTCTGTTTCCACGTCCCCCTCTGTGCTTGCCTGTGGGCATCCCGAGGCAGGTACCATGTGCATCTTAACCACATCCTTAGTGCTCATCTCAAGGTTTGGCATTGAGAAGAGGCCTCTAAAAATTCCATTGACCAGCTAAACCTAACTTCCATTGACACCACACTTTACAGTTTATGAGGCAATTTTATACCCATTGTATCCAGTGTTACTGACCTTTTCAGCACCAAGAATATTCCTGTTATTTAACCCCCACCGGCCCACATTCTGAAACACATCTATCAAACAAATTCCCTTAGTTAATTAATCAAAGTCATGCCAACCGCTAATAGGAACTTCTGACCTACATTAAATAAGATTTTTTATTCCCTGGGTGGCGCCTGGGTGGCTCAGTCTGTTGAGTGTTGACTCTTGATTTCAGCTCAGGTCATGGGAACGAGCCCTGCGTTGGGCTCCGTGCTGAGCATGGAGCCTGCTTGGGATTCTCTTTCTCTCCCACTGCCCCTCTCCCTCACTCGTGAACTCTCTCTCTCTCTAAAATAAAAAATAAATAAAAGAATGTGTATCCCCAACGCCCACCATGGGGTGTGGACATGTAGGAAGTACCCAAGAAATGCTTCCTGTATGCAATGAATACATGTATGGTTTCTTTTTTTTTTTTTTTTTTATGAAATTTATTGACAAATTGGTTTCCATACAACACCCAGTGCTCATCCCAAAAGGTGCCCTCCTCAATACCCATCACCCACCCTCTCCTCCCTCCCACCCCCCATCAACCCTCAGTTTGTTCTCAGTTTTTAAGTCTCTTATGCTTTGGCTCTCTCCCATTCTAACCTCTTTTTTTTTTTTTTCCTTCCCCTCCCCCATGGGTTCCTGTGAAGTTTCTCAGGATCCACATAAGAGTGAAACCATATGGTATCTGTCTTTCTCTGTATGGCTTATTTCACTTAGCATCACACTCTCCAGTTCCATCCACGTTGCTACGAAAGGCCATATTTCATTTTTTCTCATTGCCACGTAATATTCCATTGTGTATATAAACCACAATTTCTTTATCCATTCATCAGTTGATGGACATACATGTATGGTTTCTTAGCCTCTCTGAGGCTATATATAATCTTAGATCTGAGCCTTGGGAACCTTGGGAACTTCTGACTTCACAACACCTCCATATCCCCATTTTAGAAATGAGGAAATGGGCCCAGGGAGGGAAAAAGCCTTGCCCAAGGCCACAGACTTTGTGAGCATTGTCACTGGGACTTGCTTCCCTAGCGGCGTCTTGGACTAATATCCTTTAGTATTCTGTCGATGAAAATAAGCCACGAGCTCCCTGGAGGTGGCGCTGTTGGTTTCACTCTGCCTCTTGTGCCCTCAGGTATCTCCCGTCGTGGAGCTTAACGTAGGAGGCGAGTTGTACACCACCACCGTGAGCACCCTGAGAAAAGTCCCGGGTTCAAAGCTGGCAGAGATGTTCTCCAGCTCCACTAAGGCCTGCCTAGATGCAGAAGGCCGCTTCTTCATCGATCGTCCCGGCACTTATTTCGGACCCGTCCTGGACTACCTGCGCAGCGAGCAGCTGCCCACACAGCACATCCCGGAGGTGTACCGTGAGGCGCAGTTTTACGAAATCAAGCCTTTGGTCAAGCTCTTGGAGGACACGCCGCAGATCTTTGGTGAGCAGGTGGCTCGGAAGCAGTTCCTGCTGCGGGTGCCCGCCTACAGCGAGAACCTGGAGCTCATGGTGCGCTTGGCACGCGCCGAGGCCGTGGCGGCACGCAGCTCCACAGTGCTGGTGTGCGTGGTGCGCACTGAAGAAGAGGCAGCCCAGTGCGCAGAGGCCCTGCGCGTCTTCGAGTTTGAAAAGAAGTCGGTTGTCAAGTTTGGACCTTGGAAGGCAGCCCCGCAGGTCAAGGACCTCCTGGACTGCGTGAAGATGGACATTGCAGCCCAGGGGTACCAGGTATACTATGAACACTACTCCGAGAGAACATTACGGGCCAAGTATTTGAATTACTTTTATACATTCCTCTTCATCTGGTGGTGATCCCCAGGGGCCAGGGGCAGAGGCAGTGTGTTATGGGTTCTGGTGGGACTTATGAAATTGAAAATTGCCTTCAAAAGCCATCTTCCAGGGGAGCCTCGGTGGCACAGTCGCTAAGCGTCGGACTTGAGCTCAGGTCATGATCTCACAGTCCATGAGTTTCAAGCCCCCCTTCAGGCTCTGTGTGGACTCAGAGCCTGGAGCCTGCTTCAGATTCTGTGTCTCCCTCTCTTTTTGCCCCTCCCCTGCTGGTGCTCTGTCTCTCTCTCTCTCTCTCTCTCTCTCTCGCAAAAATAAATAAACATTAAAAAAAAGTTTTTAAAAAGCCATCTTCCTTTAATTTCATAAACAAACATCAAACAGTTTCTAAGGTGGTCTAGGAGGCTGGCCCCCTAATAATTGTCTATCCCCCTGCTGAGAATTTTGTGCTCACTGCAACTGACTCCACTGTGCTTGCCTCATGAGGTGCAGCTGCTTCCTCTTTAAAGCCTCACCTACCTGCCAGACGCTTCCAGTCAAGTCCAAAACAAGGCTGAGGTGAGTTGGAATGTTTTGACAATGCTTTGGCTGGAGATGTGGGATGATAACAGGAAAATAACAGGATACCACTGACCTAGATAATACGATCCGAAAATACAATCTACTCAGCCTCAGCTTGTGGTCTAATCCTTTAGCCCTGTTATGTGCTTTCACGAGGAAGATGCCAAGTTCATACCTATGGTAGACGCCACTCAGATCTCCCTTTTCCAAATGCTGTGTTGACTGCTGTAGCTTCACAGCTGTTTTCTCTAGAGCAGTGATTCTCAAAAGTGTGGTCCCTAGACCAGCAGCATCAGCAATACCTGGGAGCTTCTTAGAAATACAAATTCTCTGGCCCCCACCCTTGACCTACTGAATCAGAAACAGTGTTGGCCCAACAGTCTGTTTTAATAAGCCCTCCAGGTGATTCTGATGCACCCTAATTTTGAGATCTGCTCTGGAAAAGAATTGCCATCTTGCTTGTGTAGAGATAGAGAAGACTGAGCCCTTACCTCAAAGGAGGAATCAATTCTGGTGCAGTTCCTGTTCTGGGCCTCCTTGTGGGATCAGGTGAAGTCAGTCCTCATTTGAGGCCACATTCTGTTTGTTTGTTTTTAACATTTATTTATTATTGAGAAACAGAGCATGAGCATGGGAGGGGCAGAGAGAAGGGGAGACACAGACTCTGAAGCAGGCTCCAGGCTCTGAGCTGTCAGCACAGAGCCTGATGCGGGGCTCGAACTCACAAATCATGAGATCATGACCTGAGCCGAAGTCGGACGCTTAACCGACTGAGCCATCCAGGCGCCCCTTGACGCCACGTTCTTAATTAGGATTCTTCTTCTGCTGTATCCTACTTCTCTCCCTTTCCCCTGAGAGCACATCCCCAATATACCACTTGCACAGAGTCTCTGTTTCAGGCTCTGCTTCTCAACCTGACAGTAACAGAACTCTAAGGAGGACATGGGTAGACATTCAATCTTTTCCAAGTCCAAGTCTGGGAGAGACAACCCCCTTCCTCTCCTGCCTGCTAGGGTGACCATCTGTCCTCAAGATCAAGGTTAATTTTCAGGGTTTAAGGAATTACTACTATCAGGGAGTTTAATTTTAAACATAATTGCTCAGAATGGTCATTTTTTCTTATTTTCAAAAATTTCCCCATGTTTTCCTTTTGGTATTTAATATGGCTGCCAATTTTAAGTGGAAAAATCCTGAATATTTGAACTTTTTATCATGAACCATTTCATTATTTATCAAGAACCTGAAAAAAAAAGTTTATACTCTTTGGTCAGTAATTACATTTATGAGATTAGATTCCCAGGAGATACTCTTTTCCATAAGAACTAAATAGGATTGCTTAAAATCTCAATTTTGTGAATTCTGAAAAGGTCAATGTCCTCCTGAAGATTTCTGCATATTCCCGGAGGGTTTGTTTTCTTATGGTCCGTTCTGGTTCTCTGCTTCTGCTGGATTCATGGATCATCTAGATGTCTTCAGCTTGTTGTTGCTGTTCTATACGATGCTCACCCAGGTTGAACACTCCTATCTTTTTCTTAATTTTTACAAATGCTGCTTCCACAAGCCATTTGTGAACGTAGCAGACTGTGGCAAATGCAGGCAAATAAAATGGAGGTAGTTTACAAGACAGAAATGCAAATAACTTCAAACTGAGAGTATTCGACACATCTGTTCTTAAAAAATCTCAGTCACCCCCATCACTAGGAACTTTTCACTAGTAGATTGTGTTTGTTTCCTGTTTTTTTTTTCCCTCCCTGTTCTTGCCATGCTTCTCTGTAGGTGGGAGTAATCTTCCCCACCCCACTGACTTCATGCTTGGCTTCATGACCTAATCTGGCCAATGGAATATGCATGGAAGTGACTGTGCCAATCCCAAATTCAGGCTTTAGAAGCATGCCAAGTTTCCATCAGCCCTCTTGTGTTCTTGTCATTTACCAGGAGAAGACCACGTTCCAGTTTAGCTGCCTCTTTTATTGCTTTGGCTGTAGCCTGCATGCATGCCCATAGGATCTCACTCTCTTCCTGAACGATTTACCAAATTATTGTATTAAACAAAGGCAATTTCAACATTCCCTCCCCAATCCCAATCCATAATACAGTTAAGATAACATACTATTTTTATCCCACTTAAATTATAAAAGCAAAACAATGGGAAATAAGTCAAGTGTATTGTATTACATCTATATAATGCAATGTTATACAGCAATTAAAATTATATTTATAGAGGCTTAAAATTATTGGGGAGGAGAATACTCATTTAATTCAATGCAATTTAATTTAATTTGTGCTCCAAAAAAGGACTTATGGTGGTGGGGTTTACAGGACTATGAAAAAAAGAAATATCCAAAAATATATTAATTAAAAGTACATAAATTAAGTGGAAACTCTTAGTTGCCTACCCAATAATACCATCTCCCCCTTTCTTGTTTCCTAATAGGAGAAGCAAAATAGTAAAGCACATTAATAATGTTCAAAAAATGATCTCTGGCCATATGCAGGGGTATATGACACTTTTCTGATCTATTGGGATTAACTAAAGAAAATTAGAGTCAAAGGAGGAAAACTTAAAACTGAATGGTAAATATAACTGTCATTATGATCCGAAGGAAAACATAAAGACTGAACCCTGTGAGATTGCCCTCATGGAGGCACCCTAGTTCATAGCTCTAGCCTGGTTTTCACGTCTACATTGTTCTCCTAGAGGACTTTTTTTTTTTTTTAATCCTCTATTGATTATCCCATCCTCTCCTACTCCCCTCGCCATCCATTTCTGCTCTGTTCAGTGTCCTCGAAATCTGATCCCTAGGTACTGCATGCCCAAGCCCCTTCCTGGTTGTCCAAAGACTTGGGAAGTACTAGAATGAAAGATCCATGATAACAAAGCCTGGGGAGTCTGTGTGTGGATGGACCTCTTCGAGTGGGGAAAATATTTGTGTTTCTTAAAAATGGCCACTAGAGGGCACCCATTCTAGAAGAGGCTCTCAAAAAATAAATGGACTCGACCATCTAACCTCTGGATGTCAGTCAGCCTCTTTTTCCAGCTCCCAAGTGCTTGCTAAATAGAATCATGAAAAAGGTGGCCATGATGGCTATGAATGGGCTCTACAATATAGATTTCCTCTTACCAAAGCCAGTCTGGCTCCTGATGGATGTCCAACAGCAGATACCAACACTGAGCTCCTGATACAGTATTATTCCTGGGGAGGGGGAGAGTGAGGAAACTAGACACTTCTTGGTGATAGGTTGATTGCACTGTAAATCAGTTAGCTAGACTGCTCTGTAACAAACTGTTGGAAGCAACACTGACATTTCTAAGCAAATGGCATTGACACCTTTGTTTGACGATGTTTGCAAAACTTCTTAGGGGTAAGGAGATATACTTACAATACAAAAGTATAAATAAATAATAGTAATAAAGTTAATGAAGTTGGTATCACCGTCCAATCCTGGAGCTATCTCAAGATGAGTTAAAAAAAAATGTCTCCCACTGAGTTGGAAGGCAGATTTGTTTTCTGACCAGTATGATAAAGTCTCTCTCCAGAGGGCAGGTTTGCTAGCATTCCTCTCTTAAGATTGAGGGTTTCCTAAGCTCCGTGTTCTTCATCTGTGTTGCAGATCTATTGTGTGCATGACATTTACCTGCATCACCTCCATGGTGCTTGGGGAGCAAAGGGAACCAATGAAAACATGAAATTCATGCTACCTGCTATCATGTGAATAATAAACTATCTAGATCCATTTGGACTTGTCTCCTTACCAACTGAACCTATGTGTCAAATCAACTTAGCATCTTAGGGACTGTCTGACCACATGAAAACCTCCTGACCCCCGAACTTAGTGCCTTAAGGTTATAATCATATAAGGTTTTGCTCACAAAACTACAGATTGGGCAATTCTTCTGGTCTTGGTTGGGCTCCCTCATGCATCTGTAGTCAGATGGTGGATCAGCTGGGGTGGGCTGGTCTAAGATGGCCTCAGCGGGGTCAGCTTGGCTTGTTCCATCTGGTCACTCATTATTCAGCAGACTTGAGTGCACTTATTCTCATGGCAATGGTAGGGTTCCAAAATCAAACAAAAGGCCTGGGGATGCTTAATTGACTGAGCTACCCAGGCACCCCCAGAGATTCCAGCTCTTAATGGAAGCAGCTTCAAGGATGGATTTCAGAGGGTACACATACAGAGAGGGGGAGTATCAGAGTCATTTTTGCAATCATTCTACCACATACTGGATCCTTTCCATCAGGGAGGGAGTGGTGATTGGTCCTCACAGGAGTAGATACATATTCCAGATTTAGATTTGGCTTTCCTGCTGCTATAGATTGGATTCGTGTGTCCCTGCCACCCCCTACCCTGCCCCAAATTCATGTGTTGAGATCCTAATCTGCATTGTCATAGTTATTCCAAAGGTGGGGCCTTTGGGAGATAATTAAGTCATGAGGTAGAATCCTAATGAATGAAATTTGTGGGTTTTTTTTGTTTGTTTTGTTTTGTTTTTGAGCAGCAGGCAAAAGTTTATTACAGTATAAAATTAGAAAGGAAGAATAGTATGAAAGCTCTCTTTGCAGAGAGGGGATATTTGAAAGTGAATGCCCCTCTTTTTTTTTTAATTAAAAAATTTTTTTTAATTTTCTTTTTTTTTTTTTTGAGAGAGAGAGAGAGAGAAACAGAGCGTGACTGGGGGAGGGGCAATGAGGGAGGCACAGAATCCGAAGCAGGCTCTAGGTTCTGAGCTGTTGGCACAGAGCCTGACACAGGGCTCGAACTCATGAACCATGAGATCATGACATGAGCCAAAGTTGGACACTTAACCAACTGAACCACCCAGGTGCCTCTTTTTTAAATTTTTAAAAGTTTATTTTTTTTGTTTGAGAGTAAGAGAGTGAGCAGGGGAGTGGCAGAGAGAGAGAGAGAGAGAATCCCAAGCAGGCTCCAGGCTGTCAGAGCAGAGCCCAATGCAGGGCTCAAACTCATGAACTGTGAGATCACGACCTGCGACGAAACCAAGAGTTGGATGCTTAACCGACTGAGCCACCCAGGCACCCCAGGATTAGTATTCTTATAGAAGAGACCCTAGAGAGCTCCGTTGCCTCTTCTGCCATGTGTGTACACGGCAAGAATACAGCTGTCTATGAACTAGAAAGTGAGCTCTTGCCTGATGGTGAATCTCTCTATACCTTGATCTTGGGCTTCTCAGCCTCCAGAACTGTGAGAAATAAATTTCTGTTTATAAGCCATTTCGTTTGTAGTATTCTGTTATAGTAGCTTATATCTATCTATCTATCTATCTATCAGTCATCTCCTATGGTTCTGGTTCCCTGGAAAACCCTAATAACGCTTAACTGTGATGTTTTTGCCAACCCTACTATTCATGGGTATCTTATGAATTTTCATGGACATTGCTTTGCACTAAGGAACTTATTTTATGATGAAAGAATTATAGGGGTGCCTGGGTGGCTCAGTAGGTTGAGGGACTGACTTTGGCTCAGGTCATGATTTCACCACTTGTAGGTTTGAGCCCCACGTTGGGCTTTGTGCTGACAGCTTGAAGCCTGGAGCCTCCTTCAGGTTCTGTGTCTCCCTGTCTCTCTCTCTGCCCCTCCCCCACTTTCTGTTTCTGCCCCTCCCCCACTCTCTCTCTCTCTGTCTCAAAAATGAGTAAACATTAAAAAAAATTTTTTTTGCAAAGAAATTCTTTAGTTTTCTTAGGTACCCCACCACTCAGATGTAGCTGCTATGATAAAAACAGTGTAATGACCTTTTGCAGACTCACTTATGGGGCTAGCTGAGAGATAAAACATTGTGAATTTGGGGTGCTGTTTTACAGATTTGAGGTATATACCTTATACCAATAGCTAAAATTTAGTACCGTTTCTCCCACAGTTAGAATACATAGGTCTAGGGACTAAGGAGAGGAGGTAAGAGTGGTTCTTGTCATTTTTACACCTAATGACTCATTTATGAATTCTATTCAGAGGGTTTGGAGTATTTAGTTCCCAAGGGAGGAACAGTTCCACCAAAGAACATTGTCATTGTTCTATTACATTATAACATGTGATGAGACTGCCTCCTGGTCATTAGGAGCTCTTCTTGCTGAGCCAAAAGCAGAGAAGGAGTTATTATCTGAGTGAGTAACCCCAATTTCCTAGGAAATTGGGTTGCTGTTACACAATGGGGACAGGGAAGACTGTTTGAAGCTTAAAGGATTCACTGAGGTGTCTCATTCTATTCCCATATGCAATAATGAAGTCAAATGAAAATATCATCAATTCAATAAATACAGTTTTTCATTTCAATATTAAAGAATGTGGAATGGGGGCACCTGGCTGGCTCAGTTGGTGGAGTGTGCAACTCTTGATCTCAAGGTTGTGAGTTTGAGTCCCACATTAGGTATAGAGATTGATTAAACATTTTAAAAAATATTTTTAAAAAATGTGGAATATTCTTGTTTCTATACTAGTCTGGTCCCAGTTTCCCCCTGTATTCAGTTTACTCTCAATATAAACTGAATTTTCTTTCATTTTCTGAGTGCACCCAACTCCTTCCTGCAGCCATATCTAATAATAATGATGTTAGTACTTTTAATAATTGATGCTTAGATGCACATTTAACATCTCTGAAATCAGGACACATCTAAGATTGCTGTTGGTCAATTGTTCATGTGTAGATTGGGTCATGGCAGTTCATGTTTTCATCACTTCCATTGAGTTCTGCATCTGTTGTCTTTAATTGCCATTTAATGAGTCTTCAAAGAGATTACCCTATAATTTGCATTGAAATGAAAAGTTTTAATGTGCACGGAAAGGCATGGAAACACAGCAGTATGACATAGGATACAAATCTACATGTAAATAAGTTTAAAAGGGCTCTTTCAGTAAATATACATAACAAATTAAGCAATAAGAAACCACTGGTTTTAATTTTAGGATTTTTTTTTACTTCTTGATTCTTTTCATTTCTTAACATTTTTCTTAAATTTTTTATGTGTTACCTAAAATAATGGTTTGTTGGCACAAAAACAGACACATAGACCAATGGAATAGAATAGAAACCCCAGAACTAGACCCACACACGTATGGCCAACTCATCTTTGACAAAGCAGGAAAGAACATCCAATGGAAAAAAGACAGCCTCTTTAACAAATGGTGTTGGGAGAACTGGACAGCAACATGCAGAAGGTTGAAACTAGACCACTTTCTCACACCATTCACAAAAATAAACTCAAAATGGATAAAGGACCTAAATGTGAGACAGGAAACCATCAAAACCTTAGAGGAGAAAGCAGGAAAAGACCTCTCTGACCTCAGCCGTAGCAATCTCTTACTCGACACATCCCCAAAGGCAAGGGAATTTAAAGCAAAAGTGAATTACTGGGACCTTATGAAGATAAAAAGCTTCTGCACAGCAAAGGAAACAACCAACAAAACTAAAAGGCAACCAACGGAATGGGAAAAGATATTTGCAAATGACATATCGGACAAAGGGCTAGTATCTAAAATCTATAAAGAGCTCACCAAACTCCACACCCGAAAAACAAATAACCCAGTGAAGAAATGGGCAGAAAACATGAATAGACACTTCTCTAAAGAAGACATCCAGATGGCCAACAGGCACATGAAAAGATGTTCAGCGTCGCTCCTCATCAGGGAAATACAAATCAAAACCACACTCAGGTATCACCTCACGCCAGTCAGAGTGGCCAAAATGAACAAATCAGGAGACTATAGATGCTGGAGAGGATGTGGAGAAACGGGAACCCTCTTGCACTGTTGGTGGGAATGCAAATTGGTGCAGCCGCTCTGGAAAGCAGTGTGGAGGTTCCTCAGAAAATTAAAAATAGACCTACCCTATGACCCAGCAATAGCACTGCTAGGAATTTATCCAAGGGATACAGGAGTACTGATGCATAGGGGCACTTGTACCCCAATGTTCATAGCAGCACTCTCAACAATAGCCAAATTATGGAAAGAGCCTAAATGTCCATCAACTGATGAATGGATAAAGAAATTGTGGTTTATATACACAATGGAATATTACGTGGCAATGAAAAAAATGAAATATGGCCTTTTGTAGCAACGTGGATGGAACTGGAGAGTGTGATGCTAAGTGAAATAAGCCATACAGAGAAAGACAGATACCATATGGTTTCACTCTTATGTGGATCCTGAGAAACTTAACAGGAACCCATGGGGGAGGGGAAGGAAAAAAAAAAAAAGAGGTTAGAGTGGGAGAGAGCCAAAGCATAAGAGACTGTTAAAAACTGAGAACAAACTGAGGATTGATGGGGGGTGGGAGGGAGGGGAGGGTGGGTGATGGGTATTGAGGAGGGCACCTTATGGGATGAGCACTGGGTGTTGTATGGAAACCAATTGGTCAATAAATTTCATATATATATAAAAAAATAAAAAAAATAAAATAATGGTTTGTTTTACTGGCATTGCTGGCAGCTTAGATTAGATAGAATATAGTAATGATATAATAGCTGCTAACATTTATTGAAGGCACTGTTTGTAAGTGCTTTTCATTTTACTCAACACATTTGTATATGTGGTAGTCTCTGTGGTCTGGGATGCCTTTCTTTCTTGAAAATTCACTATTTAAAAAAATTTTTTTTTATATTTTAGGGGCACCAAGGTGGCTCAGTTGGGTAAGCGTCCAACTTCGGCTCAGGCCATGATCTCATAGTTCATGGGTTTGAGCCCCGCATTGGGCTCTGTGCTGACAGCTCAGAGCTTGGAGCCTGCTTTGTCTCCCTCTCTCTCTGCCCCTCCCTTGCTCATGCTCTGTCTCTATCTCTCTCTCAAAAATAAACATTAAAAAATGTTTAAATTTTTTTTTATATTTTAGAGAGAGAGAGAGAGTTTGAGAGAATGCAAGCAGGAGAGAGGGACAGATAGAGAGAGAGAATCCTAAGCAGTCTCCACACTCAGCACAGAGCCCCTGATGTGGGGCTCGATCCCACAAGCCTGGGATCATTACCTGAGCTGAAATCAAGAGTTGTACACTCAACCAAGTGGTGCCCCCCAAATTCACTATTTTAAAGCCAGCACAAAAATCATTTCCTCTGTACTTCCATGAGGCATTGTAGGAATGGAAAATTTTTCTTCCCTTCTAGTTTCTTTGGCTGGCCTATTAATTGAATTGACATAAGGCAGATCAACAGGAGAAAAACAAATTTTATATGTACAGGAGCCCCAAAGACATGAGATCCAAAGACAGTTAGGCAATTGAGGCTTATATGACATCCTGAGCTAGAGAAAAGGGGAAGAGGTCTGCAGCTTCCTTAAGAGGAGAAAGACAATTCACAGAAAGATGAGAGAGCAAATGTCTGGTGAACAAATGTTTGCCATGCTATGCAGATTAAGTCTTTCCAATAAAACATTATCTTTGGTATTAGCACTCTCCTGGTACAGGCCCTCTAAATTCTTGTAGGAAGTTAAGGGGACGGTAAACAGCCCTTCCTGAGTCTGTTGCACCTAGATTATCTTCAGTTAGAAATAATCCACATACCAAAATGTCTTATTTTGGGGTCATTATTCTGCTTCGCCCCCCCCCCCCCATCCTGAGGAAGTTAGTAGGTGTGTTTGAATCACATTCCTCTTATCCAAGGACAATTTTGATGAAGTGGGGGAGGAGGGGTCCAGAGCCAAGGACCAAGAAGGAATTCTTGAAGACATCTTTGGTGCAAAAAGGTGATTTTATTAAAGCACAGGGACAGGACCTGTGGGCAGGAGGAGCTGCACTGGGGTCATGATGGGTAACTCATTATACACCCTCAGGTTGGGAGGTGGTCAGGGATAGAGTAAGTCTCTAAGGAATTTTGGAAGCAACGTTTCCAGGATCTTGAGGGGCTAGCTGGTGCTAGGGAAACACCGTTTATTGCCGATTAGTAAAACCTCAGTCATGAGACCCTTCGGATGTATATTGGGGGGGCATAAGCTTGGAGTATGATTTCAAGGATATATCTTCAGGCAGTTGAGATACAGGAAGACTTACAGGATCCTTAAGGTTGGGATAATGTTAGGCTAAGATCCTCTTTTGCTCCTAGCAAAGTGTTATCATCCAGGCAGCTGGGCTTCTAGACGGAGGTCACTCTGCTGGCTTCAAGGACTTGTCAATGGGTTTATAGGCAGTAAGGGAATTTAATTTTTCATTTGCCTTAGGTTCCCACATTAACATGGCAAACACTTAAACCCCTTTTCTTTGTTCTTGGGTAGCCAGGAGTGTCTGAGGAGTACCACCTGGAGGGGAATGGGGCTGCTGTTGGCTTGTATTTTGCCCTCAGTTTGTTCCATGCTCACTCATCACTTTGATCTCTAATTATTAGTTTGGGTGTCTCTTCTCCAAGTTACACTATAGGACCTTGAGGGTAAAGACCATCTTTTACGTGTTTTGGGGTCTTCTGTATTTACCACAGCCTGCTTTTTCTAAGCATCCACATGAAAGAAGGAAACAATGAACAGCTAAAGTTTAATGAAAGAGGTAAAACTTGACCTTGGGTTCCACTTACACGTGAAATACATCTTACAGTCTGCCGAATGTTTCTGCATTATCTCATTCCATTGTCACTACATCTAGATCAGGTTAGGTGTGAGCACATTTGTAGTTGATGCTCTTTGCTCATTATGTGCCAGTCATAGTCTGAAACTTTGGTGCTTGACCCTTGACCTCAGGATTCTTTCCACTCTCCCTAAGCTATCAGAGGAAGGTTTGATTCCTTAAAGAAGGGTAAATTTCAAACAACTGGAATGAGAGAGCAAGAAAAAAAATCCCATGCCAGGAGAGGGGTGGCACACAGAAAAGGAGAGCTCGATAAAGCTACAAGCAGCAAACGTGAACGGCAAAGGACGATGGGAACGCCAGCTGGGCCTCTTTTCCCAGATCGCTCAAGTGAAAGTCCTCACGCAGCTCCAGTTTTGCCTCTAGCTCTGGATCATCTAGCCTCTGCCCTTTCTCTATATACTTCCACCCTCCTTTAGCTCGGCTTGCCAGTCTTTCGACCACCTGCAAGCCCCCAAAGGCTCCCATTGGCTCCTCCACCCTTCCAATCCAGTCTCCTCCCACCAGAGGCACCGCCCCCTCACGCTGCGCCTTCTTTTTCGTTCCGCAGGGGCCGGAGGTGTAGGCGGACAAATTGGGCTGCACCGCAGCAGGGCAGTCAAGCAGCCGGAAGAGGCCTCTCTTTCCCAGAGCCCCACTGCCTTGTGGGACTGTGGCGAGTTCCTCAGGCCTAGACAAGTTTTCCGGATTCCATCACCGCCCCACCCCCCCCACCCCGCCTCCCTTGTCGAGTACGGAAGCTGAGAAGGTCCGCGGGCAGTCATGGCGGCGCACCTAAAGAAGCGAGTGTACGAGGAATTCACTAAGGTGGTTCAGGTAATTTACGAAGGAAAGGTCCCGGGACCAGTCCCGGGCGGGGAAGGTTATTCACCTTCCAGACACTTTGCCAAAACAGGCGCCGC
This sequence comes from Prionailurus viverrinus, assembly GCF_022837055.1. NCBI lineage: Eukaryota > Metazoa > Chordata > Mammalia > Carnivora > Felidae > Prionailurus > Prionailurus viverrinus. Next base: position 54,475,502 of record NC_062570.1, read on the forward strand.
AAACCTGGTTCGAGTGCCGACTACTCAGATGGGCTCTCTGAAACTACACTTAAGTGGGCGTGTTCGTTTGCAGCTGCTGTCGTAGTCATTATTAATATGTGCAGTGTGACACTTCTAAAAAAATAAAATTATTAGCGAGGACAAATAGCACTTTACAATTTACGAAGATGTCTTATCCGTTATTTCAGTTTATTCGGGTTACATTAGCACCTTCGTTTTACACATATGGACTTGAAAGCTTCTTGAGGGATAAGAGGATTCAGAGCCAATTTACTGGTAGAGCCCCTCCCGACTCCTATTTCAGAGAAAGCGCCCCGGGACGAGTTGGTTGTATGCAAAACTAAGGGGTTGAAAGAGGAGTCTTTAGAAATCTCAAAACCCAGCCAAAGCAGGTGAGGGTCACAGGCTGCATAGGGGCAGAACTCTCCATTGGTGGAACAGCTTACCTAGGAGGTAGGGCAAAGTACTTTCTTCCTTTGGAGTTAAGGACAGGTGAGCTGAGCCCCTGTCAGAGCAGTGATTCTCCACGTGTCTCCTCATAGGTGTTGCGAAAGTCGAGGTTGATCCCAAGTTATCTTGAGTGTGCTGCTTCTTCGACTTTTTATGCAAATCACCTGGTGATCTTGTTAAAATCTAGATTGTACTCAGTGGGGTGGGGGAGGTGAGGCAATAATCTGCATTTCTGACAAGCCCTCAATTGATGCTGGTAGACCAAAAGCCTCCTTAGATCCGTAGAGTACCCCTAGACCCTTAGACTTCGAGGGTAGCAAGACTTAGACCATCCAGCAGGAAACTGTCCTTAAACATTTAAATCATTCCTTCATGTAAATGAGTGGCACTGTGTATCAGGTATACTGAAAGGTGTTGAGCTACAAAGCCCAATACAGGTCAGGGTCCTTCTCCTTTAGGAGCTCACAGACTGGTGGGAGAGACAGAAAAACGTATCTGTGATTATAGTACAGAGGGATGATTCCATTGAAAAATCAAGTTTTTCTTCCTGTTTTCACTTATTTCACTTACCACATCTTTGTAGCATATTCCCACTGTAGGGAAGTTATTCTCATTATTTTTTTTTCTTAAAATAACTGAGATTTAACGTTGACACTTTGTTGCTTCATTTTATGTGAAATTGGTTTTCTTGAACTTTCAGAATGAGTCAAGATTCAGGAAGTTTTTATTTTTTATTATTTAAAAAAAATTTTAAAGTAATCTCTACACTCAGTGTGGGGCTTGAACTCACCACCCAGAGATCAAGAATCTCATGCTGCATGGACTGAGCCAGCCAGGGCCTCCTCAGGAAAGTTTTTATTTCACAGAGCTCCTTCTTTTGTGGTTTGCTTTCTGGAATTTTCTGGATCTGTTTCCCTTGCCCACTTGCGCGCGTGTGTGTATATGTGTGTGTGTGTGTTATGATTTTTTTTTAAAATAATTGTGGTAAAATACATATTTTAACATTTTAAACATTTTTAAGTATACAGTTCAGTGGCATTAAGTTCATTCACTTTGTTACCCAGTGTGATTTCCTTTCTTCCTATTGTTGTATTGTGCCCACTTCTCAAGACTACTTGCCCTTCCTCCAGCATGTCATGTGTTTACACTTCTCCAGACTCTTATACCTGTTGTCTCTTTTACATGGAATGCATGTCATTTTCCCCTTTATTTTTGCTCTCACATTTTGGCTTCAAGACACAACTAAAACCTCAGCAAGAGTTTTGTCTCTTCCTCCTCTGCTTCTGTAGCAAGCACTCTGTACTTGTTTGTCTATTTGTACTTACCCCTCAGTGCTACTATAATTACTAGTTATTGACGTTAAAAATAGTTATTTTACCAGCAAAAATGTATTTTTTGGGGAATAACAGAGAACTGCAATTCGGCGCATGCAAGTTATGGCAAAACCATAGGCAAGTCCAGCAAACCAAGGAGAAGCAGGAAGTCAGGAGAGGGGTTTTTTTTTGTGTGTTTTTTTTTTTTTTTAATGTTTGTCTATTTTTGAGTGAGAGAGGCATAGAGAGAGGGACTCTCTGTGGGCTCTGCATTGACAGCAGTGAGCCCCATGCAGAGCTCGAACCTAGGAACCGTGAGATCATGACCTGATCCAAAGTCCTATGCTCAAATGACTGAGCCACCCAGGCACCTCCAGGAGAGGTTGTTTTGAAGGGAAAGTCTAGGGTGATGAGAATTTCTCCTTAGCTGAGTTGCAAGGGTGGTTGATTTCTTGTAGGAGAGGTCATGTGCATCTTTCCCTGTTGGGGCCTATAACTGAAGATTCTTTCCTGTTGATTCTTCTGTTGGACTCTATAATGGACAGTTCTTTCCCTAGTTGACTCTTGAGTAGTACTGTTCCTCCTTCTGGCCTCCCCTTGTATCCTCCCTCCTCAACTTTAATGAGTTTTCGCTTTATTAACTTTACACAGTGTGCATATCTCCCTACCAGTCTGGCCTATTTAAGGACAGAGATAATGCCTGCTTCATCAGTGTCCCCTGTTATGGGCAGGAGAGTCTATGTTGTATGTTGTATGAATGGAGGTCTCAGTTCTTGGATTTTCCATAGAAAGATTTATGTGGTGATCCAAACTCGAATAAAGATGATCAGAAGGAATGTAGCAAGCACAAAGCAGTTTATTAAGGACAGTACACTTTCAAGAAGGCAGTGTGGGCAGGCCCAGAAGTGGTTATTCCACTGGAGCTAGAGATGTCTTTTTGTGTTTGCATAGGTTATAGGCCATAGCTAGGGCTGTCTCCAATTGAGGTTGTTGCCAGTCATCTGAGGGACTCCTCCTACCAATTGGGGTGGGGGGTTTGGGCCCTGCAAGGTTCTTGTTGGAACTGTTATGGTTTATAATGAAGGTATAAATTACTCTGGGGCAGAGGTTGAAGAGGAGAGCTGCAAGTTCTGTACTTGTGGCTCTGTCAGCTTCAGGGTGTTGGAAGCCTTAGACCAGGATGTTAAAAGTCATAAATTCAGGATGTTGTGCCCTCAGGCTTCTAATGTGTCATCTGTTTATCACTGCCTTTGCCTCCAGCTCAGGTCTAACTTCTCCATCACCCCTGGATAGACCATAGGTCCTGGCTCACTAAACTGTTACTGATGGTTGACTGATAGCAGATATTGGTTTGTCTTTCCCCTTACATACTCTATAGGGAAAAAAATCTTTCTCAGCTTTTGTACTGATTGGAGCCTAGATAACACTGAAGACTGAGTTTGCGTAGAATAGGATAGGAATGAGTAAGGATTTTAGGAAAAGAACTCATTTCTTCATTCTGCATGAATCATTACCATACAGTGATGAAATGAGATCTTAGTGCTTCTGTCTTTCCCTCTGCTATAAAGGTAAGGAGGGAGAGAGAACTGGTATGTAGTTAGTGCTTATTTTGTATTTGTACAATTAAAGACATAGACTTCTCAAATATCCATACAATATAGGTATTGTGTATTCCCTTTTATAGAAGAAGGAGAGGCCTCCCTGACTAGTAAATGGTTACCGAACCCAAATTCCTCTGCTTCAAAACCCTCGGTCTCTTAAAAAAAAAAAAAACAAAAACAATAAAAAAAAAAACCTTTTGGTCTCTTTATCATGCCATACTATGTTCCTGACTAGAATAATCCTAATCTTTTCTCTGTAGATACGTACATTTGTACATTGTAAAGAGGGATTGCTCAGGATATCAAAACGGTGCATTAGATGTTAAGGAAAATTATTGATTACAACATTTGCCTTATGTTAGTTATGATGTTTTCTATACCCACCCACCAGGGCCTGACTTAAGCCCTGGAGTGACAGGTTCCCTTTTACTGAACTTTTTGGCACTCATTATATGTAACAAATGCATCTAAAAAGCTTCTAATTATGCACCATCCTTGGGAGAATTGAGAAAATAGTTACTCAAATAATTTTGTGTGTCCTGTGGTTCAGATGATGATCCCTAGTTGAGAAAAACAGGTAGTAGTGTCATCATTCTCATATTGCAAATAATAAAGGTAAAAATTGTAACTTACTTAGAACAGCAGCAGAATTAGAACTCAGACGCAACTCCTAATGCTGAATAATTATTCAGTAAAGAAAAATTTGTTAAGTGACTACAGTTTGCAAGGTATTTAAAAAAATTTTTTTATATTAACCATCCTTTTAATAAAGGCAGAATGCTTTGGGTAGTCATTTGGAGTAAGGGGAAGACTTTTTACTCAGTGTAAGCTGCAGACAGTTCCCATCAGTTCCATTTTTCTCAGGAGGGAAGCTGAGCCTGCTGGGTGCCTCAGCATAGTCGGTATATATTTGTAGAATTGAGATTTCTTTTTAAATAAAGAATGGAACAGATCCTTTGTATGTCCTTTTAACCCTAAAGTTGCAACAGTCCTAAGAGATAGGCAGAACAAAATGTTAGTGGACTTACTTCACAGAGAAAGAAACAGACTTGGAGAAATGAAATAACTAGCCCAAAGTGGTAGGAGCTAGTGAAAAGGAAAATGGGGACTCATAACCTTGTCTCCAATCTAGCGCTCTTTTTTTGTGTTCATTACACTGCTTTTTCCTAAAGTTAGGTCTATTAGCTAAATACATTAGTTGGTATAAGGAAATAAGGCAGTGTTAAATTTGCAGACTCTGTGTTTTCATGTCTTACCTTCCCTACTCCCTTGCAGCAACAGCAGGAGGAAATTGCAACCAAGAAACTCCGATTGACAAAACCAAGTAAATCTGCAGCACTCCACATAGATCTGTGTAAAGCTACCTCCCCAGCAGATGCTTTGCAGTACCTGCTCCAGTTTGCCAGGAAGCCTGTTGAAGCAGAAAGTGTGGAGGGAGTAGTCCGGATTCTCTTGGAACATTATTACAAGGTAAGATGGTCTTGAGGATCTGATGGAAGTATGTGTAAGAATTTTATCACATCTACAGAATGGGTTAGTATTGCAAAATAAGTAAGAAGGTGTTCATTCAGCAGTCTTGTAGTGAGTGCCTTCCATGTGCCAGGCGCTGTAGATGCAGAGATAAAAAAGATCCAAATCCTGAAATGAAATTCACAAGATGTATTTATTTTTCAGTTTATGTAAGTAAGGGGGAAGAAATGATTTCCAAATATTTGAATCACAGATGAATCAGAGTTTTAAACTTCATTATGAAAATTATTAAGCCTATAGAAACGTAGAGACAATACTATAATGAACTGCCAAATACCCATCTCTGGGATTTAATAGTTAACTAATATGTTGCCAAATTTGTTCCCTTTATTTGTTTTCCTGAAGTTTTTTTTAAAGTATGATATTTTTCCCTAAATTGTTCAGTAGAATCTCAAAAACAGTAGAGTAGATCAATGAAACCAAGAGTTGGTTTTTTGAAAAAATAAACAAAATTGATAAACCTGTAGCCAGGCTTCTCAAAAAGAGAAGAGAGGACCCAAATAGATAAAATCACGAATGAAAATGGAATTATTACAACCAATCCCTTAGGAATACAAGCAATTATCAGGGAATACTATGAAAAATTATAGGGCAACAAACTGGACAACCTGGAAGAAATGGACAAATTCCTAAACACCCACACACTTCCAAAACTCAAACGGGAAGGAACAGAAAATTTGAACAGATCCATAACCAGCGAAGAATTTGAATCAGTTACCAAAAATCTCCCAACAAATTAGAGTCCAGGACCAGATGGCTTCCCAGGGGAATTCTACCAGATATTTAAACAGAGATAATACCTATCCTTCTGAAGCTGTTCCAAAACATAGAAAGGGAAGGAAAACTTTCAGACTCCTTCTATGAAGCCAGCATTACTTTGATTCCCAAACCAGACGGAGACCCAGCAAAAAAAGAGAACTACAGGTCAATATCCCTGATGAGTATGGATGCAAAATTCTCAACAAGATACTAGCAAATCGAGTTTAACAGCATTTAAAAAGAATTATTCACCATGATCGAGTGGGATTCATTCCGGGCTGCAGGGCTGGTTCAATATTTGTAAGGGACTTTAAAAAAAAAATTATTTTGAGAGAGAGAGCATGTGCGTGTGTGCGCACACGCGCACACACACACATGCATGCATGGGCTCGGAAGAGGGGTGGAGGGAGGGAGAGAGAAAATCCCAAGTAGTCTCCATGCTCAGCTTGGAGCCCAATGTGGGGGTCAGTCTGACTGACCTGAGCCGAAATCAAGAGTTGGATGCTTACCGACACCTGGGTGACTCTGTTGGTTGAGCCAGAAATCAAAATACCAACACTATTCACACATGGCATTGGTCTTTTTTAATCTAGAACAAATTTATTGTTTTGGTGACATTGATCTGATAAACTCAGTTGTTTATAAAGTGTCTTCTGAATTTGTTTACTTGCTTAGGGGTTAACTTGCTTCTATATCCCTTTTATTTACTAGGAACTGAAAGTTAGACTTAGGTTAAGCACATTTTTGAAATTTTTAAGAATCTGTTATAGATGAAGATTTGTATTTCATATTGCATCTGTGAGGATGCAAGTAATGTCTTCAAATGTTCACTTGCAAAAGCTTCTTTTTCCCTTCAGTCTGTTCTTCCTACAAACTATGATTATTTTTGTCTTTTACGTATGATATAAAGCGTCTTTTCCTTTACACATATAATGTTCTAGCTTAACCAGAAATGTTTGCAGTTGTCCAAAGACTTTGTGGGTTTTCAGAAACCCATGTCTTTTCACACACTGTTCCACCAGCCTAGAACCCCTTTCTTCCTCCCACTGCCCTGTGATCTGGTCTGCCACTTTCTCTGCCAAACACATCCTTTCCTCAGAGTCTTTCACTTATGTTTCCTTCTGCCTAGAACACTTCCCTCAGATGTTCGTATGTCTGCTTCCCACACTTTGTTCAAGTCTTAGCTCAAATGTCACTTTTCCATTAAGGCCTTTTTTTTGTCTCTGTATTTAAAATTGAAACGGCCTTATTCGATAGCACTTACCAACTTCTTATAATCTATATAATTTTCTCATTTATTTTGTCCCTTGTCCATTTCCCCATACTAGAATGTAAGCTCATCTTGAACAGAGATTTTTGTTTTTAACTGGATAGTTGATTTAAATTGACAGTGTGTGGTAAAATTAATATTTGTTGAATGAATGAGTGTATGCTTTTGTAAGACTTTTTACTCAGTTAACAAGTGGTTATTATATATCCAGCACTTTTCTAGATACTGGACACGTCTGTTAGCACATTTATTAGCTCTAAGTATTGCCATTTTCATCATATATGTTTCTGTCCTTCAGACTTTAAGCCCCTAAGTTCAGAGACTACAAATCTGTTTATCTCTGTCCCAGTTCCTGGCAAGGTCCCTAGAACACTGTAGGGTGTTAATAAATGCTTCCCACATGTTTTACATGAATTAAATCTGGGTTTCTGTTCTCTAGTTTTCAGACACTTAGTGATCTGTTTTCTTAGCAGTATTTACCTATCTATTATATGATTATATAACTTTGCTACCACTAATCATCTGTAATAATACTTCTAAGAACAGTTAGCATTTATATAGTGTGTTGGAGTTTAGAAAGCTCTTTCCACATGTAATATTTTATTTAATCTTGATGACATCACCATTGTTATATCTGTAATCCAGATGAGGAACTAAGTTTGGAGCAGTTTAGTATACAAGGTGACCAGCTAAGTAAATGGAGGGTCTGGATTTAAATCTGTTTTTTTTTTTTAAACTTTTTGTCATGAAACATTTCAATTATATACACAAGTAAAGAGAGCAGTTTAATTTCCATGTACCCATTACCCAGCTTCAACAGTTACCATTGTGTGGCCAAACTTGTTTTATTCCCATGGCCCCCACCCCAATTCCTCCACTCTTACCTCTCCACCAGGTTCTCCCTGGTATCATACCATTTTGTTCATAAATTTCAATTTATATCTCTAAACACTAAAGATTTTTTTTTAAGGCTTATTTATGTGAGAGTGACAGTGTGAGTGGGGGAGGGGCAGAGAGAGAGAGAGAGAGAGAGAGAGAGAGAGCCAGCGAGCGCGCGAGAGAAGCAAGTTCCATGCTGCCAGCACAGAGCCCCATGTGGGGCTTGAACCTACCAAACTTTGAGATCATGACCTGAGCCGAAACCAAGAGTCGGACACTTAACCGACTGAGCCACCCAGGCACCCCAACAATAAAGACTTCTTTTTTTCAAAAAAAATTTTTTTTAATGTTTTATTTATTTTTGAGACAGAGGGAGACAGAGCATGAGCAGGGGAGGGCCAGAGAGGGAGGGAGACACAGAATCAGAAGCAGGCTCCAGGTTCCGAGCTGTCAGCACAGAGCCCAACACGGGGCCTGAACCCACAAACCGTGAGGTCATGACCTGAGCTGAAGTTGGACGCTTAACCAACCGAGCCACCCAGATGCTCCAAGACTTTTTTAAAAGACATAATCACAATACCATTGTCATGTCTAACAGAAAAATTGAACTCCGATCTTCTGATGTCATACCTCAGGCTCTTTAACCAGGCCATGCTGCTCATAGTAGTCTAGCAGATTGTAGCCCGAAAGGAAATGAGGAGAGATGCCAAGTGCATCCAGTTCTAGATTGATGACCATAGTGTTTTTTTTTTTTAATCCTCTCTTCTGTTATCCAGAAATGTGGTCTCTTATATTTTAGTAGATAAACTAGTTGGGCCTCTGTTTCTGTCCTCCAAATTTTTCTTCGGACAGGTAGCAGTATTTGGACTTCTTTCATGCGAGAGGTTCTTCACTTATACTATGTACTCGATGCTGTGGAGAATGTAGAATTGTGAGACATGTTCCTTGCCCTTTAGGGGCTAGCAGTATAGTTGGTAGATGGTAGAACAAACAATATATGTAGTAAGTAGTAAGGCTAAAGTTAATCATTTGTTCATTTTTTTTTTTTGTTTTCTCAAAATGCCCTAAATACTAACTCTGTGCTAGGCCATGTGCTTCATGTTGGAGATACAGAGATGATTATGTGATCCCTGATCTTAGTCTAGTTGTGTAGGTAACACAATAAATGGATAATAACAACACAGTGTCATAGGTGCTATGAAATCTGGGACAGGTTATCATGTGACCTCGAAGAAGAGGGTAATCAGTTTTACTCGGGAGCAGGAGTCTAGAAAGGCGTTATAGAGTAGTAGTGATGCTTGAGATGAGTATTAAAAAACAGATCTGGGCCAGTTGGAAAACAGGAGGAAAGGCATTTTAGAAAGAAGGAGCAGTTGTGAGCAAAGGCATGGCAATGTGGAATAGCGTGTCACAGAAGAAATGCAGGTGGCTCTTTAAGAGATAAGACTAGGGGGCGCCTGGGTGGCGCAGTCGGTTAAGCGCCCGACTTCAGCCAGGTCACGATCTCGCCGTCCGATCTCGCCGTCCGTGAGTTCGAGCCCCGCGTCAGGCTCTGGGCTGATGGCTCAGAGCCTGGAGCCTGTTTCCAATTCTGTGTCTCCCTCTCTCTCTGACCCTCCCCCATTCATGCTGTGTCTCTCTCTGTCCCAAAAATAAATAAACGTTGAAAAAAAATTAAAAAAAAAAGAGATAAGACTAGAAATATTGAAAGGCCTTGTATTGTGTGGGTTTTGTTTTAGACATGTCACTCTGGGATGCAGGATGCAGGAATTGGATAAGGGCAAGACGGGTGTTAGGTGACCAACTAGGAGACTGGCCAGTCTGTAGCAAGGTGATAAAAGCCTGAACCAGGAGAATTTTAATGGTGAGAAGAGCAGTTATTAGAGAGGGTTTCCCTGGAGGCAGTTTGTTTTAAGCTTAGATGTTGAGGGTACCAGGGGATAATTTCAGAAAGTAGAGCTGAAGTAAAGTATCCAGATGGATAAAGAATGTCAGTGGTCAGATGCTCTCTTCTTTTTTGTCTCATTCTTGCCTCCTTGCCTCCCTCTTACCTGCTAGGCTCAATTCTTCTGTTTTCTCTACAGCTCTCTTGTGTTGGGAGGTCTGTGACTCCATTCCAGATTGTTGAAAGGCTCCTCCTGTCCTCTCTGACTGCAAATTATTTTTGACTAGTATTTGACTAGTCTATTGTCTCTGAAAGACAATTATTTGATTCTGTGATATTTCAGTGATTTGAAGTCTGTAAAAGAATTGGCTCTTTTTTTTTATATTTAAAACTGAATTGAGGCTCTCCGTTCACTCTCCAGTCTACCTTATCTCAGGAAATATTACCATTATCAACATAGACCCTTAAGTCAGAAACCTGAGAAAGATGGTTTACCTTTTCCTTTCCCCATATTCCCTTCCTCACCAAGTCTTGTTGATTTTACTTTCAAAATATATCATGTTTCCACTGTTACCTCAGTAATACAAGTAACTATATTTTAAAAAATTTACGATGAAATGTAACACATAAAGAAGAATATGTAGAAAAACCTCATACAGCCTATTGATCTGCCACAGCATGAACACACTGTGAAACCACGATCCAGGTCAAGAAATTGGAATATTACCAGCTTTCCATAAGCCTCCTCAAACTCCCCTCTAATGATTTACGTCTTTCCCAAAAGATCACCACCACTGTCCTGACTTTCAGGGTATTAACTACCTTTAAAAATTTTTTTTACCATTAAACCTGCACTCCTAAATACAATTTATTTTTGTCCCTTTTTTTTTAACTTCATATAATTAGACAATACAGTATGTATCTTTTTATGTGTGGCTTTTGCTCAAAATTCTACATATGGTGTTCATCCTTATTGTTGATGGTAGCTGTAGTTCATTCATTTTTACCACAGCAGAAGATTTCATTGTATGAATATACCCTAATTTATTTACCCATTCCATTATTGATGGACATTTGGGCTGTCTCCACTTTTTAGCTATTACAAGAAACAGTGCTGTGAACATTTTTGTACAGGTCTCCTGGTATGTATGTCTTACATTTTTGTGTTTTGTATAGCCTGCAGTGAAATTACTGAGCCAACTTTTTCAAAGTGGTAGTACCAGTTTATACCCCCGTTAACACTGTGTGAGAATTCCAATTGCATGTATTTGCCAACATTTGGAATTGTTGATCTTACTCATTTTGACAGTTTCTGTGATGTGTGGTATATCACTGTGGCCTTAATTTGCATTTCTTGGATATCTGATGAAGTGGAGCAACTATAATATGTTTAATTGGGTAATGCCTGTTTATGTCTCTTGCATATTTTTCTTTTTCCTTCTTGTTTTGTGTAGATTCTTTATATTCTGGGTGCAAGTTCTTTAATGGCTTTAATGGTTATATGTGTTTCAAATATCTTTTTCCTTTCTAATCCCTCCCACCTTTCCCTCTCTTTTTAGTCCCTTAATGTTGTATTTTGATGAAAAGTTCTTGATATGTCCCAATTTGACAATCCTTTCATTTATTTTTGGGCTTTTCTTATCTGATATAAGAAGGGTTTGCTACCATGAGCTTATTGAGACATTTTGTTACATTGTTACTAGAAGCTTTATTATTTGCTTTCCACACATGGTATTGATTTGTGTGTATGTTGCTTGAATATATGGAAATCCAGATGTCCCAGCACCATTTATTGAAAAGAATGTCCTTTCTCCATTGTTCTGCAGTACCACCTTTGTGGTAAATGAAGTATCTGTATGTGGATATTTCAGGGCTTTCTGTTCTCTTCCATTGGTCTGTCTATTCTTATGCCAGTACCATGCTGTCTTAGCATAGCATTATAATAAATTTTGACATCTGGCAGGACAAGTTCACTCACTCACCTTGCTCTAAGAATATCTTATTCTTGATCTTTTCATTTCTTTATGAATTTTGAAATCAGCTTGTGAAATTCTGCCCCAAAACAAAATTTGTTAGGATTTTGATTAAGATTGCATTAACTCTATAGTTCTGATGACATATGGGGATTGACATTTTATAGTATTGGGTTTTCCAATCCATAAACATGGTACATCCCTATTTTAATACTGTTTTATTGTTTTCTGCATAGAGGTTTTGTGTATTTTGTTGGTTATTCCTAGGTATTTAATATTTTATGTTATTATAAATGATAATATTTTTAAAATATCATTTTCTTTTATTTTTTTTAATGTTTATTTTTGAGAGAGAGGGTGAGCGGGCAAGGGGCAGAGAGAGCAGGAGACACCGAATCCGAAGCAGGTGCCAGGCTCCGAGCTGTCCACACAGAACCCGACGCAGGGCTTGAATTCACAGACTGCAAGATCAGGACCTGAGCTGAAGTCAGATGTTCAACCAACTGAGCCACCCAGGCACCCCTAAAATTTCATTTTCTAGCAATACATAGCTGATAATCAGAAATGCAATTGACTTCTATTTATTAACTCTTATGTCTTATAACCTTGCTAGGCTCATTTAACAATTTTAATACATTATATGTAGGTTATTTTGAATTTTTACAAATCATATCAGCAAATAATGACTTTGTTTAATATTAATATAATGATATCAGCTATCTTTTGGTTATGGTTTGCATGGTATACTACTATCTTTTATTTTCGTCTTTTTTATAGCTTTTTTGTTTTAGATATGACCTGTGAACAACATGTAGTTAGTTTTTAAAAAAAGTTTTTTAAATTGATCATTTAGTTCATTACGTTTAATGTGATTATTGTACGTGGGTTTAAAATCTACCCTCCTTATTAAATGCTTTCTATTTGTGGGGCACCTGGGTGGCTCAGTCAGTTAAGTGTCTGACTTCAGCTCAGATCATGATCTCGCAGTCTGAGTTTGAGCCTTGCGTCGGGCTCTGTGTTGACAGCTCAGAGCCTGGAGCCTGCTTCAGATCCTGTGTCTCCCTCTCTGTCTGCCCCTTCCCTGCTCACGCTCTGTCTCTCCCTCTCTCAAAAATAAATAAACGTTAAAAAACAATTAAAATGTTAAAAAGTGCCTTCTGTTTGTTTTACCTGTTTAATGTTCTTTTTTCTCCTTGTTTCTTGCCACCTTTTGAACTAATTTTTTTTTTTTTATCCTTTCCACCATCCCTCTTTATTAGCTTGGGAATTATACATTCTTTTATACTTTTTCACTGGTTAAACTAGCCATTACAACATGATTTTTTTTTAATTTGAAGTGAAATTTTAAAAAATTTATTGAAGTATAATACAATATGAATTCTAGACCTATCCAAGTCAAATGTTATATGGCACAGTTACCATTTTGGACAGTGTGAGGACTTACCTCCTTTTATCCATATTCCTGCCTTAAATGTGAATGTAATTGTATATTTTAATTTTCCATTTTTCACTCTGTAAGACAATGTTATTTTGTACAGGCAATATTCATTTAGATTTACCTACATAGTTATCATCTGCTCAGATGTATTTATCATTGTTTTTTTTTTTTTCTTTCTTGCATCTGAGACTATTCATCTGGGATTATTTTCCTTTTGGGTGAAGACTACCCTCTGATATTTCCATTCATTGTAAGTTTATTGACATTTGTTTTTGCACGGAAAAGTTTTATTTTACTTCCATTCTTGCAGAATTTATTTATTTTTATTTTTATTTTTATTTTTACTTTTACTTTTACTTTTCTTTTCTTTCTTTCTTTCTTTCTTTCTTTCTTTCTTTCGAGAGAGTGAGGGTGCAAAAGGGGGAGGGGCAGAGGGAGAGAGGGAGAAAGGGAATCCTGAGCAGAGAGCCTGGTGTGGGCCTCAATCCTCATGAACTGTCAGATCATGACCTGAGCTGAAATCAAGAGTTGGACACTTAACTGAGCCACTCAGATGCCCCAGATATCTCATTTTATTGTATTGTCTTCTCTTCTGAATTTTCATTCTTTTGTCTCCTTGTGCTTCGTTCTGGACATATCATTTATTCACTAGTTCTCTCTTCACCTTGTCTAGTTTCCTGTTAACCTGTCCATTTGTTCTTAATTTCGTCTGTTGCTTGTGTCAATTTTATAATTTCCTCTTTTTTTCTTAAATTTATTTAATTTACATCCAAGTTAGTTAGCATATGGTGCAACAGTGATTTCAGGAGTAGATTCCTTAATGTCCCTTAGCCATTTAGCCCATCCCCCCTCCCACAACCCTCTGTTTGTTCTCTAGATTTAAGAGTTATGTTTTGTCTCCCTCCCTGTTTTTACATTATTTTACTTCCCTTCCCTTACATTCATCTTTTTGTTTCTTAAATTCCTCATATGAGTGAGGTCATACGATATTTGTCTTTCTCTGAATGACTAATTTCACTTAGCCTAATACCCTCCAGTTCCAGCTACGTAGTTGGAAATGGCAAGATTTCATTCTTTTTGGTTGCCAAGTAATACTAGATTGTATATATATACCACATCTTCTTTATCCATTCATCCATCAATGGACATTTGGGCTCTTTCCATACTTTTTGGCTATTGTTGACAGTGCTGCTATAAACATTGGGATGCATGTGCCCCTTCAAAACAGCACACCTGTATTCCTTGGATAAATACCTACATACAACACCCAGCACTCATCCTAACAAGTGCCCTCCTTAATATCCATCACCCACCTGGCTTATCCCCCACCGACCTTCCTCCATCAACTCTTAGTTTGTTTTCTGTCATTAAGAGTCTCTTATAGTTTGTTTCTCATTCTTTTTTCCCCCTCCCATGTGTTCATCTGTTTTAGTTCTTAAATTTCACATATGAATGAAATCATATGGTATTTGTTTTTCTCTGACTTATTTCAATCAGCATAATACATCCTAGCTCCATCCATATTGTTGCAAATGGCAAGATTTCATTCTTTCTGATGGCTGAGAAATATTCCATTGTGTATATATACCACATCTTCTTTATCCATTTATCAGTCAGTGGACATTTCGGCTCTGTCCGCAGTTTGGCTGTTGTTGATAATGCTGCTGTAAACATGAGTGTATGTACCCCTTCGAAACTGTATTTTTGTATCCTTTGGGTAAATACCTAGTAGTGCAGTTGCTGGATTGTAGGGTAGTTCTATTTTTAACTTTTTGAGGAAACTCCATACTGTTTTCCAGAGTGGCCGCGCCGGTTTGCATTCCCACCAACAGTGCAAAAGGGTTCCCATTTCTCTGCATCCTCGCCAACATCTGTTGTTGTCTGAGTTGTTGATGTTAGCCATTCTGACAGGTGTGAGGTGGTATCTCATTGTGGTTTTGATTTGTATTTCCCTGATGATGAGTGATTTTGAGCATCTTTTCATGTGTCTGTTAGCCGTCTGGATATCTTTGGAAAAATGTCTGTTTGTGTCTTCTGCTCATTTCTTAACTGGCTTATTTGTTTTTTTGGGTGTTGAGTTTGATAGGTTCCTTATAGATTTTAGATACTAACCCTTTATCAGGTATGTCATCTTTTCCCATTCCATAAACCACCTTTTAGTTTTGTTGATTGTTCTCGTAAGCAGAATTATTTTATTTATGTAGTTAGCTTTGAGAGAGATAGAGGGACGGAGGGAGGCAGGGGCAGAAGGAGAGGGAGAGAAAGAATCCCAAGCAGGCTTCATGCCCTGATGTGGGACTCAATCTCATAACCCGTGCTGAAATGAAGAGTCAGACTCTCAACCTACTGAGCCACCCAGGAGCCCCCGAGCAGAATTATTTTAAAATCTGTGGCTGATAACTCCAGTAAATGGATCCCTGTGGCTATGTCTTATCATTTCTCTTCATGTTATCTGATCTGCTAGCATGCTTTATTTCTTATTAGGCAGTGTATTTCCAAAATTGTTTGTAAAAATAATTTAAGACTTAGGATGACTTATTTTAATTAAAAATTTTTGTTTTAGGGAGAGTGAGGGAGAGGGGCAGAGGGAGAGAGAGAGAGAATCCCACTGGAGCCTCATGTATGGCTTGATCCCACGACCCTGGGATCATGACTTGAGCTGAAATCAAGAAGCGGACACTCAACCAGCTAAGCCACTGGGGTCCCAGGATGACTTATTTTAATCCAGAGAGTATTTGTTTCTATCTAGAAATCCAAGAAAACTTTTTCTTTTCAGGAATGAAAATGATTCAAAGCTGAGCTGCAGTCCCTCCCAAAGTCTTTGTGTTTATTTCACTCTTACTTATGCTGTTGTAGCCTTTCGGGGTCCTAATCCAAAGTGATGGGGTTTATTAGGCTGCCCCTTTTCACCCTCCTACCCTTAGCCTTACGCTCTGGCCATTGCACCCCGGCCTCACCTGGCTGTCGGAAGCACTGATTACTTTGCCACTCATTTCTCCATTCCCTCATTTCCCTGGTTGGCAGAAGCCTGAAGAAAAAGCAGCGCCACACTCTAGGCGAACCTGCCTGGGTTCCTTCCCTGCATGATTCTTCTTTAACTTTTCATGTATCTTTTAGTTTTCTAATACTTTCAAATACACACGTGTATACATACCCACACTTACATATGTATACGTGCATACATATATATGTATGTGCACACACACTTTTTTTTGACATCCATAGTACTTTATAGTTTTCCTCAGCAGAAAGATTGGTCTGAATTCTCTAACCTCGCCCTTAACAGAAGTGGGAGTCTTGCTAATGTCTTTGGCCGGACTTGTAATATACCCTTAATCTGTCCCTCTGTCTACTTTTGCCCCTTCCACTCCAAGGAATTGAGGCTGGATTGATATTTCAAATATTCAGATCTGTTAATGTCATTCTCCTGTTTATAGTTCATCGAAGGATTTTTCTTGCTCTTTGGACACAGATTATCCACTTCTTTATTCAACAGTGAACAAATGTGTGTTGAATTCCTGCTGCCTGGTAGGCACTATCAGAGATACTTGCCATAATTCTCAAAAAAGATGTGGTACCTGTTTGTCTCTTTAGCCTATCTCATGTCTGTGTACATTTTAGCCACATTGCCCTTTTTTTTTTTTTCCCAGTTCTGGAAGTTGTGGTATTCTTTCATGACTCAGAGCATTGGTTCATTCTTTTCCCACTGCCTCAAAATAGATCAGGATCTCTTTGACCATAATATGTAGAGTTATTTTAAAGTCGTGTCTGATATGTCATATGCTTTCAGAGAACTCTGTCTTTTTACTTTGCCACTTTGTAATTATTAAGTGGACATTACTTGATAAATGTCTACCTTGCCCATTAAACTTTTCCACAAGGGCAGTGTATCCCCATGGACTCAAACGGGGTGGCTCCTAGTGTGCAGGGAATCCGTGGTGAGCAGAGAGTGGATGAATTATTTACTGAGTGAATTAAGGGGAACACTTGGCTCTTCCTTTTCTTGTATTCTTCCTTTTATTTTTATCAGAATGTACACAGGGCTTTCTTCGCATTCTTCTAGTCGCTTCAGTGGCTCACAGGCCAGTTGAGGGAAGATGCGGTCACAAGTACAGCGCACTGTAGTGAAGGGCATGATAACGGGTTGCACCAAGGTCCTGGGGTTGTCCAAGAGGAAGGGCATCCATGTCCAGTTCAGGGATCAGAGATGACTTCCTGGAGTAAATACACCTCCAGGGCAGGAGTGAGTGGGTATGGGAGAAAGGGAAAGCATACGAGGTAGAAGAACAATCTAAGTGGAAGTACAGAAGCTTGAAGTGGCATGGGATCACTGGTAGGGAAGTGTGGGAGCTGCCGTAGTGGCCAGTCGTGGGGGGGGCCTTCGTGGCAGGCTAAGCAGCTCAGACTTCTTTTTTGTAGAAGACTGCGAGCTTTTGAAGGGTTGCATATATTTATATAGATTTAAAAATTTACACTCTTTTTAAAAATTACATTGGCAATATTGTAACAAATTCAAGCACTGTAGAAGTGTATAAAAGAATGAGATTTCCCTCTGTAAATCAGTTAATAAATGAAATGTACTCTCCAGAGATTACTCTGGAGAGAATCACTGCTAACAGTTTTGTATGCATTTTTCTAGAGTTTTATATAAGGCATTTTATAATTTCCCATATTCTGGGTTTGTAACTTTCTTCTGCCTGGAATGCTTCTTCCCTAAATTTTCCTATGGCTGTGTCTGACTCAGTTAAGTGTCCTCTCAAAAGTTGTATCCTCAGAATGGACTTTCGTCACCATCCTATTTGTAATATCCTCCCCACTTTACTCTTTAGCCTATTGCACACTTTATTTTTCTTCAGAATGTTTACCACATGAAATGATACATTTTCTTTTGCCAGTCTTACCCATTTGAATATAAGATCTGTGGGAGTAGGAATTGCTTCTGCTTTATTCAGCATTGTGTCCCCAGTAGCTAGAATGATGCTTGGCACAAAACAGGCACTCAATGTATGTATGTTGAATAAATAAATTAATAAGCATTTTAGATAGAATACAGTACTTTGGTGTGATTTTTCCAAGAAGTTAAATTTTGTTTGGTAACTCCACAAATACATACAAAAGGAGAGAAAATAATATGAGCCTTCAAGACATTTTCATCCAGCTTCAATAATTATCAATATTTGCCATTCTTGTTTTGATGCATTTATCCCAACTTTTTTTTTTTTTTTAATGTTTATTTTTGAGAGAGACAGACAGAGACAGAGTGCAAGCAGGGGAGGAGCAGAGAGAAAGGGAGACACAGAATCCAAAGCAGGCTCCAGGCTCCAAGCTGTGAGCACAGAGCCTGATGGTGGGGCTCGAACTCACAAACCGTGAGATCATGACCTGAGCCGAAGTCAGACGCTTAACCGACTGAGCCACCCAGGCTCCCCTACCCCAACTTTTTTGAGGTAGGGCAAATCCCAAGCAGCATATCATTTCACCTGTAAATACTTAATTATCTATGTTTAACATATAAGGACTTCTTTTAGAACTTAAAAAAATCACACAGTAATCCTTAATAGCAACATATACCTAGTTCATGTTGTTTTCACTGATTGTTTTAAGACTTTGTACGGTTGGTTTGTTTGAAGCAAAATTCACACATTGCATTGGGGCCTCTGGGTGGCTCAGTCCGTTGAGTGTCCGATTCTTGATTTCAGCTCAGGTCATGATCCTCCAGGGGTGTGGGATCAAGCCTGCGTTGGGCTCCGTGCTGAGCATGGAGCCTGCTTAAGATTCATTCTCATTCTCTCTCTGTCTCTTCCTCTCTTCCTCTTTCCCCCTCCCTCCCCCCCATGCCCTCTCACCATCTCTCTCTCTTAAAATTAAAGTTTTTAATTTAAAAAAAATCCAAAAAATTAAAATCTGTAGTATTTTCATCCTCTACCCTTTTTCATTACCAATGCCATTTTTTGTTTAAAAACCAGGGTATGCACCCTGTGGAATTTCCCATATTCTAGACTTAGTGCATCCTTAACTTTCATGTGTTTTTATTTGCTCTTTATGGTACCCCTGTGAATACCATATTCATAGTGGTTCAGTTCAGGTTTTATTACTCTCCACATGAAGGATTGATGGTTAGGGAGAGGAAGGGAGAAGGGCACTAACACCTGACTGCCTCCTGTGTACCATTCCTGTGCTAGTCATTTTCCTCTCAGTGCCCTCTGAGGTTGTTGTTAGCCATATTTCACAGGCAAGCCTTAGAGAGGTTAGTTAGCCTGTTCAAGACACAGAGCTTATGTCAAGACATAGTCCAGGCTTCAGACTTAGGTCTGGCTAATTTCAAAGCCCTTTCTCTTCCCCATGGTTAAGTTCCCAAGAAAATGACTTTCCCAAGGTTGTATCCATGGTAAGTGGCATGCCAGCATTCTAGATCCTCTGACTCCACATCTGTTGCTTCTTCTCCCACTTCAGGCCTCCTTGTGCTTTGTCACTTCCTTAGAATGTAGATGGGAGGTGGGGAGTTGGTCATATCTAGAAGGCGCTTCATCTTTTGAGCATACATTTAAGTGATTTTGTCTTTGGTGTAGAAATATACGCTGATCTAATTTTACCGTTGGTGAGGTACTTTTTTTTTTCCCCATTTCCCATTTATGTGTGTGTGTGTGTGTGTGTGTGTGTGTGTGTGTGTGTATGTGTATGTAGTGCCACATACTGTGCTACGTAATGAACAAAAGGACATGTTCCTTTTTGACTTTGGGGGAAATCCTTCACTGTAGAAATCCTGGTGCATATTAGAGACCACCTCCCAGTGTCATGGCTAAAAGGTCCAGACTAGTCATTTCTTAGGCTCCCTTGCACCTGGGGCCCAGGCACAAGCCCTAGACCCAGACAGTTAGATTGACCTGCCTCAGACTTCTGATCAGGATCTGGCGGTTCAAAAGAGCAGGTAGGGTGAGAGATTCTGATGGTAGCAGCAGTGGCTGCAGCACCCAGTTTTCAGGGCCTCTGAGAGCAGTGGTACTGGCAACAGTGTGCGAGCCCAGTGCTGGTGGTGGTGGTGCACGTGGCCGCACTCATGTCTGATGTAGCTGCGCAGTGGAGGAGGGACGCTTTTAGTCCTGACAGCATGTTTCTGGTGGGAAGGTAATGATACCAGGAAGGCATAAAAAATCCCCGCTCACTTTGCAGTATTTAGATGTAACATTACTGATTTGAGAAAAGCTCTCTCACCTGAAGATTATAAAGTTAATTTTTCAGAAATAAAATCTTTAGAATACTGGGATCATTGAATCTCTCTTGAGATACTAGTTTGTTCCTGTTTGTTGGTTAGCTAGAGTATCAAGGTTAACAACAGCTTCTTTTGTTCCAGGAGAATGATCCATCTGTGAGATTGAAAATTGCATCATTGTTGGGTTTATTATCAAAGACTGCAGGATTTTCACCAGACTGCATTATGGATGATGCCATTAACATCCTGCAGAATGAAAGTAAGTTGCCATTTAAAACCTATATAATCAGAGCAGAAATCTTTAGTTCTGTTTGTGTATTTAGAATGAGTTGTTATTGAAAAGGAATTTGGGCTCCTTGGTGGCTCAGTCAGTCAGTTGAGCGTCCCGATTCTCAGTTTCAGCTTGGATCATGATCTCACAGTTTGTGGGCTCAAGCCCTGTGTTGAGCTCTGTCACAGAGCCTGCTTGGGATCCTCTCTCTTCCTCTCTCTCTACCTCTCCCGTGCTCTATCTCTCTCAAAAATAAACTAAAAAAAAAAAAAAAAAAAAAAGGTTAAAAAAAGAAAAGGAATTTGAGGATAATTCAATAAAACATATATGTATATATTTACATATATAGAGATAAAATACAGTTTTGTCTCTTAATAGCTATCATTTATTGACTTTTACCAAGTGCCACAATACTTAAGGTAGGTTACATATGACGGAAGATAGATGTTATTGTCCCTATATTTTAGGTAGGGAAACTGAAGCTCAGAGAAGTTCACTGACTTGTTCAAGGTTACATTGTATGTGATAGACTGATGTTTTATATGCGTGTGATGTTCTGTTGACTGTTTGCACTAATTGAAACCATGAGAGGTGCTGTCCTGGTTGTGTGGTCTCTCATAATTTAGTTCCTAGAAAAGTGACATCTAGGTCTCACATGTTATTGCTTCATGTTTGCTTCTCGTGGATGCCCACTAAACATTATTGTCAGCATTTAGGTGAAATGGAAAAATATTCCACCTTAAAAATTTTTTTGATTATCTATCTAGTTTTATTTGTGCACAAGATTCTGTTAATAGAGTTATTGCCTTACTTGCCTTAATATTTTAAAATTAAATAAAAAGGAACCCTTTGTTGTTTTCTGAAAATGTTACAGTTTTGTTTGAATTGATTGTAGTTTTAAAGAATAGCGTTATTTGAGTTTTGGGTATATATATTTAAATAAATATGATTTTAAATATTGGGTAGCATTTAGTTTATAAATGTGAGAGGTTATGAGAATAATAAAAGGCCAATGAATTCAGACACCATCCAGATTCATTTATTGTACAATGTTTAATGATAACAAATGTCTTACATATGTGGCCCATTGGCTGAAGTTGAGAATGTTTAAAATTATGTTAGCAACAACTTCATACTAGGGTGCCTGGGTGGCTCAGTCGGTTAAGTGCCGTCTTCAGCTCAGGTCATGATCTAATGGTTCGTGAGTTCATGGTTCTTGTTGGGCTCTGTGCTGACAGCTCAGAGCCTGGAGCCTGCTTTGGATCCTGTGTCCCCGTACCGCCCCCCCCCCCCCCCCCCCCCGCCCCAGCTCTCGCTCTTTCTCTCAAAAAATAAACATTAAAAAAAAAAAATAGCTTCATTACTAAAATTTTAGTTGTATTGAATTTTGACCCAAGACTTTTAATTCACAGAAAACAAAGAATATACCTTAAAAAAATTGTTTTTTTCCAGATGGGAGTATATGTTAACGAAATGCTAATATAATGACAATAAAGTAAAAATTTTAAAAATACTGCTACTTGTGTAAAACGTTTTATGTATTACATTTTATTTGAATACACTTTATATGATTGTACTTACAGTGAACATACTATTTTGTGTTTTATTATACTCAACATTACGTACAAATTTTCCATGTTTCTGTATCACCTTCATAATATTTAAGGTGTTGATAATACATTAAATACCAACAGGTACAGTAGCATGTTTCTAATTTTTTGCTCTTGTAGATAGTGGTGAAAAAAAATCCATTTTTTTAAAAGCACCAAAACAATTACATTGCCTCAGTACGAAAGTATTCTTTTTTTTCCATGGAAAGTTCTTACAGAATAGTTATATACCTCTAAGAATTTCACACTTTAAGATTGGGGATTTCATAGAGCCATATACTTTTTGAGCTATAAACGGTCTTATAGAGATCTTGTTTCATTCCTTCACTTTGCAGATGATAGAAACTGAAGTCCCAGAGAGATGAAGTGAGTTGGTTTAGCTAAGAGTTGCAGAACTGAGAACTTAAGTGCAGTGCTCTTTCTTGTAGACCATGGTTTAACTGAAACACTTTACCTCTAAAATAGAAACATTATAAGAGAGGGTTGATTTGGATGCAAACCTCATTCTGTCTTTAGAAAGAGACTCAAGGGCGCCTGCATAGCTCAGTTGGTTAAGCGTCCAGTTTTGGCTCAGGTCATGGTCTCACGGTTTGTGGGTTTGAGCCCCACATCAGGTTCTGGGCTGACACCTGAGAGCCTGGAGCCTGCTTCAGGTTCTGTCTCCCTCTCTCTTGCCCCTCCCCTGCTCACGCTCTCTCAAAAATAAACAAACATAAAAAAAAAAAAAAGACAAATTATGTGGTATACGTGGAAATAGTTGTTTTACTTTTTGTGAAATATTCTAATGTTTCTTATTTAATTGTCTCTGAGAGATGTGATCTAGCGCTCCTCCTGCTTTCCAGTTCCTGGCCTACCTAGATTGACGGTAGAAGATAGAATGGAAGGGACCGTAAAGATCATCTGGTTCAAGCCTTTTATTTCATTGCTGAGGAACATGAACTCCAGGGAGATAAAGTGACTGCTAAAGTCATCCTGTGCTTGTGGCTTAGAATAAGGCACAGACTAGAATTAAGTAAGAGTCTTTATCAGTCTAGTGTGCACTTTTAAATCCAAGAGTGTGGGCCACCCTCTGGACCAGAAGCCTTTCATTTCAATCCGTCTCCTGTATGAGCTCTGCAACTCCTTGGCAAGCACTGGACTAGGCACTTTGTGGGTGTTAGGTATCTCTGCTTCTGTAGTACATACCACACCAGCAATAAAAACACAAAGCTTGCTGTAGAGGAGGTATAATCAGAATAGTGTGGGAGCAGAAGAGAGGGTGAGGTGAGTGCTGACTGGTGGGATCTAGAAAGGCTTAGTGAAGAGGCATGTTTGGAAAGGCAGGAATGGAGAAGAGTAGTACCAAGAGGAAAGAACATGATGTTAAAAGGTAGAGAAATGGGAAAACGTGAGATATTTGCAGACCTAAATTGTTTCATGAGAGAGAAGCAGGGAGTGAGGGGCTTTAGGATGAAAAACTGGTAAAATGTTTAGAAGCCAGAGGGTAGGTAGTCTTGAATGCTGAAGATTTAGAATGTCACTTTCATAGGCACTGGGAACCATGTATATAATGTTTTTTTTGGGCAAGTGCATGAGATAATCAAGTCCAGTTTTAGGAAGATAATTTGGTGGCTCTGAGGAATTTGGTTTGATGAACTAGATTGTTTAGGGCAGAGATGTTGAAGATTTATTTATTATCCGTGTGGAGATGTTCATCCAACCTGCAGTTGTAGTGTAGGTCTGGAACTCAAGAGAGACTAGGGTTTAAGATTTAGATTAGATTTATGATTTATCAGAAGCAAGAGTTAAGCTTAAAAAGGCTTAGGTAACTTTTTGTGGATGTTATATAGACTCATTTTGTACAAATAAAGGGTGGTGGGGTAGTATTGGAGATTTCTTCACATCTGTCTTCTCTAAGTACCTTCTTTTCTCTTTGTGGCCTCTTTAATATTGGAGACTTCTTGATGATCTTTGGTTTTGCATTTACATTTAAGACCAGGCACTGAAAAACTGATTGGTAGTTCTGTGTGAAGGGACAGGACTTGCCAATTGGTAGCCTCTGTTCTAGGATGACCCTCTTTGGAGTCCTCTTTGGAGGACTTTTATTTATTATTATTTTTTTAAGTTTATTTATTTGGGGGGGGGAGAGGGAGAGGGAGAGAGAGAACCAGCAGGGGAGAGGAAGAGAGAGAGGGAGAGAGAGAGAATCCCAGGCAGGCTCCACAGTGTTTGCACCGAGCATGATGCAGGGCTTGAACTCATGAACCGTGAGATCATGACCTGAGCTGAAACCAAGAGTTGGATGCTTAAACAACTGAACCACCCAGGCACCGCTGGAGGGCTTTAAAATATTAGTGTCTTTTGTGTTTCTCTGTGGGGCCCATTCGTTTTTCCATTTTGGAGTTCATGTATCTCCTGCTAGATAGACAGAAATGCCTGGCTGCCATGATTTTGGAGCCAAGGCTGCTGAAGGGGGCTAGGGAGGGGGAGAGGAGTGTCTTATTTATCAGTATGTTACTATCTCTTAATCTCCTCTTCTTCACTGTGTCTTCTCCCCAGTCCTCATTTGCTATCCTTTCTGGTCTATTTTTGTATGGAATAAACTTCCCATTTAGGGTAAGGAGGAAGGCAGAGGTCCAACTGCTTCTTAAAGAGACCTCAGATAAATCCCTGCCTTATTCCCATTTTTGTTTGCTTTTTTGTGGTTATTGCTTTAAATCTCCCAATTCCTAAATCTTTTTAGGGTGTTGTGGCTAGAATTTACTTCCTTTATAGTGATATCCTCCTCAGTAGTGTTTTCTTATTTTCTTTTCCTTTCTTTCTTTCTTTCTTTCTTTCTTTCTTTCTTTCTTTCTTTCTTTCTTTCTTTTGAGAGACTGAAAGTGGGGGAGGGGGGCAGAGGGAGAGAGAGAATCTTAAACAGGCTCTACACCTAGTGCAGAGCTGAAGCGAGACTGGATCTCACAAGTGTGAGATCATGACCTGAGCCAAAATTAAGAGTCAGATGCTTAACCGACTGAGCCACCCAGGTGTTCCCCTCAGTGTTGTGTTGTGTTGTTTTGTGCTGTGTTTTGTTTTCTTTTCTTCAAGATTTTATTTTTAAATAATCTCTGCACCCAACATGGGGCTTGAAGTCACAACCCAGACATGAAGAGTTGTGTGCTCTACCAACTGAGCCAGCCAGGTACCCTGCCAGTGTTTTCTAATCTGCAGTCATTTTATATGTCATGTACACCATTTTTACATATTTGTTTCACATTTATACTATGGTTTACTTAATATTTTTCTTAAGTGGGTAACTTTTTTTTAGTTAAAGAGATTCTTAATAATGGTAAAAGGAAATTAGTGTCATGTGACATCAGTAGATAGTAACTGCAATTTTGATTATGTACATTAAAATATATACATAGATATTAATGTAAAATGATTTGAATGCCACCTAAAATTCTTGTGTACAGCCAGCATTAAAAGAAACGTATTTTGGAACAAAAAAGAGAATGTAGACGAGGAGAATCTGGCTGATTGATGATGATTTATTTGAATTTGGGTCTTTGCCCACTTATTAAACATTCATTGAGCATGTAATGACTTGTACTAGATTCAGAGAATGCAAAAGTGAATAAGACACAATCATTGCCCTCAGGGATCTTTCATTCTCGGTTTAGTCTGATATGAAAATAAATATAGTAAAGTGTTGGAGCTGATGTACAGGGTGCAGTGGAAGCACAAAGGACGAGATAGTCAATTCTCATTGTGAAAGAAGGGAAAGGTCTGTGTAGCAGGTGACACTTCAAGATTAGTAGATGTTTCCTGGGGATTGGGGTTGAGAATGGCATTGGGTGTCAGTGGAAGCATTCTAGGGAAGTTGGCCTGAGCAAAGATAGGGGGCATGAAATCATAAGTAATTGGATAAAAGGATGCTGTAGGAGACTTCAAAGAGATGAGGCTAGAAAGGCAGGTGGAGCTAGACCTCATGGAGGCACTGGTATGTATATGTGTTTGCCCTGCTAAGGAATTTGGACTTTATCTTGAAGGCAGTGAAAACCCCTTGAATTAGTTCTGTAGAGGATTCAAAGTTTTAGGCATGATCCCTTTAGGAACTTAACTTTTGGTTGAGGGGAATCAAGAATCAAAGAGAGGAACCTAGCTAACAAGAATTTACATAAGTAAATTTAGTTTCTGTAGTGATCACCTTTTGAAATTATGCAACCCAACTTTCCATCTTCCTTTCTAGAGTCTCATCAAGTCCTAGCTCAACTGTTGGACACTTTGCTTGCGATTGGCACTAAACTCCCAGAGAATCAAGCTATCCAGATGCGATTAGTTGATGTAGCCTGCAAGGTAAGAACATGATGGTTAGATACAGGGTTGAATCTTTCTTGAATAGTTTGCACTGCCTGAAGAGGTAGTATGAGCTGTAATATCTGCTTAGCTCCATCCTAAATCTGTAACTGAGAACTGCCGAAGACTTTTTATTTTTTTTTAATGTTTGTTTATTTTTGAGAGAGAGAGCATGAGCAGGGAGGGGCAGAGAGAGGGAGATGCAGAATCCAAAGCAGGCTCCAGACTCTGAGCTGTCAGCACAGAGCTTAATGGGGCTCAAACTCACGAACCATGAGATCATGACCTGAGCTGAAGTCGAATGCTCAAGTGACTGAGCCACTCAGGCGCCCCTGCCAAGGACTCTTAATGGTTTTCTGACCTGCCTCTTTTTTTGTTTCTTGATGTTGGATTAGGTTAAAGCTGAGTAACTTGTTATGAAATGAACTTCCTCATCCCTCCAAAAGAGATGAAAATTACAGTAGCTGCTATGTGTGCTATGCTTAATATATGCGCTGTGCTTATTATGGTACTTAGTATCTGGCTTCTCATGTGTTTCTCATAGTCCTTTAGGTAACTACTGTTATCCTTGTTTTACACAGGTGGGAACTGAGGTTTAGGGAGTTTAACTTGCCTAAGCTTTCACAGCTAGGAAGTTGCAGAATCAGGGTATCAGTTTCTCTGATTCTAAAACCTGTGTTCTTTTTGTTATGCTTTATTGCCTCAATAAACAGACCAACTACAAAGAAACACATGTTTGGGAAGATTTTTTTAGTTTGTTTTTTTTTTTTTTAATGTTTATTTTGAGAGAGAGAGAGAGAGAGAGAGAGAGAGAGAATATGAATCCCAAGCAGGCTTGCACAGAGTTGGGGCTTGAACCCATGAACCGTGAGATCATGACCTGAGATTAAACCAACAATGAGATGCTTAACCGATTGAGCCACCCAGGCACCCCTAGGTTTTTTTCTAACTATAGAAAAAATACATGTATGTTGTACAATTTGATTTAATTTGCAACTTTAAAAAAAAATTTTTTTTATTAACATTTATTTTTTGAGAGTCAGAGAGAGACAGAGCGCGAGCAGGGGAGGTGCAGAGAGAGGGAGACACAGAATCGGGAGCAGGCTCCAGGCTCTGAGCTGTCAGCACAGAGCCCTATGTGAGGCTCAAACCCGTGAACCGTGAGATCATGACCCAAGCTGAAGTCAGTCGTCCAACTGACTGAGCCACCCAGGCGCCCCAATTTGCAACTTTTAATTAGCTGTTTTTTGTACATAATAGCAGCTTCTAAACCTTGTAAAATTGGTTTTACTTTTTTTTTTTTAAGTTTATTTATTTTGAGAGAGATGGGGGGGGGAGGGGCAGAGAGAGGGAGAGAGAGAGAGAATCCCAAACAGGCCTGGCTCTCTCAGTGCAGAGCCTGACACAGGGCTTGATCCCATGAAACTGTGAGATCATGACCTGAGCCAAAACCAAGAGTCAGATGCTTACCCGACTGAGCCACTCAGGGACCCCAAATTGGTTTTACTTTTAATCTTTTTGATAAATTTGAGAATATAAGAAGACGAGTGTGTTTGAATTAGAGGACTATTTCTGAGGCCCAGGAAAAAGAATGTTTTGTTTCTCTTAGTAAACAACAAACAAACCCAAACAGCCTGACAAGTACAATATTAAAAGCCTTAAGTGGAAAAAAACTAAGGATTGTGTGTTTGATAGAGTAAGTATGTCTCCCACACGAGAGAACAGTGTATCTGTGAGGTTGTGCTTGTGAGAAAAGTGTCCTACTAAGTGGACTGTTGTGCTTTTAGGTAACAGTTTTTTAAATTTGCTTTAAATAAACATTTTATTATAAAAATTTATACTCAAGATTAAAGAAAGAACTATATTCATAATTCACTCTCCAGAGGTAACCATCAGTATCTTTTTGGTGTATTGCTTTCTAATTTTTTTCTGTCCCTAGATTGTTTGCTATTTTTTTAAACACACAGCTCTAATCATAATTTATGTACAGTTTTGCATTTTGCTTTTTCACTGACATTATAACAAGTATTTTATATTGTAAGTGTATTGTAAACATTTTCAATGGATGCATGATAATTAAACCAAATAATTAAACCATAGTTTACCTAACTATTCTCCTGTTACTGGACATTTATATCATAAGCACTTAAAAAAATTTTTTTTTTAATTTTATTTTTTATTTTTTAAAATTTACATCCAAATTAGTTAGCATATAGTGCAACACTGATTTCAGGAGTAGATTCCTTAATGCCCCATACCCATTTAGCCCATCCCCCCCTCCCAGAACCCCTCCAGTAACCCTCAGTTTGTTCTCCATATTTATGAGTCTCTTCTGTTTTGTCCCCCTCCCTGTTTTTATATTATTTTTGTTTCTCTTCCCTTTTATTCATCTGTTTTGTCTCTTAAAGTCCTCATATGAGTGAAGTCATATGATTTTTGTCTTTCTCTAATTTCACTTAGCATAATACCCTCCAGTACCATCCATGTGGTTGCAAATGGCAAGATTTCATTCTTTTTGATTGTAAGCATTTTTTAAATTGTAAATAATACTACAGTGAATATTGTTAGTCTAAAATGTTTTCTGGGGGCGCCTGGGTGGCTCAGTCGGTTGGGCGTCCGACTTCGGCTCAGGTCACGATCTCACGGTCCGTGAGTTCGAGCCCTGAGTCGGGCTCTGGGCTGATGGCTCAGAGCCTGGAGCATGCTTCCGATTCTGTGTCTCCCTCTCTCTCTGCCCCTCCTCCGTACATGCTCTGTCTCTCTCTGTCTCAAAAATAAATAAACGTTAAAAAAATTTTTTTAAAAATAAAATGTTTTCTGTATTTAGTTTTATTTCCTAGACATAGGTTGTCACCTATTAGAGTTGTCACTTTAATGAGTTTTTTAAATGAGTTTTAATGAGTTTTTTAAAGGCTCTTGATACTTTTTGGCACATTGGTTCCCAAAGTGTTCCAGTTTATTTGAACACCAGCAGTATATGAGAGTGCCTAATTTTACTGTGTCATTCTAGCATTGGATGTTCCTGAGTTTTTTTCCCCATTCCCCTTCACCCATTTTGCTCATTCCCCCAACCTCTCCACTTGGGCAACCATCTGTTTGTTTTCTGTATTTATAGGTCTGATTCTGCTTTTTACTTGTTTATTTGGTTTTTTAAAATTCCACGTGTGAGTGAAGTCACAAGGTATTTGTTTTTCTCAGTTTGACTTATTTCACTTAGCATAGTATCTCTAGGTCCATCCATATTGTCTCAAATGACATGTCTCCTCCTTTTCTATGGCTGTTTAATATTCTCCCTTATCCATTTGTCTCTCATTGGACACTTAGGTTGCTTCTGTATCTTGGCTATTGTAAACAATGTTGCAATAAACATAGGGAGCATGAATTTGTGTTTTTGAATTAGTGTTTTTGGTTTCTTTGGGCAAATACCCAATAGTAGAATTACTGGGTTGTATGGTATTTCTATTTTTAATTTTTTGAGGAGCCTCCATACTGTTTCTACAGTGGTTGTACCAGTTTGCATTCCCACCAACAGTGTATGATTCATGTCCTTGTCAACACTTGTTATTTTTTATCTTTTTTATTTTAACCATTCCAGCAAGTTCAGGGTTTTGATGTACATATCCCTGATGATTAGTGATGTTGAACATCTTTTCATTTATCTTTTGGGCATCAGTATATCTTCTTCGGAAAAATGTCTATTCAGATCCTCTGCCCACTTTTTAATTGGGTTGATTTTGGTATTGAGTTGTATAAGTTCTTTATGTGTTTTGGATATTAACCCCTAATTGGATGTACCCTTTGCAAATATCTTCTCTCATTCAGTAGGTTGCCTGATGGTTTTGTTTGATGGTTTCCTTTGCTGTGCAAAAAGTTTTTATTTTGATATGTTCCCTATAGTTTTGTTTTTTTGCTTTTGTCTTTTGGAGACCTATCTAGAAAAATTTTGCTATGGCCCATGTCAAAGAAATTACTGCCTCTGTTCTAGGATTTTTATGGTTTTAGGTCTCATTTAGGTCTTTAATCCATTTTGAGTTTATTTTTGTGTATGGTATTAGAAAGTGGTCCAGTTTCATTCTTTTGCATGTAGTTTTCCAGTCTTCCCAGCACCAGTTATTAAAGATATTTTCCCCACAGTATATTCCACAATATATCTGTCTTACCCAAAGTGATCTACAGATTTGATGCAATCCCTATCAAAATACCAACAGTATTTTTCACAGAACAAGCAATACTGAAATTTGTATGGAACCACAAAAGACCCTGAAAGCAATCTTAAGAAAGAAAAAACAAAGCTGGAGGTGTCACAATTTCAGATTTCAAAATATACTACAAAGCTGTAATAATCAAAACAGTATGGTACTGGCACAGAAATAGACCCCCTCATCTGTGGAACAGAATAGAAAGCCCAGAAATAAACCCACAAATATATGGTTGGTTAACCTATGACATGACAAAGAAGGCTTGGGTATTAATATTTTAAAATAGAAGATAAACCTGTTAATCTGGTAGGAGGAAAATGGTGTTTGTTTCAATTACTCTTTTTTAAAAATGTTTATTTGAGAGAGAGAGAGAGAGAGAGAGAGAAGAGAGGGCGGAGAGAGAGAGAGAGAGAGAGAGAGAGAGAGAGAGAGAGAGAGAAACAAACCTAACCAGGCTCTGCACTTTCTGGATAGAGCCAGACATAGGGCTCAAACCCATGAACCATGAGATTGTGACCTGAGCCAAAACTAAGAGTTGGATACTTAACTGACTGAGCCACCAGGCACCCCCTTTTTGTTTCCTTTTAAAAAGATTATTAGTGAGACTTCATATTTGTTTTTCATTTCTCTTTCCTCTCTTGAGAATGAACTTTTCATTTTCTTTGCTAGCTTCTCATGTGGGGTTTTTGTATGTTTCTTCACCATTTCTAGAGGCTCATAATGGAGTAAAAATTTCAACCATTTGAATGTGGTAGATCTGTCAAACTCAAGTAAATAAAGCTACCTACGATGCATAGCTACAGTTAATATTTATATTGTCTAATGCCATTTTGTCTGTGATTTTGTCATACATTGTGCCTTGATATAAGATTCACATATGATAACATTCACCTTTTTTATAGAAGTAATATAAAGTATTTTCTCCAACCACAGTGGAAGGAAATTAGAAATCAGTAACAAAGAAATTTGGAGAACTCCTGAATATATGGAAATTAAACAGCATACTCCTATATCACCAATGGGTCAAAGAATAAATCAAAAGGGAAATTAGAAAAAACTTTGAGATGAATGAAAATACAACATATCACAACTTATGGGATGCGGCTAAAGCAGTCTGAGAAATTTATATCTCTAAGTGCCTATGGTAAAAAAGTTGAGAGATCTCAAGTCAGTAACCTATCCTTCTACCTTAAGACACTAGAAAAAGAAGAGTGCATGCACTAAATACAAAGCATGCAGATGGAGGGAAATGCGAAAGGTTAGAGTGGAAATTAATGAAATAGTGAATAGAAAAACAATAGAAAAAAGTCAACAAAACCAAAAGCTTGTTCAACAAAAATCGACAAATCTTTAGTTGTATTGATCAGGAAAGGAAGAGAGAAGATTCAGGGCGCCTATGGTGGCTCAGTCAGTTAAACATCCAACTCTTGATTTCAGCTCATGTCATGATCTCACGGTCGTGAGTTTGAGCCCTGCATCGGGTTCTGCGCTCGTAGTGTGGAGCTTGCTTGGGATTCTCTCTCCCTCTCTCTGCCCCTCTCTCACTTGTGCTGTCTTTCTCTTTCTTTCAAAATAAATAAATTTTATTTTATTTTTTATTTTATTTTTTTGATGGGAGTCTTTTTAAATATTTATTTATTTAAATTATTTTATTTATTTATTTAATTTATTTTTTTAGTTTATATCCAAGTTAGTTAGCATATAGTACAACAATGATTTCAGGAGTAGATTCCTTAATGCCCCTTACCCATTTAGCCCATCACCCCCCACACAACCCCTCCAGTAACCCTCTGTTTTCCATATTTAAGAGTCTCTTATGTTTTGCCCCCTCCCTGGTTTTATATTATTTTTGCTTCCCTTCCCTTATGTTCATCTGTTTTGTCTCTTAAAGTCCTCATATGAGTGAAGTCACATGATATTTTTCTTTCTCTGACTAATTTCGCTTAGCATAATACCCTCTAGTTCCGTCCAGATAGTTGCAAATGGCAAAATTTCATTCTTTTTGATTGCCGAGTAATACTCCATTGTATGTATATCCCACATCTTCTTGATCTGTTCATCCATCGGTGGACATTTGGGCTCTTTCCATATTTCGGCTATTGTTGATAGTGCTGCTATAAACATGGGGGTGCATGTGCCCCTTTGAAACAGCACACCTGTATCCCCTGGATAAATACCTAGTAGTGCAATTGCTGGGTCGTAGGGTAGTTCTATTTTTAATTTTTTGAGGAACCTCCATACTGTTTTCCAGAATGGCTGCACCAGTTGGCATTCCCACCAGCAGTGCTAAAGAGATCCTCTTTCTCTGCATCCTTGCCAACATCTGAATGTTAGCCATTCTGACAGGTGTAAGGTGCTATCTGATTTTGGTTTGGTTTGTATTTCCTAAATGATGAGTGATGTTGAGCATTTTTTCATGTGACAGTTGGCCACAGTGCGAGTGGGGGAGGGGTAGAGAGAGGGAGGTAGAATCTGAAGTAGGCTTCCAGGCTTTGAGCTCTCAGCACAGAGCCCGACTTGGGGCTCCAACCCCTGAACTGTGAGATTATGACTTGAGCCAAAGTTGGGACACTCAACCAACTGAGCCACCTGGGCGCCCCTTAAGATTTTATTTTTAAGTAATCTCCACACCTAGTGTGGGGCTTGAACTCACACCCCAGAGATCAAGAGTTGCATGCTTCTCCGACTGAGCCACTCAAGTGCCCCCCCAAATGGGCAAAGCATCTTAATTGGCATTTCTCCAAAGAAGATATACAAATGGCTAATAAACACAAAATGATGTTCAGCATCTTCAGTCATTAGGGAAATACAATTCAAAATCACATGAGATGCTGTTTCACACCTTTTGGATGGCTGTACTTAAAAGAGGTTTGACCATACCAAGTTTTGGTGATGGTGTGGAGTGATTGGAGCTCTCCTCCATTTCTGGTGGAAATATAAAGTGCCTCAGCTGCTTTGGAAAACAGTTCAGCAGTTCCTCAAAAAATTAAAGATAGACTTACTATATGACCCAGCAGTCCTACTTGTAGGTATCTACCAAGAGAATTGAAGCATATTTACACAAAAATTGGTACATGAATGTTTATAGCATCAATATTCATAATAGTCAAAAGGTGAAAACAACCCAAATGACCATCTCAGCAACTGATGAATGGATAAAGAAAATACAATGGAATGAATATATATATATATATATATATTTTTTTTTTACCATAAAAGGAATGGAATACTGATACATGCTACACCTGGATGAATCTTGAAACCATGCCAAGTGAGAGAGCTAGTTACAAAAACACATATATATGATTTCGTTTATATGAAATTTCCATAATGGGTAAATCTAACAGACAGTTAATTAGTAGGTACTTAGGGATGGGAGAGATGGAGGGATATGTGGTTGGTAGCAAAAGGGCATCTTTGAAATAATGAAAATGTTGGAAAATTAACTCTGATAATGATTGTACGTACAAATAGATCTGTAGATTGATATATGTTTCTGTCTATAGATATAGATATCAAAACCCATTGAATTGTATACAGTAACTGGATGAATTGCATGGTGTGTGACTTATATTTTAATAAAAAGTACTATTAAAAAGAATTCACTCCTTGGGGTGCCTGGGTGGCCCAGTTGGTTGAATGTCTGACTTCGGCTCAGGTCATGATGTCACAGTTCATGAGTTCCAGCCCCGCCTTGGGCTCTGTGCTGTTGGTGTGGAGCCTGCTTGGGATTCTTGCTCTCTCCTCTCTCTCTGCCCCTCCACCATTTGTGCTTTCTCTCTCTCTCAAAATAAATAAAATTTTAAAAACCTAAACAAATAACAGTTCACCCTTTGAATTTGAATTGTGGTGGATTTATCAACATTTGTATTGTTTTCACTCTGTTGGCTATTGTGAATAATGCTGCTGTGAATATTTGTTTGAAGTTTTGGTTGGAAGTATGTTTTCAGTTTTCTTGGGTATATCCTAGAAATGAAATTGCAGGGCCATGTAAACTTACATTTAACTTTTCTGTTAAAAAACATTTTTGGGGCACCTGGGTGGCTCAGTCAGATGAGTGTTTGGCTCTTGATTTTGGCTCAGGTCATGACTGCAGGGTCATAGGATCAAGCCCTGTGTCGGTCTTCATGCTGAGCATGGAGCCTGCTTAAGATATTCTCTCTCTCTCTCTCTCTCTCTCTCTCTCTCTCTCTCTCTCTCTCTCTCTCCCCCCTCCCTCCCCCTCCCTCTCCCCCCTCCCCCTCCCTCTCCCCCCTCCCCCTCTCCCTCTCCCTCTCCCCTTCTCTCCCTCTCTCACTCTCCCTCCCTCTCTCCCCCCTTCTCTCCCTCCCTCCCTCTCCCCCACTCTCCACTCACATACTGTCTCTCGCTCTCTATAAATAAAAAAAATAAAACGTCAACCTTAAAAATAAAATAGCCAGTTATTAAAACAAAAGAAAAAAATTTTAAGGGCATCTGGCTGTCTCAGTTGGTAGAGCATGCTACTCTTTTTTTTTTTTAAGTTTATTTATTTTGAGAGAACCAGTGGGCAAAGTTAGAGGGGTGGGGGGGGGTGGGGGTGGGAAACAGAGGATCCAAAGAGGGCTCTGGCTGACAGCAGAGAGCCCAATGCGGGACTTGAATCCACCAACAATGAGATCATGACCTGAGCTAAATTCGGATGCTCAACCAACTGAGTCACCCAGGAGCCCTGAATTTTTTTTGTTTAAATAAATTGAGTAAATTTTTAAAAATATAAAAAATACCCATAACATAAAATTTACCATTGTGACCATTTTACAGTGTACAGTTCAGTGGCATTGAGTATATTCTTAATGTTGTGCCGCCATCACCATCATCCTTCACCCATCTCTTCCCTTTGCAAAACTGAAACTTCCCAGTCTCCCCTCCCCGCTAGTCCCTAGCAACCACCATTCTGTTTTTCGTCTTTCTGAATTTGATTATTCTAGTTACCTTTTCATATAAGTGGAATTATGCAATATCTGTTCTTTTGTGTCTGACTTATTTTCTTTGCATAAAATTCACTCTTGGTCAGTTCAGGCAGCTATAACAAAAATGCTATAAAGTGGATGGGCTTCAACAACAAACATTAATTTCTCACATTTCAGGAGGCTGGAAAATCCAAGATCAGGGTGCCAGCAGATTTGGTGCCTGTTGAGAGCCTCCTTCTTGGTTCATAGGAGGTCACAAGGGAGCTCTCTGGAGTCTTTTTAAGGGCATTAATCTCATTAATGTCATTTCCACCCTCATGACCCAATCACCTCCTAAAGCTCCTAACCTCCTAATGCCATTACATCAGGGATTAGGTTTCAACATACAAATTTTGGGGGAACACAAACATATAGTCTATAGCATGTCCTCAGAATTCATCCGTGTTGTAACATGTCACAATCTGTTCCTTTGTGAGGAACATACATATATTTCATTATATGCATATGCCACATTTTGTTTATCCTTTCATGTATTGAAGGTTGCCTCTACCTTTTGGCTATTGTGAATAAAGCTGCTATGTATATGGGTGTCCAGATGCCTCTTTGAGTCTTTCCTTTCAATTCTTATGGTATTGTGGACTGAATTGTGTTTTCCCAAATGTACATGTTGAATTCTTAACCTTCAATGTGATTTTATTTGGAGATAGAGGCCTTTAGGGGGGTAGTTAAGATGGATGAGGCTGTAAGGGTGGGACTAATGTTCATATAAGAAAAGGAAGAGAAACCAGGATTCTGTCTCTACGAATGTAGGAAAGACCATATGAAGACACAGCAAAGAAGATGGTTATCTGCAAGCCAGAAAGAGTGCCCTTATTGAGAACCTAATTGGCTGGCACCTTTATCTTAGATTTTTAGCCTCCAGAACTGAAGAAGTTAACTTTCTGTTGTTTAAGACCCCCAGCCTATGGTATTTTATTTTGGCAGCTCATGTAGATTATGACAGTTATATACCCAGAAGGAGACTTCTGGATCATATTGTAATTCTATTTTTAGTTTTTTGAGGAATTGCCATACTGTCTTTCATGGTGGGTGTATTGTTTTACATTATCACCAGCAGTGCACAGGGTTCCAGTTTCTCCACCTCCATTTCTCCTTCCTTCCTTCCTTTTGCAATAGCCATCCCAAATGGGTATGAAGTGGCATCTCATTGTGGTTTTGATTTGCTTTTCTGTAATGGTTAGTGATTAGTTATGGTAAGCATCCTTTCATGTGCTTATTGACCATCTGTGTATCTTCCTTGGAGAAATGAGATTTCAGCCTTTAAGGAACTCATGAGCCAGTAGTCAGAGTTATAAAAGATATACTAGAAATAATATGGAGTTTCCTCAAAAAAATTAAAAATAGAAATACCATGCGATCCAATAATTTTAATATTGGGTATTTACCCAAAGAAAACAAAAACACTGATTTAAAAGATATATGCTACCTTGTGTTTATTGTAGTTTACAATAACCAAGATATGAAAGCAACCTAAGTATCCTTTGATAGGTGAATGGATAAAGGAAATATGGTGTATATATACAGTGGAATATTACTCAGCCATAGAAATGTTGGGATCTTGCCATTTGCAATAACATAGGTGGATCTAGAGGGTGATATGCTAAGTGAAATAAGTCAGCTGAGAAAGAAATATACAAGATGATTTCACTCATTTGTGGAATCATAAAAAACAAACGAACAAACAAGTAAAGCAGAAATGGACCCATAAATATAGAGAACAAAGTGGTGGTTGTTGGAGGGTAGGGGCTGGAGGGATGAGAAAAATGGCTGAAGTGGAGCAGAAGGTACAGGCTTCTAGTTAGGGCACAAATAAGTCATGGGGATGAAAGGTACAACATAGGGAATATACTCAGTGTTATTGTAACAGCACTGTATGATGACAGATGGTATACATGTGAGCATAGCATAATGTATAGAGTTGTTCAATCACTATGTTGTACACCTGAAACTAATAACATTGTGTGTCAACCATACTTCAATCAAAAAAGAAAAAGGGGGGCACCTGGGTGGCTCAGTCGGTTAAGCATCTGACTTTGGCTCAGGTCCTGATCTCGCGGTCTGTGAGTTCGAGCCCTGCGTTGGCCTCTGTGTTGACAGCTCAGAACCTGGAGCCTGTTTTAGATTCTGTGTCTCCCTCTCTCTCTCTGACCCTCCCCCCGTTCATGCTCTGTCTCTCTCTCTGTCTCAAAAATAAATAAACGTTAACAAATTTCTTAAAAAAAAGGAAGAAAAAGAATGGGGGCCTCTGGGTGGCTCAGTCGATTAAACGTCCAATTCTTGATTTTGGCTCAAGTTATGATCTCACTGTTTGTGAGATCCAGTCCTACATGAGGCTCTGTGCTAACAATACAGAGCCTGCTTGGGATTCTGTCTCTCCTTCTTTCTGCCCCTCCCCTTCTCATGCTTTCTCTATCTCTCTCTCAAAAATAATAAATAAACATTTTTTTAAAAAAGAAAAAGAATTTAAAGGGATCTTGAGACCAAAAACCATTTAGGAACCTGGTTCAGGAAAAAATAACATGTAGATACAAAGCAGTAGTGATTAAGTCAATGTGGGTAGATGCAGGGTCTTGTAGGTCTTGTTGAGAAGCCATTAAAGTGTTTTGGGTAGACACTAGGGAGAGAGGTGACCTCAGATTTGCATTTCATAAAGAAGTTTCTTGTGTTATGGAGAACTCATTGGAGAAGAGGCCAGTATTGCCTAGGAGATACCAGTCAGGATGTATTGTATCCCAATTCACAGGTTATAGTAATTTGATTTAAAGTGATAGAAAGATGGAAAAATATGTATAGGTTTGAGAAATATTTAAATTTTTTTTTTCAACGTTTATTTATTTTTGGGACAGAGAGAGACAGAGCATGAATGGGGGAGGGGCAGAGAGAGAGGGAGACACAGAATCGGAAACAGGCTCCAGGCTCTGAGCCATCAGCCCAGAGCCCGACGCGGGGCTCGAACTCACGGACCGCGAGATCGTGACCTGGCTGAAGTCGGACGCTTAACCGACTGCGCCACCCAGGCGCCCCAGAAATATTTAGATTAAGGAGATTTAGTGATTGAGGATGGGTTGAAGGTGAAGGAATTATTCAAGATGATTCCTAGGTTTCTGGTTTTTGTGTCAGATTAGATGCTGGTGCCTCTCAGTGAGAACAGAGAATTCCAGGAAAGCATTGCATTGGGACCAAATCCAAACACCCCAACAACTTTAAACTTAATCTCCAAATGATAAAAATAATGTAAAGGATTTCCATATATCCTTCTCCACGATTCACCAATAGTTAACATTTTCCCACATTTACTTTGTCACTGTTGTTTTGTATCTACATGTTATTTTTTCCTGAACCATTTACCAGTAAATTGCAGTTATAAAGCCTATTTCCACTAAAGTAATATTTAAATACTTAAGTGTGTTTCTTAAGAAGGCTATAATTTTTATAAATGCAGTGCAGCTCTGAA
Organism: Prionailurus viverrinus; assembly: GCF_022837055.1. NCBI lineage: Eukaryota > Metazoa > Chordata > Mammalia > Carnivora > Felidae > Prionailurus > Prionailurus viverrinus. The sequence continues at coordinate 54,514,655 of NC_062570.1, forward strand.
AATCAGGAGATTGAACTTTGATACAGTACTAATACTAATAGCAACCGTTATTCAAATTCTACCTATTGTCCCAATATTATCCTTTATATAAATTTCTCTTTTCTGGTCCAGGATACCATAGTGCATTTAGTTTTCATGCCTCTTGTCTTCTTTAATTTGGAAAGGTCCCTTAGCCAATCTTTGTCTTTCATGAGCTTGACATTTTTGAAGAATATAGGCCGTTTATTTTAGAATGTGTTGCAGTCTGTATTTGTCTGATAATTCCTCTGTTTAGATTCAGGTTATGCATTTTGGCAGGGATACCACATAACTAATAATTTTCCTTCTCAGTTTATTATATTATGAGGCACAGATGAAGTTTGACTCGTTGATGTTGTTAACTTTGGTACTTGGTTAAGGTAGTGACTTCCAGGTTTTTTGTTGTAGAGATTTTTTCTGTGATTAATAAGTGATTTGTGGGAGATACTTTGAGATTATGTAAATATCCTCTTCCCCATCATATTTTTACTCAATATTTTAGTGACTATTAATAAATATTGCTGACCTGGTTGTTCTTTGGTCATTGCAAAATCATGATTTTCTAACTCTTACTTCTTCTGTATTTATTAGTTGACACTCTACTGTAAATAAAGCATTCCCTCCCTTCTTTCCTACTCTCTCTCTCTTATTTTATTGAATATATTATAATCTATTCCTATCATTATTATTTTTTGAAGTTCAAATTGTTCCTTTGTATGTCTTTCAAATATAAGGTATGAATCTGCCATATTTTTTGTTTCACAGTAGGAAGAAAGTCATGCCTTCAGGTACTCTTAACTCTTCAATGTTCATTTCATTTTATCCTGTCAATAACCCTTTGAGGTACATTGTATAGCTAATCTTCATTTGAGAGATGAAAAATTTGGCTGACAGATGTGGCTAGGAAATTAATATTCTTTTTATATGTAGCATCTATACAACTGAAATTGGAGATCTTCTGCTTTCCTTTCTATCTGTGAAGATTTTTTCCAACTGGACAAATGTATCTTGTCATTTTTTCATATAAAGCTTTCTTAGAACCTGGTTTTAATTCTTCTTTGTCTCCATCTCACCTTTTGTTCCAGTCTCTGTTTCTATGGCAAAAGTACATTAAATTCTTAAGGCAGCATATAGAACCATACAGCCTTTTAACATTTAAAATATTATTCAAACCACTATTATGTGTGGTTTGTTAGAAGGTATCTGTTAAAATCATTTGCATATGGGGCACCTGGCTGGCTCAGTTGGTGGAGTGTGTGATTCTATCTTGGGGTTGCAGGTTCAGGCCCCATGTTGAGTGTAGAGATAACTTAAAAATAAAATCTTTAAAAAAATCACTTTAATACAAAGTACACTGAATTTTTGTCCATGCTTAAACACAATCCATATTAAACTGAATGAATCAGTAAGTTATTTTTGTCTTAAGAAACTTCATTCTTAGATTTTTTTGATACACTTAACCATTGATTTTTTTCCCCCATAGCAATAGTTTTAAACTGGTTTAGTCTGGTTTTGACATGGATTGCTCTTATTATTGGGGAAGTGGTTTGCTTACTCATGCCATTAATATAAAAATGATGTCACTATAGTGGCCTGGGTATAACACCAAAATAGCATCATCTGCAGAGCAGACATACTAGGCAGCTATTAGTGATGATGGCATGATGCAAGAAGTGACCTGTATGGGAAGGACATCACAGAACTGTAATTGCTGCCCTGAGGGTGTGATTTAGACTTCCGCTCTCTTTCAGCCTAACATTCAGTGTGCAGTAATAGGCTGGTTATACAGCAGTGTTGCCTGGTTACCTTAATAGAAGCTGGAAGATTTCAGTTTGTTGTTTGAAAATTGAATGAAGTGTTTGTAACAGTGGAAACAATCTTCAGCTGCTGGTGGTTCAGTCAACAGTTTAGTTATGAGAAGTGATGTTTTCATACTAAAATAGTTTGTTAAAAAATATCCTGTTTTAAGTGGCAGCCATTGTCATCTTATCTGTAAGTTTTTCTTAACTTCTCAGTTTCACTGTCTTATTTTGATTGATGGTTTTGAGCTTTTACTATATATAAGGCATTTTGAGGACTTCAGGGTATGTTTCACATTTCTGCAACCTAAATAACTTGGAGGCAAGAATTAACTCTGAGCCACAGTGTTGGAGTGAACCATTTTTATAATGAGAAGTTCTGTATCTGAGAGCCCCACCCTCAGCATAGTGGCTTTTTCATCAGGTTTCCTTTGTTTTCTTCTCCAAGTAAGCTTGCCTGCCCACCCCACGTTCACACAGGACATAGCTTCTCTCCAAGTCCCGGGTTCCCACTTAATTCAGGAATCTTCTCCAGGAGCATTCTGATGTGAGCCATTAATAGGTGCTCACTACCTTTTATGACAGACTGCCCTGTTGTTAAACAGCCATCACTAGAAAGTTCGTGTTTGTGTCTTCCAGGTCAGCAGACCTATTTCATCCAGGTGCCCACTCTTACCTCTGACCCTTCACCATTTTCTCTGCCGTCACTTGCGCTTTTTTTCCCTACCTCTTCTCTTCTTAAGTAGGTTTGTTTGTTTGTTTGTTTGTTTGTTTTTAAGTACATTCTAAGTGCTAGGCACTACAGTAGGCTCTTGTACTTACTGAATGTCTATTATATCCCAGACACTATTAGCTAATTTTACATACAGTAATTCCTAAATGAGTTCATTTAGTGTACTCACCACAAAATTTCATGGTAGGGGATATTATTCCTATTTTTACAAAGTAAGGATTTCTAAAGACTTGTGGGGTTTAGTGAAGATCCCAAAGATACTAACTGGCGGGGCCAGCAATCAAATAGGTCTGTCTGATTCCCGTCCATGCTCATTCAGCTTTGCTATTTTGCCTCTCAGACAAGATGTGAAACAATTTATGGAATCCACTTTGTCTGCAAAGCTTCCTATGCTTCCTGGAGGCATTTTCTGAACCTGTTTGGGGTGTGGTTCAGCTATTGCTGCCTCTTTCTTTGAATGGTCTTAAAATGCACTTTTCTTATGCATAATGTAATTTCTTCCTTCTTTCCTTCCTTCCGTCTTTCTGATTTTATTTTATTAAAAAAAATTTTTTTTAATGTTTATTTTTGAGAGCGAGCACACTTGGGGGTGGGGCCGAGAGAGAGGGAGACATGGAATCTGAAGCAGGCTTCAGGCTCTGAGCTGTCAGCACAGGTTCCAACATGGGGCTCAAACCCACAAACCGTGAGATCATGACCTGAGTCAAAGTTGGATGCCTAACTGACTGAGCCACCCAGTGCCCCTGATTTTATTTATTTTTAAGTAATCTCTATACCCAGGATGGGGCTTGAATTTACAACCCTGAGATCAAGAGTTGAAGGCTCTACCAACTGAGCCAGCCAGGCGCTCTTGTTTTTCTAATGTTTATGAAACAGTATGTTTTTATTTTTTCTTGTGTGTGGACAGTTCAATTATTTTTTTAAATTTTTTTAAATGTTTATTTATTATTCAGAGACAGAGAGAGAGGATGAGCATGGGAGGGGCAGAGAGAGGAGGAGACACAGAATCTGAAGCAGGCTCCAGGCTCTGAGGTGTCAGCACAGAGCCCAACACGGGGCTCAAACTCACAAACCGTGAGATCATGACCTGAGCCGAAGTCAGACGCCCAACCGACTGAACCACCCAGGCGCCCTGACAGTTCAGTTATTTTTAAAGTCTCAAAATTGTGGATAAGTTGCAAGTATAATAATAGGGAACTTTATTTTCTTGTGAACCATTTTAGAATAAGTTGCCCATTTGTTATGCTTGAATACTTTAGTGTGTGCTTTCCACAAGCAAAGATATTTTTCGACAAAACCTCAATATGACCATCAAAATCAGGACATTAACATCAGCATATGCTACCATTTATCCTCATAGCTCATTCACGTTTCACTGTTTGTTTCATTCCTGTCCCTTATTGGAAAAGGATCCAGTTCGGAATCACATGTTATGTTTTTAGTCACCATACCTCGTTAGTCTCCAATCTGGTATAACTCCTGTCTTTACTTGATTTTATGATGTTGACATTTTTGAAAATTGGGATAGGTCTTTCATAGAACCTTCCGGAATTAGGGTTTATCTGATATTTCCTCATAATTAGATTCAAGTTTTCCACCTTTGCTAAGAATATCACAGATGTGGGGCGCCTGGTTGGCTCGGTTGGTTGAGCATCCGACTTTTGATTTTGGCTCAGGTCATGATCCCAGGGTTGTGGGTTTGAGCCCTGCATCAAGAGCCTGCTTGAGTTTCTCTCTCTCTCCCCCCCCAACTTGTGCCCTCTCTCTGTCTCTCTCTCAAATAAAAAATAAATTAAAAAAGAAAAAAAGAATATCACAGACAAGGGGCACCTGGGTGGCTTAGTTAAGTGTCTGGCCACTCAGGTCATGATCTTCATGGTTGTGAGATCAAGCTCTGCACTGGGTATGGAGCCTGCTTAAGATATTCTCTCTCCCCCCACTTCTCCCCTACTCACATTTTTTTTCTTTCTCAGAATAAAATATATACATACATACGTATATATATGTATATATCAGACGTGTGTACATTTGATGTATATACATCACATATATATATACACACGCATCTGAGATATATATACATACACACACACACACACACACACACACACACACACATATATATATATATATATATATATATATATATATATATATATATAAATAAAATCAGAGGAGTGCCTGAATGGCCCAGTCAGTTGAGCATCCAACTTCAGCTCAGGTCATGATCTCACAGTTCATGGGTTCGAGCCCTACGTCGGGCTCTGTGTTGACAGTTTAGAACCTGGAGCCTGCTTTGGATCTGTGTCTTTCTCTCTCTCTGCCCCTCCCCGACTTGCACTCTGTTCTTCTCTCTCTCAGAAATAACTAAATATTAAAACAAATAATCACAGACAAGATACTCTTCTTACTGCATCCTGTTAGGTGCTACACCATTTTGATTTGTCCCAGTACTAATGATGTTTACTTTGATCACTTGGTTAAGATAGTGTCTGTCACACTGCTTCACTATAAAGTTACTCTCTCATTTTGAAATGAGTAAGTGTTTTTGTGGGGTGGCACTTTAGACATTGTAAACATTCTGTCATCAAACTTTCAGTTTGTGTGTATCAGTTATGAACTCCGATTACTTGTTTGCTCAGTGGGTGGTAGTCTGTTACTATAATTATTTGTTGTGATGTTCCGATTTCCTGATTCGGCCAAGTGGGAACCCTTTTAAGCTGGCTTCTGTGTTCTTTTGACTTCTCTTGTTCTTTGAATACTTCTTTTCTTTCTGGCACAACAAAATAATCCAGGCTCATTTTGTACTTTCCCTACTCTAGCCCTGGAATCAGCTATGATATATTTACTTATTGGATACATCTTCCTGTTTCTTCAGTTTTGTGTGTGTGGGTATTATTTACACGAAGTGTTTGCAGCCTAGTTAGCTAATCATAAGAATTGGTTATTGATTTAGGATCAGTATGTTTATCATGCAGTAATTGGAAATCTGAGCAATTCTTCATGCTGGAGACTAGTGGTACTTGGGAGTAATATATGTAAGGAAAACAGGTATTGTGGAGCTTTGTAAATATTTAAGGTACAGATGCTCAACTCTGGACATAGCACAGTTTTGAAAATCATGAAGTAATTTATGCAGCGGAATGGGGGAAAAGAGCTCTGGATTGAGTGGATGTCAGGAGTGTTTAGCTCTTCTAAATTATCAGGTTTTTTTAGACATATCACTTAATCCTTATAGTCCTGTAAAATAGGGGAGTGGCAGATTAAGGCAGGAGAAGAGAAATGGGTGTTTACTGAGGGTACTTCTAGAGACTGTTGTGATTTCAAACCAGTGATTTTATAGATAGAAAAACCTGGAAAATTTGAACTTGAAGGGACTATCTAAAGATACTTGTTTTGTATTAACATTTGTATATTATGCAAATAGCTTATTTCAGTAGCATTATACGAGATATAGCCATTATGTCTTTATTTATTTATTTATTTATTTTTAACGTTTATTTATTTTTGGGACAGAGAGAGACAGAGCATGAACGGGGGAGGGGCAGAGAGAGAGGGAGACACAGAATCGGAAGCAGGCTCCAGGCTCCGGGCCATCATCCCAGAGCCCTACGCGGGGCTCGAACTCACGGACCGTGAGATCGTGACCTGAGCTGAAGTCAGACGCTTAACCGACTGAGCCACCCAGGCGCCCCAGCCATTATGTCTTTAAAAATAATGGGGCGCCTGGGTGGCGCAGCCAGTTAAGCGTCCGACTTCAGCCAGGTCACGATCTCGAGGTCCGTGAGTTCGAGCCCCACATCAGGCTCTGGGCTGATGGCTCGGAGCCTGGAACCTGTTTCCGATTCTGTGTCTCCCTCTCTCTCTGCCCCTCCCCCGTTCATGCTCTGTCTCTCTCTGTCCCAAAAATAAATAAACGTTGAAAAAAAAATTAAAAAAAAATACTGCTGAGAAAACATCCATATGGCTAACAGACACATGAAAAAAATGCTCAACATCACTCATCATCAGGGAAATACAAATCAAAACCACAATGAGATACCACCTCACACCTGTCAGAATGGCTAACATGAATAACTCAAACAACAACAGATGTTGGTGAGGATGCAGAGAAAGACAATCTCTTTTGCACTGCTGGTGGGAATGCAACCTGGTGCAGCTATTCGGGAAAACAATATGGAGGTTCCTCAAAAAATTAAAAATAGAGCTACCCATGACCCAGCAACTGCACTACTAGGTATTTATCCAAAGGATACAGGTGTGCTGTTTCGAAGGAGCACACACACCCCAATGTTTATAGCAGCGCTATCAACAATAGCCAAAGTATGGAAAGAGCCCAAATGTCCATCGACAGATGAATGGATGAAGAAGATGTGGTGTATATGTACATATAATGAAGTATTACTTGGCAATCAAAAAGAATGAAATCTTGCCATTTGCAACTATGTGGATGGAACTAGAGGGTATTATGCTAAGAGAAATTAGAGGAAGACAAATATGGCTTCACTCATGTGGAATTTAAGATACAAAACAGATGAACATAAAGGAAGGGAAGCAAAAATAATATAAAAACAGGGGGACAAAACTTAAGAGACTCAAAAGAGAACAAGCAGGGTTGCTGGAGGGGCTGTGGGTAGGGGGATGGGCTAAATGATCAAGGGGCATTAAGGAGGATATTTTTGGGGATAAGCACTGGGTGTTATACGTGGGGGTTGAATCACTGCATTCTACTCCTGAAATCATTATTGCACTGTATGCTAACATGGATGTAAGTTAAAAAAAAAATAAGTAAATTAAAAAAAATACTGGTGAGAAGAGCTAACATGAAAAAGATTGGCAGTACTTAAGTGTTGACAAGGATGTGGCACAACTGGAACATCAAGTGTCACTGGTGGAAGTGTAAATTAGTTAAAGTAGTACAACTGCTTCGGAAAACTATTTGGCAGTTTGTTATTAACTGAATGTATACATGGCTTGTGACCCAGCAACTCCATTCTTATATATCCAACAGAAGCCCCATTCAAGCTACCACAGTCATGGTAGCATTATTTAGAATAGCCAAAAACTGGAAATAACCCAAATGTCTATCAGTATGGGAGCGGAAAAGTGGGTTGTGGTGTACTGACAAATGGAATACTATATGGTAATGAAAATGAAGGAACCATTGCTATATGCCATACTATGGATGAATCTTACAAACATAATATTAAGCAAGAGAGGCCAGACACTGGTTGATTTTACACAGTATAAAAATGGGCAAAATAGGGCGCCTGGGTGGCTCATTTGGTTGAACGACCAACTCTTGATTTTGGCTTGGTTCATGATCCCAGGGTTGTGGGATCAAGTCCCTATGTCAGGCTGAGTATGGAGCCTGCTTAAGATTCTCTCTCTCTCTCTCTCTCTCTCTCTCTCTTTCTCTCTTTCTCTCTTTCTCTTTTTTTCTTTCTCTCACTCTCTCCCCCTTCCCCTCTCCCCCTTCCCTTCTCCTCCTGTCTGCACCTCTCCTCCACTTGCCCTCTGTCTAAAATTTTAATATGGGAATGCAAGCTGGTGCAGCCACTCTGGAAAACAGTATGGAGGTTCCTCAAAAAACTAAAAATAGAACTAACCTACGACCCAGCAATTGCACTACTAGGCATTTATCCAAGGGATACAGGTGTGCTGTTTTGAAGGGACACATGCACCCCCATGTTTATAGCAGCACTATCAACAATAGCCAAAGTATGGAAAGAGCCCAAATGTCCATTGATGGATGAATGGATAAAGAAGATGTGGTGTATATATATACAATGGAGTATTACTCGGCAACCAAAAAGAATGAAATCTTGCCATTTGCAACTACATGGATGGATCTGGAAGGTATTATGCCAAGTGAAATTAGTCAGAGAAAGACAAAAATCATATGACTTCCCTCATATGAGGACTTTAAGAGACAAAACAGATGAACATAAGGGAAGGGAAACAAAAATAATATAAAAACAGGGAGGGGGACAAAACAGAAGAGACTCATAAATATGGAGAACAAACTGAGGGTTACTGGAGGGGTTGTGGGAGGGGGGATGGGCTAAATGGGTAAGGGGAACTAAGGAATCTACTCCTGAAATCATTGTTGCACGATATGCTAAATAATTTGGATGTAAATTTAAAAAAATTAAAAATAAAATTTAAAAAACTGAAAAAAAATAAAATTATAGTAAAAAAACATTGGCCAAATAAATCTAGGTGTTAGAAGTCAAGATATTGGCTAATTTTTATGGTGGTGGAGTAGTTTATGGGGGGGGGGGGACCAAGAGGGGTTTCCTGTTCTGTTTCTTTATCTAGGTGCTTTTTTTTTTTAATTAAAAAAAATTTTTAACCTTTATTTTTGAGAGAGCAAGACAGAGCATGAGTAGGGGAGGGGCAGAGAGGGTGGGGGACACAGAATCTGAAGCAGGCTCCAGGCTCTGAGCTGTCAGCACAGAGTCTGACATGGGGCTCGAACTCACGGACTGTGAGATCATGATCTGAGCCAAAGTTGGCCACCCAGGCGCCTTTATCTGGGTGCTTTTTATATGTGTGTATTCATTTGTTTAAAATTCATTGAGCTGTACACTTAACCTTTTTGCATTTTTCTATATGGATATTAAAAACTTTAAAAACTTACACATTTCTGTTTTGTTTTTGTATTGATAGCAAATAAAATGCAGTTTAGGGGCCTTATTTATTTATTTATTTATTTATTTATTTATTTATTTAAAAGTTTATGAATTTATTTGAGAGAGACAGAAACAGCACAAACAGGGATGGGACAGAGAGAGAGAGAGAGGGAGAGAGAATCCCAAGTAGGCTCCGTGCTGCCAGTGCAGAGCCTGAGGTTGGGCTTGAACTAATGAAACTGTGAGATCATGACCTGAGCCAAAAACCAAGAGACACTTAACCAGCTGAGCCACCCAGATGCCCTTGGGGGCCATTTTTAAAGTACCTTCTCAGGGCCCCTGGGTGGCCCAGTTGCTTAAGTGTCTGACTTCGGCTCAGGTCATGATCTCATGGGTCATGGTTTTGAGCCCTGCATCGGGTTCTGTGCTGACAGCTCAGAGCCTGGAGCCTGCTTCAGATTCTGTGTCTCCCTCTTTTACTGCCCCTCTCCTGTTCATTCTCTGTCTCTCAAAAATAAACGTTAAACAATTTTTTTAAAAAGTAAATAAAGTACCTTCTCTTTATAAGGCAAAGTGCTAGCTCTTGGGAATACAGAGAATCTTATTTTCTAAGGACTCATCTTTATGATGATACATACTCAAGTAACATGATACTAGAGAGACTGGTGAGAATGTTGTGTTTGAGTCATTCCTAAAGCTGATATAATACTTTTGTTTCTGGTTTTTTATTTATTTTAAGCTATCTTAATCCTGTCCTTTTGTTCTCTCTTTTCCTTTCATAGCACCTCACAGATACCTCCCATGGTGTAAGAAATAAATGCCTGCAATTACTTGGCAATCTTGGCTCTTTGGAGAAAAGTGTCACAAAAGATGGAGAGGGCCTAGCTGTCAGAGATGTCCAGAAGATTATAGGGGATTACTTCATTGACCAAGACCCACGAGTCAGGACAGCAGCTATAAAAGCCATGGTAAACATGATCATGGAAATCAGAGGGTGACAGTTTGATTTGTTTGTTTCATTAAAAATTTTTTTAAATGTTTTTTTTTTTGAGAGAGGGAAGGAGGGAGGGAGGGAGGGAGGGGCGGGCAGAGAGAGAGGAAGACACAGAATCTGAAGTAGGCTCCAGACTCTGAGCTGTCAGCACAGAGACTGATGTGGGGCTCAAACTCGTGGCCTGTGAGATCATGACCTAAGCTGAAGTTGTATGCTTAACCGACTGAGCCACCCAGGTGCCCCTTGTATGTTTGTTTGTTTTTTTTTTTTAAAGTTCATGGCTAATGTTGGTTTGGGTGCTTTCTGAACACCCCCCCTACCCCTGAATATTCCTTAGGCTCACTTTCAGGAATGTGTTGGTGGCATCACAGAACTCAAAGGCACACATTCCTTTGTATGGCAGGTGTGCTTTTCTTTGGGCCTCTCTGGTAGCTTTCACCCATATACTGAAACATAGAGGGTACAACTTATACCTATTATAATACCAAGTCACATCCCTCCTCCAGGCCCCTGGATGGGGGGGTATATTTTAGGGGGAGGTAGTGTTAACCATTTCTTCTTTATCCTTCTTATCATTATTTAATATTTTTCTAATATCCCCTTGGGACAGTTGATGGGTTAGATTTATTAAGTCTCTTGAGTGTTTCTACCCAAAGGTCTGACCAGATTTCTTACTTGTATAGCACTAATTTTGGCTAATGGGAACTATGTTAATCTAATGTAATGGGGGAAAATATATGAGATTGTGGGGAGACTTTGGAAATATTGATCTTTTTTTTCTCAAATACTTAAACTTATTTCTATTATCTAGTTGCAGCTTCATGAAAGAGGACTGAAATTACACCAAACCATTTATAATCAGGTACCTTACATGATTACTGTCTGGGAGAGGAGGAAGGATAGTGAAACTGGGAGAGTGTGTACTAGTTGTCAGAATTTGAAAACATGGAGCATCAACTGGCAACATTAATTGGGATGAATGTGAAGTTGTATCTGAAACACACATGTTAGTAAGAGGATGGAGGATATGTAATTGAGTAGCACTAATACATGTAAAAACGACTTTTAGGAGGATTTAGGTAGCTCACTGTGTATACCAGAGTACACAAAAAGAAGTGTGTGTTCAGAATAAGCAAAGAGGTAGTCTTTCTGATCATGTGTTTGGTTGGGCCAAGCATGAAGTTGATTCGAGGCACCATTCTTGACATAGTAGAGTTTTTCTGAAGAAAGATGACTGAGACCCTGGGATCATTTGAAAAGGTATTCACAGTATTTGTAGTATTGGTAAAGAAACGCACTCTGAAGTTGTAGTATCACTAGGAGAAGCTGATTGACCAACAAAAAGGCCTTACAAGGTGATATTTCTCTTGTAGAATAGTTGAATGAATCTGGAGACCAGCAATCTAAATCCATGTCAGAGACCAGATTTTGTACAAAGAATGGTTTTATCTTTCAGAAGAAGATGGTAATTAGATAAGCCACTATGATTGATACATAAACCAAGTTTATTCTTTTACATAATTACATAGAATGTGTTCAGAATGGTTGTTTTGGTGTGACTAGCACCTTATCTCCCTGTAGGAAAACTCTGTGGGAAGCCAAAAAATTTAAGGAAACTTAGAGAGTAAGGATTCAGAGGAAGAATAGTTAGTTAGGTGATTCAGATATTTAGTGGCCTAAGACTGTGTCAGTTAACAAGGCAAGCAATGATGAGGGCTTCAAGGGAGTGAGGACGGAGTGTTGGATTGAGGTGTGAATTTGAATTAGGTACCATACCAGTTTTGGTTGAGTTTGAAGGATTGACGGGACACCCACGAGGAAAATTCCAGGTTGCAGATAGTTGTGGAAGTCTGGAGCTCAGCAGAGGTCAGAGCTGGAGGTGGGTAACTGAAGCCATCACTATCTAGGGAGCATGTGGATACCCAGAGAGAGTAAGAAGATTGAAGGAGACCAAGGATGGAAGCCACAGGTAAGGTCCAACATTTAAGAGAGAGACAGAAGAGATGGAGGAGGAGGAAAAATACATTCCAAAAAAGGCAGGAGGGAGTTCTCACAGTTGTCACAGTCACATGCTGCTGAAAGGTCAGTGAGATAGGCCTGAAATTTACCCATTGGACTTTTTAACAAGGCAGCCATTAATGAGTTTGGAAAGAGCAATTTTAGTAGAGTGTTGGGGATGGAAGCCAGATTAGGGTCAATTGAGGTAAGGCATTTCAATAGTGACTGTACTTTAAGGAACTTGGCTATAATAGGATGGCAGGATGGAGGATGGTAGAAAGGGGCATTGGACTGAGGGAGGGCTTTTTGTATTTTAAATAAGTATGCTTATGTATTTAAAATGTATGCTAAATAAGTATGTTTATGTGTTGAAGGGAGCCAGTGTTTTGGGAGAAATTGGTGATGGAAGAGACACAGGGGGATAGATGGTAGAGTAAGTTCCTTTAAACAGAAAATCAGATTCATGAGCTGATTCATCCAACAGATATTAATGAATACCTAATGCTGGTTGTATAACACCGAGCATGTTGGATAGGATCCATGCCCTTCACATTCTCATGGATGAGACAGGCAATTAAATAAATAAACACAATAATTAAGCATGTGAATAGTGCTATGCAGTAAATAAATAGGGTGCTATAATAGAGAATCACAAATAGGACCTATATTGGAGGATGGTAAGGGAAGGCCTGTGTGAGGAAATGATGGGATCCATAGCAAAAGTAGAAGGATTAGGAATTAGGATACTTTTTCCTGAGACATTAAGAAAATGAGGTGTGGGAGAATACAGGTATAAATGAATTTATAACTGTTATGGAAGAGTTGGAGCATTTGCCTGAGAACCTGGGTTTTTCTCAGATAAACATGCTGCCTTATGGCTGGAAGTGGGGTAGGGGCCCAGAGCAGGAGGTTAAGATAAGCTGCCTTAGGGAATGGGAGTGGAAATCAGGGGTGTGAAAGATTTCAGAGAGAGTCAGTAAGGTTCGAGATCATGAGCTCCCAGTCCGCTAGAGAGTGTGGTCTTTGCTAGTGCTCTCCTGCCCTTGTGAGGAATAGAGAAGGTGTTGGGTTTGTAGAGCAGCTGTAGAAGTCTTGAGAGCATTGTCAGTGGTAATGCTGACAGTGCTGTCGGGACTAAGTAAAGGCAGATTATGGAGCAAGGAGAAGGTGGTTCATGTGGAGAAAAGGGTAAGATTAAAGCAATGGTTCTCAACCAAGGTGATTTTACTCTCTAAGGGATATTTGACAGTGTCTGGAGATATTTTGGGCTTTTGTAACTGCGAGGGAGAGGGAGAGGGTGCTGTGTTATAACCGTTTAGTGGGTAGAAGCCAAGAATATTGCCAACCATGTTAACAGTGCAGAGGATAGCCTCTCACAACAAAGAATTGTATAGTCCAAAATGACAGTAGAGGCAAGGTTGGGAAATCTTGGTTAAACGGATAGGTAGGTTAAATGAGACTGAAGAGCAAATGTGACGGATTAATTCATGGAAATGGAGGAGCTGGTGGAGTAACAGGTTATGATCAGAGGAATACAGGATCATGGAATATAGGATTTTTATTTTTATTAAAAAAATTTTTTTGAGTTTATTTATTGAGAGAGAGAACAAGTGGGGACAGGACAGAGAAAAAGGGGGACAGAAGATCCGAAGCTGGCTTCATGCTGACAGCAGAGAGCCCAATGCAGGGCTTGAATTCACGAACTGTGAGATCATGGCTTGAGCCAAAGTCGGATGCTTAACCGACTGAGCCACCCAGGTGCCCCTGGAATATAGGATTTTTATTTTTTTTAATTTTTTATTAAAAATTTTTTTTTTCAACGTTTATTTATTTTTGGGACAGAGAGAGACAGAGCATGAACGGGGGAGGGGCAGAGAGAGAGGGAGACACAGAATCGGAAACAGGCTCCAGGCTCTGAGCCATCAGCCCAGAGCCTGACGAGGGGCTCGAACTCACGGACCGTGAGATCGTGACCTGGCTGAAGTCGGACACTTAACCGACTGCGCCACCCAGGCGCCCCATAGGATTTTTAAATTCTAGAAATGGAGTAGTTCTGGGTGTTGTTGAAGTCTAGGGTGTTGCTATGTAGGTGGGGCAGGGATATTCCATTTCAGACCAAAGTAAAACAAAAATCTGGCTTCTTTTGGCAGTTTAGCATTAAAATTATACGTTTACTTAGAGTGCTTGAGATTTCAGATTGCCAGAAATTTGTGCTTTGATTTTACAGAAAGGGGGAAAAAAAAAAAACCCAACAGCCCAGATTTGGGGTTTGTGCCCATGTGAACAGCGCTGTGGGCTCCCAGCAGGCTTTGCTAAGATCGATACTATTCTAGGTGGCTTTTGTGCTGTCTTTCAATCTGTGGTTCTGCTTTCAGACGTGTGGTGGGAGTCAGAACACAGAACACAGCTGACAGAGGCCAAGAATTCTTTGTTGGGCAAAAGTACAAGAAGTTAAAACTACCCACAAGTATTTTGATTGGCATCCTTATCCAGCTACCCTGTCTTCATTTTGAAGGTAGTTTGAACATCACCTGTGAGGACACAGAACTAATAGACTTTTGGAATTCTTGTTTGCAGGCCTGTAAATTGCTGTCTGATGACTATGAACAAGTGCGCAGTGCTGCAGTCCAACTTATCTGGGTTGTCAGTCAGCTCTATCCTGAAAGGTCAGTGTGGGTGTAAGCCAGCTTTTGTTCATTGCTAAGCCATTTTTCTCTTCTCCCATCATGCAAAAAGCCCTCCTCCAGATAAGGAATGTTGGTTAGATTTTTAGAAAGCAGTGTGGAATAGGGGGAAAGTGCAGATCCTGATAATCAGGATGCTTGGTCCTTATTTGTCAGCTCTTCTGTGAATTTTCCATGTACCCTGGGAAAGAGACTTCCTCTCTGGGTCCCAGCCTGCTCATCTATAAATGGAGAGATTGGCTGTCTTTCTCAAGTGCTGTCTAAGCACCCCACCCCACTCTTTTTTTAATCTTTAAATTGTTTAGGGCCCTTTTTAGTAAATACAAATGCCAGGTAAAGACACTAGGTGAGTTTGAGAATAATGATCCCTTATGAGGTGTTTTCCTCGTTAAAAATGTTTTCTTAGTAATTAAATCATTTATTTACACAGTGATTCTTTGAGGTAGAGAGATAAATATTATTCTGTTTTGTAAAAGAGCTGCTTCTGTAGGAAAAAGAAGTGTTTTTTTCCTCTTCATTAAACTGCCTGTAAAATTGGAAAACCAGAATATTTTATATTGATTCTATGATTTGCTATATTGACAGCAATGCAATTATAGGACAGAATAAACTTAAAGATATAAAATACTTTGTGTTAGCTAGTTTTTGGTATCTTTGTAAATCTTTGAACCTTTGGTGGGTTAAACACTTTTATTCCAGACACGGAAAATTTGCACTGTAACTAAAAGTGTTGTTTCATACTCTCAGAGTGATTTCTTTACTCTGAAATGTATTCTATCACTCTAGGATTTGAATTACTCAGTTGTCATCTTGTGTGTGTGTGTGTGTGTGTGTGTGTGTGTGTGTGTGTGTGTGCGCGCGCGCGCGCGCCGGTTTTCAATGGTTATTCTCAGTTTATTGAACTTGCAGCTTTAGGTTCCTGTTTTGTTATTTGTGTGTGTGTTTTTTTCTTTTAATTTAGCATTGTCCCAATCCCTTCTTCTAATGAAGAGATTCGCTTAGTTGATGATGCATTTGGAAAAATTTGTCACATGGTCAGTGACGGCTCTTGGGTGGTTCGAGTTCAAGCTGCAAAGCTATTGGTAAGTTACACTTTCTTTAATGAACATGTTTATTGTTACACTTGTATAAAGATTTTGAGAAACTACAGATAGGGATAGATATAACCCACTTATAGAAACCCTAGTATTTCTAAAAATAAAAATAAATGGCTTACTTTCCAGTGGAGAAGTAGTCTTTTAGAACTAGAAAGAATTTTAAAGATAATCTTATTTAACATTGTTACCGTATGAGACAGCCAAGGCCTAGAGAAAAAGGAAAATAATAATAAATAGTTGCTTTACTAAGCACCTGTTATGACCCAGAGAGTTTGCTCTGACACCACTTACATTATCTCATTCACTCTTCACAGTAACCTAGAAAGGTAATTACTATTATTCCCATTTTCAGGTGAGAAAACAGAAGCTCTGAGAAGTTAATTATCCAATTTTCAGATACAAAGTTGTAGAGTGGGATTCAAATACTAATCTGACTTTTAGGCTGGTACTTTCCTACTGTTTTGCCTTCGGTAATTCATGGTACATTTGTTAAAAACAAAAAAAAAGACAAATTAACTTTTCAGAGATAGAACTGTCTTACAGAAGAAAGAATGTTGATGTATTATTACTCAGCCCTGTTTTATAACTATGTTATCTAGGACATGCCACTTGATCTTAGTCTCAGTTTCCTCATCTGTTAAGTGGGTCATAATATTCTCTCATGTTTACCTCACATGGTTGTCATGATGCTCAAATGTGATACTATATATGAAAATACAAATTGTAAAGTACTATGCTAAACATGGGGTATTGGGGGTGGTTGTAATATGTAAATACATATATAAGTATTTGTAAAAATTTATATAAATGTCACAGCAAGAAAATCTGGGATTCTTTTTGGACACTTGCCTTTTGGGGCCCCCATCTCTGCCAGTCTTGGTAAGATTGTTGGCTGAATACTTTGGACACAGATTCAATGATAGCCCTACTCCTAAGACCAGTATTTATGGGGTAACTGCTGAAACTTGTGTGAAGCATTTTCATGGAATAATAAGGAATTTGGATGGTTTCAGTACTAGATCATATTGCTTGTCCATGATAAAGTACAGAGTTAAGCCAGTTATTGATTTTTATGTATTTTTATTGATTTGATTTATTTTATTTTAGAGAGAGCACAAGCGGGAGAGAGGGGTAGGGGAAGAGAGAGAGAATCTTAAGCAGATTCCATGCTGAGCACGGATCCCAATGTGGAGCTTGATCCTACCACCATGAGATCGTGACCTGAGCCAAAATCCAGAATTGGACATTCAACCGAGTGAGCCACCCAGGCTCCCTTGATTTTATTTTTGAATTCACATTTTAAAGCTGTGTTTTGGTTTTTAAATATTTTAAAATTTGGAACAGTCCAATCATTCACCAGATTCTGTCATTCAACATTTCCTGAGCATCTACAGTGTGCAGTGTGTGTATGTGTGAGGGAGATGTTGCAGGGAAATGATTCAATAATACATCTTGATTTGAGTAGGCAGTTAGAAGAGTAATCCTTAAAGCAGGGTAATTCAGATTTTTCAGTTTTGTACCCTGTAAGATATGAATTTTATTACGTAAAACTATATGAATAATGAATTACCATGGTGAATTGAAAGAGTTTCCACTTAGATGATTCTAACTTGAGTCAAATGCTTTATGTTTTAATTTCAGTGATTTCAGATCCAAACAGCTCCAAATTATATAAGTAATTATGTTTGTACTTCAAAAGCAATTAACAATCTAATTTTACTGATAATAATCATTGTTACTATTTATAGAGTTCTTAGCCTACTAAGCTAGGCACTTCTAGTCCTGTACACATACACATGCACATATACCCACTTTTTTATATGAACAAGTACATATGCACATATATATACATACATATCCTAATAAACATAGTTATTGCAGATAATTTTTAATTCTTTTAAACTCTTTGAGGGGTACCTGGGTGGCTCAGTCAATTAAATGTCTGACCTCGACTCAGATCATGAGTCCCACGTGGGTTCTGTGCTGACAGCTCAGACCTTGGAGTCTGCTTGGGATTCTGTGCTTCCCTCTCTCTCTCTGCACCTTCGTCTGCTTGCGCTCTGTCTCTGTCTCTCTCTCTTTCTCTAAAATAAACATTAAAAACAATGTTTTTAAACTCTTGGAGGTAGATAGTCTGTTAATCATTATGTAAATAATAAAATAAGGTTTGGAAAAGTGATGTAACATATCAAAGGCCACATAGATAGTAAATGACACTTCATGATCTAAAACTCATGTGGAATCTCTTCCTAGTGATAGTCCAGTTACACATCGAGAGCTGCGGTTGTACAGTTAATGCCCTGCTGATTTACCAGTTCCTCTGTGTCAAAGAGGTGTACTCCCCCACTCCAGCTCTTGAATAGACAAAATTGTCATCTAAACTGCATATAGTTTTCAGACTGTGTTCATCACCTGAGCATAGTTGCTGTCTTCAAAGAGTTGGCAGTCTGATAGGTTGACATAAGCAATCAGTCAGTTATAATACCTGGTACTCCTAGGAAAGAGAGCACCTAACACATTGACAGAAAGCTTCTTGGGGGAGGTAATTTCTGAACTGAGTTTTGCAGGATAAATATGAGTTGGCTAAGTAAATAAGTAAGGAAGGAGAAAATATAAGCAGATACAGAAGGAGTACAATTGTCATGCATACTAGTATACTAAACTACAATATGATACTAAAGTATAAGCAGTTTAATATATCTTGGTTGTGGGGGGATAATGTTAAACGTGTGGGATGTTCAGCAAGATAAAGCTCAAGAGGAAAGCAGAAGCCAGGTTCTTCAAGAACTTAAATGATAAGGCTTTAGATTTAAGTCCATCTTGCACAAAAAATCAAGTCTCCATTCTCCTTGGCTTCTAGCAGTACGAAAAATTTAAGAAGTAGGCTGTTTCAGAAAATTCCAAACCATGTGGAAAGTCAGTTTGTAGTTATCCATAACTTTCCCACCGAGGCAAAGAAAGTTGATTGCAAGTATGCAGCTCCATGGGACGATTTAGAATACAGTCATTACTGTGAAATTAATCATGGTAATTGGTGTTTTATTTAGAATATTGTTTTTAGGGGCACCTGGGTGGCGCAGTCGGTTAAGCGTCCGACTTCAGCCAGGTCACGATCTCGCGGTCCGTGAGTTCGAGCCCCGCGTCGGGCTCTGGGCTGATGGCTCGGAGCCTGGAGCCTGTTTCCGATGCTGTGTCTCCCTCTCTCTCTGCCCCTCGCCCGTTCATGCTCTGTCTCTCTCTGTCCCAAAAATAAATAAACGTTGAAAAAAAATGTATAAAAAAAAAAAAAAAAAAAAAAAAAAAAAAAAAGAATATTGTTTTTAGTTCAGTGACTTCTGCTTAAGATGTTTGATCTTTCTTACTCAGTAATGGTTCAACCTTCTTTATAAGACTCCAGAAGTGTTTGACCTTAAAGATGATAATATTTTCAGATAGATTGTAGGTTAAGTCCATAGCCATAAGGACTAGTCTCTCCCAGGGCAAATGCACATGTCTTTGTCAGTGGCAGTTTTATGTTTCACATGATAGTTTTTTGTTTTCTTGTTTTTTGGGTTTTTTTGTTTTGTTTTGTTTTTTGGCGGTGGGGAGGGGGGTGGGTTACTTTTCTTTATCACTTAATTGGGTAGAAGCTGGAGGCTAGTGCAGATTTACATTATTATTGAACAGTTATAATTGAGCAGTTTTTGTTCCGAAAGCAGGTTTGGCATACTTGTTTGTTAAATATCATGGTTTCCTTAGTGTTGTAAATATAAATTGTTAAATAGTACTAGCACAGTTGGAGAGACCTTACCTGAATGTATTTGTCTTGGTTAAAGTAGACAAGAATGTAGATGTTTTTCTGCTTGGTGAGATATACGTGATGATGAATTCCTCTTTCTGGTCACATCTACTCCTCTAGCACTTTCATGAATGATGCCATCAGTTACCCAGTTGTAAACCCGGAGGCATTTGGGAATTCTTTCTGTGTCCAGTATCCATGGAGTTACCAGCTCTTACCAGGACTGTCTTCTTGACCTCTTTTGAATCTCTCCCTTTTCTATTTCCACTGTTTGTACTAGTTTAGATCCCAACATTTTTTGAGTGGGTTACTATGTCATAGAGCTCTTGGTATTTGTGGACCAAAATGGAAAGCTTCACATAGTCTCAAGATAGCATGGGAAATTTGTTGCAAATAATGATATGTAAATTTTTGAGGCTGGAATTTGAATACTACTCCCTCTCTGCTACTGTGTCAGGAGAGAGCTCGGCTAAAGGAATTGGAGGAGAGCATTGAGACTAGGGATTTGAGTAGTTCACTGTGAAGTTATTAAAACTTCATTCTTGGGGCACCTGGCTGGCTCAGTTGATAGAGTATGCGACTCCTGATCTCAGGGTTGTGAGTTCAAGCCCCGTGTTGCATGTAGATCTTCTTAAAAGACAAAACAAAACAAAAATTTGATTTTTATAGGAAAAAAAGTGCCCCCTAAAAATCCAACTGTTAATGCTGGTGGTAAAACTAAACAGAAAATTAAAGGAGATCTTAAAAATTTATAGTTCTTATTCATAAAATTGATGTTTGGATTAAAAATGTGACTGTTGGATTTGATATTGGCTCAGATCTGTGTAACAAAGGCCATCAACTGTACCATGTAGAAATAAGAAAAAAATTTGAAACTACTTATGTGAAAATAGTTCAACAGTTGCTCTCCTGGTGTTGTAGGAAAGGTGTTAACTTGAGTGAGGATATTCCCAAAGAACATGTAACCATCTATGGAAAATGTGATTGGAGGAAAAAAAAGTCCGAGCCTGTATAAGCATTTACATATTTACTGACTCAGGAATTAGAGAAGATTGCCAATATATTCCTTAAGAATGTCTAGGACCTGCTCTAATAGCCTGCTAACCCATCCCTCTGCTTCATTTTGATTCTTTCTGGTTCATTAGCCACATTGTTGCTAAGAGGATGTTTATGAGGTGTAAATCTGTGTTTCACCCTTATTTGAAATGAGCAAGTTACCAAATTTCTCAGCCTCAATTTCTCATCTAAAAAATGAGGATATTTCAAGGTGCCTGGCTGGCTCAGTCAGTAGAGCATGCAGCTCTTTTGGTCTTGGGGTCATGAGTTTGAGTCCTACATTGGGCGGAGTGATTACTTAAAAAAAAAAAAAAAAAGATAATTTACATTCTTTTTGGGATTATTAGAAATAAAAATTTTAAATACAAGTAAAATATTTTGTATAATTTTGAGCTCACTGTTTAAAAAAGATTGTCTAGTTATTATTCATAATTATGGCAAAGCCCTTACCATAACAAACACAAAGAAGGATATGAGAGAGGCCTTTTATGATCTGTTCCCTTGCTGTCCTGTCTCATTTTTGGCACCACTATCCTGTGTTTCATTCACTTGATGGTTCCCTCATGGCATTCTCTCTTTATGCATTTGCACTTGTGATTACTGGTTCCCCAAATATATCTCTCCCTGCCTCCACCCTGTATTTCTTATTCTCTGAGTTTCCCATAGTACCCTTTATATATGTATTATAACATTTTATACATAATACAGTTATCTCTTTCCTTACCATTTTCCCTCACTAGTCTGTGAGATCATTGAGTGTAGAATTGATGTCTTATTTTTGTATGCTCTTCCTGGTTACTGGAGGCATATAGTTAAATGGTTGCTCAGTAAATATATCTTTATTGAATGAGTGAGTGAATGAACAAATGATGGAAAGAACAGGATAAAAAGGAATGGAGAAATAGTGGAGAGTAGTGGTTAAGGCAAAGGATTCTGGAACCTTGGTTTACAGCCCAGTTCTGTAAATTACCTGTGACTTTGAATGAGTCACCTAACCTTTTTGTGCCTTCTTTTCTTTTTTCTTTTTAACTTTTCTTTTTTCCTCCATATATAAAATGGGACAAATAATAGTATTTACTTCATAGGGGGACTAAATTAGTTAATATATTTATAAATGGCGTGTGACACATAGTAAGCTCTGTTTAGCTGCTAGCTGCTATTGCTAATGTTTTTTTTTTTATTTTGCTGATGATTCAGAACTCATAAGCATCTTTGCTATCGAGAATAATGTTATCTTTATGCGTTTAAGTTGGCTGCAAACTTTGAATTTTAAGATGATGTTCAGGTCTTAAAAGTTGTTTAATTTGCTCTGGATTCTTTGTTTTTACAGGGCTCTATGGAACAAGTCAGTTCTCATTTCTTGGAGCAGACACTTGACAAGAAGCTTATGTCAGATCTTAGGGTAACTTGAAATCTTTGTTGTTTAAATTGGGTTTCTGTAACCATTATCAGTGTAGCTATATGCCGAGTGATGTTGGTTTAGTTTTGCAGCCCATATATTTGTTAAGTAAATGTTGGGTGACTAGATTACATTTTAGTTTAAAAATCTTAATAACTTGAACCAAATTACAAGTTACTTCATTAAATTTTAAATTATTTTAATGAAATACTTTACACAGGTTGTGTCTTATATATAGAAACTACAAAGGTCTGGTCTTATTTTATGAGACTGTAGGATATGTTAGGATTCCTTTTCCAGAGTTTCCATGGAAAAGTGAGTAAATTCTTTCTCTAAACAGTAACAGTGCCTCTTATGGAATGCCTTGACCGTGTTAGTTCTCCGACATAATTGTCAGGACTGTGTACAAGTTATAATTTGTAAATTATAAAAGTGATAATAAAGAATTACAGAATCTTTGATAAATGGAAGGAAAAGGGAAGCAACTTACCCATATTCCCACTACTCTAACACAGTGACTTCTGTCATTTTGGTACTTTTCTCTCCAGCTCTTATGCATGTTGTAAACATTGAATCATTGTATTCAGATAATTTTGTAGTCTACTTTTTGCATTTACCACTACATCATATGCTTTTTTTTCATAGAGTCAGCTTTATACTTATTTTTACTGATTGTATAATATCTTCAGTTGATGTGACATAATTTTTTAACCCTGTGTTATATAGATTCTCCCAATTTTTCTACCATTTAAAATTACATAAAGATTATCATCTTCATGCATATTAGATCTTGTTTTGTTTTGAGTCATTCCATAAGATAAATTCTTAGGAATGGTTAGAGAGTTTCTGTCTATGCTTAATGAAACATTGCCATGTGGATTCCTGAAGGTCATTGCCTTAATTTGAGGTTGGTGATTGATTAAGTGTTCTTTGTGTATACTAGAGTAGAAATATGAAAAACAGCATGCTTATGGTGAATGGTGAAGGATGAGTAATGCAAGGGTTTCTGAGATACATCACAGAGTGTAAACTTCATCTGACCCACATCCTTGTAGGCTTAGGTGCTATATTTCATCAGTGCCTTTGAGATGATCAGCCACAAGGATGTGGACTCACACCAAGAAGATTCATAAGAGGCTGATATATAAAGCAGAATGACAGTTCATTCATGCTGAGAAACATAATTTAATTGGATATTTACTTTAGTTGGCCAGTATATTCCTGTTTAGGCAGTCTATATAGAAAGGGAATTTACTAGAAGGTTGCATGGTAAGTGCAGTGTTGCTCAAATAAAGCACAGTGTTACCAAATTCAGACTTAGGTCTATTGGGACTAAACAAAAATTCTTTTCTAGGGTCAGTGTTATTATCTACTCAGGACGGTGTGGAGGGACACTGCTATTATTTTCCTCTCTGGTTTTCCTTTTCCTGTGTTGCCATGGTGAACAACCACCTGTCTGATCAGCATATTCTTTTGCTATCTTCAATAAGAATACTATCAGCCGTGACAGACCTGTGACTTTTAGTCTTACTTTAAGTTGAATTTACAGTTCTTTGCTCTGATTTATCATTTTCTTTTGAAAATGTTAAGTCTCAGAGAGCAATCTTATTTCCTACCTTCCCATGTTCCCAAGGTACATCTTACTGTTCCCTCATGAACCTCCTGCAAGTGGTAATTGTCATTGTCCTATACAGAGAAAACGCACTGCACACGAACGTGCCAAGGAACTTTACAGTTCAGGGGAGTTTTCCAGCGGCAGAAAGTGGGGAGATGATGCTCCCAAGGAGGAAATAGATACGGGAGCTGTGAACTTGATTGAGTCAGGAGCTTGTGGAGCCTTTGTTCATGGATTGGAAGATGAGATGTATGGTAAGTATGAGTGCGTAATAATAACGGTACCCATTTACTGAGTGACGGCTATATATTGGGCATCGTACTGGTTAATATACATGTATTGTCTCATTTAGCCTTTATAGTCACTCTATGAAGTACCTACTATTATTTAATTTTAAAAACAGAAGATTGAGGCCCAGGTGGTGTAATACAGTGGTAAAGAGCACAGACTTTGGGTTCAGTCAATCTGGATTCAAATTCCAGTATTTCTATATGACATGGTTGATTATAAGTGTTTCTGAATTATGAAAATCCAATGAGGTTATATATATACAAAATACTTGGCACAGAACATGACCCGTTTATAGTAAGCACTTAATAATTGGTAGTAAAAATTGATATCATTGATATTGATAACGGTAACTTGTTTTTGATCACCCAGAGGCAATATTTAAACCCAGGTATGTCTGACCTCAAAGCTTTTATTATTATGACTAATGAAAACTTTCTTTCACCTTCTTTTTGAAAGATATTTCACTGGAAATTGAATTCTAGATTAATGGTTTTTGTTTTGTTTTTTTTTATCAGTCTTGTAAAGATGTTCCACATTTTCTGGTTTGCATTCTGCTACCATTTTTTAAATATTTGTTCTGTATATGATGTGTCTTTTTCTAGCTGCTTTTAGGATTTTTTCTTTATCACTAGCTTTAAGCAATTTAATTACACTGTGCCTTGGTATAGTTTTCATGTTTCTTATGCTTGAAGTTTGTTGAGCTTCTTAGATCTGTGGATTTATAGTTTTCATCGAATTTGGAAAATCTTCGGCCCATTGTTTCTTCATATACTTTTCTGGGCCCATGTTCCTTTGGAGACTCCAATTACACATACATTAGACTACTGAGGTTGTCCTGTAGCTCACGGGTGCTTCATTCCTATTTTTTTTATTTAAATTTTTTTTTTCTTTATTTTAGAGAGAGAGGAGGGGAGATGGGCAAAGGGGGAGAGAGAGAGAGAGGAGGGAGAGAGAGAGAGAGAGAATATCTTAGCCAGGATATATGCTTAGCATGGAGCCTACCTTAGAGCTCCATCCCATGACCCTGGGGTCATGACCTGAGCTGAAATCAAGAATCAGACACTCAGTCGACTGAGCCACTCAGGTGCCCCATTCATTCCTGTTTTCTTTTAGTCTTTTTCTCATTTCATTTTGGTATTTATTGCTTTGTTTTGGAGTTAACTCATCTTTTCTTATGCAATGTGTAATCTGATTTTAATCCCACCTAGTGAATTTTTCATCTCAGACATTGTAGTTTTCATTTGTACAAGTTCAATTAGAATTTCGTTTTGTTTAGGGGCGTCTGGGTGGCTCAGTCAGTTGAGTGTCTGACTCTTGATTTTGGCTCAGGTCATGATCCCAGGGTTGTGGGATTGAGCCCCGCATCGGGTTCCATGCTCAGTGTGGAGCCTGTTTAAGATTCTTTCTCTGACCCTCTCCCCAACTTGTGCATACTCTTTCTCAGAAAAAAAAAAAAAATAATAAGAATAAGAATTTGAGTTTGTTAAGTATCTCATACACATCTTCTTAATCTGCTTGGTCTTTTCTTTAACTTTGTCAACAGAGAATACATTTACAATAACTATCTTAATGTTTTTGTCTGCTAATTCTACAATTTGTGTGATTTCTGTGTTCGTTTGGTTGATTGATTTTTCTTCTCATTATTAATTATATTTTCCTACTTCTATGCATGCATAGTAATTTTCAATTGGATGCCAGCCATTGTGAATTTTACTTTATTGGGTAATGAACATTGTTATATTCTTAAATACTTTTTTTTTAATTTTAATGTTTATTTTTGAGAGATAGGGAGAGATGGAGTGTGAGCAGGGGAGGGGCAGAGAGAGAGGGAGACACAGAATCCAAAGCAGGCTCCAGGCTCTGAGCTATTAGCACAGAGCCTGACATGGGGCTCGAACCCATGGACTGCAAGATTCATGACCTGAGCTGAAGTTGGACGCTTAATCTACTGAGCCACCAGACGTCCCTACTTATAAATATTCTTGAGCTTTGTTCTGGGATACAGTTATTTCGTGTCTTATTTTTAAGCTTTGTTAAGTGGGACTGAGGCAGAATTTAGTCTAGGGCTTATTTTTCTCCCAACTCAAACAGACTCTTCTGAAATAGTGGTAGACCATTTATGAGTTTTGGAGATTTTTCCCTCTAGTCCCATTTATTGGTTCTTTCTCAGACCTCAGATAGTTTCTTTGCAGATCAGAACTCGGGTGATATCTTTTAAAAAAAAATTTTTTTAACGTTTATTCATTTTTGAGAGAGAGAGAGAGAGAGAGGCAGAGGCAGAGAGAGACAGGCACACACACACACAGAAGCTGAAGCAGGCTCCAGGCTCCATGCGTTATGAACTCTATCCACAATGGCTTTTTCAGACTCCCAGCTCTGTCTTCTCAACTCAGGGGGACCTGGAATCTGGAAATTTCCCAGATACTAAAGGGATATAATTCTAGAGCTCACCTCATTTATTTCCTTTCTCTTAGGGATCACTACCCTTTATTTATCTTATGTTCCAGTGTATTGAATACTGTTGTTTCTTTTTCTTATCTCTGTTTTTTAGTTGTTTCAGACAGAAAGATAAATCTGGCCATCTTAGCCATTAATAGAAATTCTGCAAAGCTCTTAGAATTTCCATAATATGATGCTATCTCTGTCACATAAAAAAATGTCATTGCTTTGAGATGATTGACTACAACCTTCTCATTTTTAGTAAGGGTAACAGACCAGGGGAGATAATACTGATTGTCCAAATTTTATAGTAAGTTTGTATCAGGCTTAGAACTCAGGTCTTGAAAATGCCTATAAAAATTACCTCAGAATAGAACTTCTTAGAAGGGCAAGAAAATTACTTTTTAAAGACAATTTTCTGTTAGAAGATGTAAGAATTGGATTATCTTGGGGCGCCTGGGTGCCCCAATGGGTTAAACCTCTTACTCTTGATTTCAGCTCAGGTCACGATCTCATGGTTCATGAGTTTGAGCCCCACATGGGGCTCCATGCATGACAGTGCAGAGCCTACTTGGGATTCTCTCTCTTTCCCTTTCTCTCTGTCCCTCCTTCCGCCCCACACTCTTTCTCTTTCTCAAAATAAATACCACCACCCCCCCCCCCAATTGGATTACCTTATCTAGTTTGCTATTAAGTTTCGGTGTATTAGTACCTTCCCCACTTTCCTACAGTTTGCATTACACTGCTTTGCTTTTATGAAAGACCTACATCAGTACCTGTTTTCGTTAACCAAAAGAAATCCAAAGAGGAGTTCGTTTTCATGAAACAAGTCCTTACCATACTCATGTAAGTCTTTTGTAAAAGTGAGGTGGCATAAAGTTAACTTTTGGAAAGTGAGGGATATGTGCTTTATGTTATTTCAGCTTGTGAAAGGTTTTGTGGTAACCTTCTACTTTTGGATAATGGGAAGCCTGTATGTAGAAATTAGGTAAAAGCAACTCTGCTTTTTTGTTCTCTGTGAACTTCATACTTGAATTACACTTACATAGTAGGTCTCTCTCTCCCTCTCCCTCTTCCTCTCCCTCTCCCTCCCTCTCCCTCTCCCTCTCCCTCCCTCTCCCTCTCCCTCTCCCTCTCCCTCTCCCTCTCCCTCTCCCTCTCCCTCTCCCTCTCCCTCCCTCCCTCCCTCTCCCTCTCCCTCTCCCTCTCCCTCTCCCTCCCTCCCTCCCTCCCTCCCTCTCCCTCTCCCTCTCCCTCTCCCTCTCCCTCTCCCTCTCCCTCTCCCTCCCTCTCCCTCTCCCTCTCCCTCTCCCTCTCCCTCTCCCTCTCCCTCCCTCCCTCTCCCTCTCCCTCTCCCTCTCCCTCTCCCTCTCCCTCTCCTTCTCCCTCTCCCTCTCCCTCTCCCTCTCTCCCTCTAGAGAAGTCCAGTTATTAATACACATTTTATCTTCAGACAAGTAACTGGAGCCTATTTTATTTATTAGTTTTTACTCGTGTTTTTGCTTTGTTTAGTTTTACAATTGAATTTCGTCACTATTAATGTTTATGTGACTTAGTTCTACATAAGTTTGTCAGTAAGGTTTAACTAAAGGAACTTTGGAAAGTGAGTATCAGGTATGGCAGCTTTCTGTTTGTTTGTTTATTTTTAAAGTTTTATTTATTTTGAGATAGCATGAGTGGGAGAGAGGCAGAGAGAGAGGATCCCAAGCATACTCACACTGCCAGAGTGGAGTGCGATGCAGGGCTTAAACTGTGAGATTATTATTATTATTATTATTTTTTAATATGAAGTTTATTGTCAAATTGGTTTCCATACAACACCCAGTGCTCATTCCAGCAGGTGCCCTCCTTAGTGCCCATCACTCACTTTCCCCTCCCTCCCACCCCCCATCAACCCTCAGTTTAGTCTCAGTTTTTAAGAGTCTCTTATGGTTTGGCTCCCTCCCTCTCTTTCTTTTTTTTCCCCCTTCCCCTCCCCCGTGGTCTACTGTTAAGTTTCTCAGGATCCACATAAGAGTGAAAACATATGGTATCTGTCTTTCTCTGTGTGACTTATTTCACTTAGCATAACGCTCTCCAGTTCCAACCACGTTGCTACAAAAGGCCAGATTTCATTCTTTCTCATTGCCACGTAGTATTCCATCGTGTATATAAACCACAATTTCTTTATCCATTCATCAGTTGATGGACATTTAGGCTCTTTCCATAATTTGGCTATTGTTGAAAGTACTGCTATAAACATTGGGGTACAAGTGCCCCTATGCATCAGCACTCTTGTATCCCTTGGGTAAATTCCTAGTGGTGCTATTGCTGGGTCATAGGGTAGATCTATTTTTAATTTTTTGAGGAACCTCCACACTGTTTTCCAGAGTGGCTGCACCAGTTTGCATTCCCACCAACAGTGCAAGAGGGTTCACGTTTTTCCACATCCTCTCCAGCATCTATAGTCTCCTGATTTGTTCATTTTAGCCACTCTGACTGGCCTGAGGTGATATCTCAGTGTGGTTTTGATTTGTATTTCCTTGATGAGGAGTGACACTGAGCATCTTTTCATGTGCCTGTTGGCCATCTGAACTGTGAGATTATGACCTGAGCAGAAGTTAGACCCTTAACCAACTCAGCCACCCAGGCGACCCACAGTTTTCTAATTTTGTCATACTTATAAAATTGGGCAAATTAGGGACATGTTTCTGAGAATGAAATGAAGCCTTATTTCATTGGCTGTGGACTCTAGTATCACACATATTTTTATTTTTTTTAATTTTTTTCAAACAGGAAAATTTAAGTTAATTTTGAGAGAGAGAGAGAGAGATTGAACACGCATGTTCACATGGGGGAGGGGCAGAGAGAGAGAGAGGAAGAGAGAGAATCCTAAGCAGTCTTTGCACTATCAATACAGTCTGATGTGGGGCTTGAACTTAAAACCATGAGATCAGGACCTGAGCCAAGATCAAGAGTCGGACGCTTAATTGACTGAGCCACCCAGGCACCACATCACACACATTTTGATTCCTCTAGTTCTATGTTCTGCCTCTCATTTGGGCCTTTGTTAATCTGGTTCCTCTACTTAGGCTTTTTCCCTTTCTTTAGACTTAGCAACTCCCTTAGGTATTGTTTTAGAGGTCACTTGTTTCAAAAAGTTGCCTCTGGTCCTATTGAGTGGGCTACATACCTCTGCTGTATTTTCTTACACTCCCTCTACTTTTCATTGTACCACTCATCACTTTGTACACAACACTTTGTAATACAATTAACTATTCTTGTCTGTATGCCCTGGGAGACCTTCTCTTTCTTGTTCATCTTTGTGTCTTCAGTACTAAGCACAAAGCTAATAAGTAGCAAAGCCAGGATCTTATTACACATGTTAAGGCACCCAAGTATCAGTCTTTTTTTTTTTCCTCCCCTCTGGCATAGCTGATTCCTTTGCTCTGAACCCTTAAATAGACTGTAATACATACATTTCCTTCCTTCCTTCCTTCCTTCTGCTGGAGAGGGGGGGGGGGGGGGGAGAGAGAGAGAGAGAGAGAGAGAGAGAGAGAGAGAGAGAGAGAGAGAGAGAGAGAGATAGAGAGTGTGTGAGTGTGTGTGTGTGTGTGTGTGTGTCAGAGAGAGTCAGTCTTAAGCAGTCTCCACACTCGACATGGAGCCCAGTGCAGGGCTTGATCCATGGCTCTGGGATCATGACCTGAGCCGAAATCAAGTGTCAGTTGCTCAACTGACTTAGCCACCCAGGTGTCCCAAGACTGTAATACATTTCAGCATTCCAAAAAGTCTAGTAGAAATAGTTAACTTACCAGATTACGCATACAAAGTGAAACACCAAGTTTCTTTGCTTTTGCTTGGAATTGGCATCAGCTCAGGTCTCTACTAATTATCTCCCTCTGATCAGAAGTCTCTGTGATTCTCTTTGTGGATTTGTAAGAGTTACATGTGATTTAGTGTGACATAATGGGTAAAGCCCTGGGCAGAAGAGCCCACAGTTAATAGATTTGGGTCCATCTCTGGCTTTCTTTGTAATTATTAGCAATTTCATGTTTAAATTACATTATTATGAAGTGTAGTAAATCCTTCCCTTCTGATGAAAGGAAGAATTCATAACTACCAAGAACAATATGAGTCATCTCCCTTTAATGTAGTAACTCTGCTTTTAAAGTGTCTATAAAATCTTTCTTATACAAAAACAAATTATATTTGTGAGTTTTAACCACAATTTGAGTGGTTTATTTTTCTTCCTTTTTTGGAACTGTACATTTCGTGGCAGAACCATGTGGGGACCAGGAACAAAAGAAGCATGTATGGAAATCTCGAGAGCATTGTCTATAGCTTATTCATCTCTCATCTTTGTGTCCCAGCACAGGGCCTGGCATGTAGTACACATTCAGGAAACGTTACTAGTGAATGAATGAGGGGCTTCCTGAATTTAGTGGCTTCACGGTTACCTGTTTGGGGCATACAAAGAGAAGACATGCCTCTGTTTTCAGAGTGCTTGTAAGACCCATGCCTATGCTGTAGCTGATACCTACTAAGCTTTCAACATATATGCCAGGCAGTGTGCTATATGCTTTACCTGTATTATGTCATTTAGTTCTCCTAACTACTTTGTAAGGAAACGAGTATTATGTCCGGTTAAGGGGGAAAAAATGAGGCATTTGGAAGTTACTTATTCAAGATCTCTCTCCAAGTTAATGGAGGGATTGCTCTTCACAATTCACTGTGAGATCTTTCTCATTCTAAAGCATGTATCCTTAGCCACTGTGTGATGCTAGTCTAGAATCAGCAGACCTGGGTACTAGTCTTATCTGTGTTCTTACTCACTTTAAGGCAAGTTTATTCACTTTGGTGAATCTTATTTCTAAAATGCGAAAATGATACCTAGTCTGTTTTAATCCTAATGTAATATAAAATCTGTTTTTTTTAAAAAAGTACTGAGTGGAGTACTTTGGTTGGAGTACTGAGTTAAATAAGAACTTTAGTTTTCAAGAAATTCACTTAATGGAGACAGAAGTGTGACTTGATCACATGTCTCCAGAGTCAGGATCTAAACCTTAGTCTCTCTGACACCAAAGTCCTTGTTCTTAGGTCACCGTGAAGGTGGTAGCCAAATCTGTGGGCATGGAGGAGATCTTCCAGAGAGAGCTTGTCAAGTGAGAGGAGTAGAAAGCGGAAGACGAACCTGAATGAGAAAGAATCCTTGGACTCGTCCCATGGCTCTTAACCTGATGTGCGGTTTTATTGGTCTCCTTTTCTGTAGAGGTCCGCATTGCTGCTGTGGAGGCTCTCTGCATGCTGGCCCAATCTTCACCCTCTTTTGCTGAGAAGTGCCTTGATTTCCTGGTCGACATGTTTAATGATGAAATTGAGGAAGTACGTCTGCAGTCCATACACACCATGAGAAAAATTTCTAACAATATCACCCTCCGAGAGGATCAGCTTGACACCGTCCTGGCTGTGTTAGAGGTGAGTCTTCAGTTTGTTACTCGTTTCTTCACCAGTAACTACTGAGTGCCACTTTTTTTTTTAAACCAGGCATTGTGCTAGGTACTGGGGATGCAGTAGTGTGTGGGCAGCGCCATTCTGTCTTTTTAGTACCCAACTCTGCTAAGTGCAGAAGACTCGCTGTTAAACAGGAAACTAAAAGCTTAGAATGGCTGTGATGGGGAAAACACAGGGTTCCCCGAGGATACTGACAGGTTGTGACCTGAATTGTCTGAGGTAAGCTTGGGAGGTGGGGAAGGAGGAAGGATTGCTGTAGTGGACACTTGAAGGAGGAGTAGGACTTGGTGAGACCCTTTCTTAGGAAGGGATGACACCAGTGGTGGGGGTGGAAGGGCACCAGGGGAGCAGTGTCTACGGATCCAGAGGTAAGAGTGAGTATGATGCATGTGAGTAATTAAAAGGCATTCATTGTGAAGTAGCATAGAGCTGAAGTAATAGAAGCAGGGAGAGAAGTGGTTACAGATAATTAGGGCAGGGGCTAAATAATGAAGAATTCTTTTCAGCCTTTGATTTGATTTAGTTCTTCTAGTGAATCATACGATGTTAAAGCAGAAACGGATCTTAGGGAATAGACTCATTCAACCTTGGAGTTTTACAGAAAAGAAAGTAATTTGTGTGAGGTCACAGAGCTAATAAGTGGCTGTGCCAGGATAAGAACACAGGTTAGCCTCCCAGGCTGTACAACTCTCTGTGGTTCTTGAATTATTTTTCTCAAGTATTGGGATTTTATTTGTGACTACCGAAGCTTTTCAAAATACTAATAAATGAGATTTGGTCTCTGGTTTCTTTTCTGGTTTCGTTCGGTTTGGTTTTGGTTTTTCAGATACTGTGAAAGGGGTAGCTATTGGATGTAGTCATTAGCACTTGTTACAGATTTCTGCTATCTACTTCAGAAAATGGATTGGGTGCTTTGATTTTGAAGTTTCCTATCAATTTTCTCAGTTGCTCAGCACTTCTGGTAAGCTCTTTCCTGAATTTTAAGTCTGTATCTATAGTTTTTCATGTGCTTTTTTCCTCAGAAGACTAGCTAGCATTCTGTGCATTGTTCTCCGTGGGTGGGCCCTGCAACCTAGCCCCGCCTTTCCTTTTTTGCATTCTTTTCCACCATTCCTCGTCTTGAACTTTATACTGGAGTCACTCTCCTAATCAGCATGCTTTTCCTCACCATTTTTCTTTCACTGTAAGTTTTCCCCCTCTGCCACTTTTCTTTTCCTTTTTTAGCCACTTCTCACCTAGTAGACTCATGCGTATTCTCAGGATCTGCATCAGGCAGCATATTCCCTAACCAACCCACAGCAAGTGGGTTAAGTAGCACTCCTTTGTACTCCTGTGTCACCCTGTGTTTAGCATAGATCAGGATGTTTTTTGATTATTTAATTCTTTATTTCACAAGACTGAGAACTTCTTAAGGGGGCAGGATCCTGGCTTCTTTCATTTTTTTATTTCTAGTGCGGTGCAGTGTCTGACACAAGTAGATGCTCAGGACATGTTTGCTAAATATCTGAGCTATGTTCCAAGCAATGTTTTGGTGTACAGAATTGTTCACAGGGCCAAGCATGCTTATGTATCTCTTATTACAGTTTTCACATTTTCACATTTTATCATTAATGGCAGGTGTTATCTCACCTCCCTGATGACATCACGAGCTACTTTTTTTTTCATGTTTATTTTTATTTTTGAGAGAGAGAGAGATAGTGAGCACATGCCCATGCACAAGCTGGGGAGAGGCAGAGAGAGAGGGAGAGGGAGGATCAAAAGCTGCCTCTGCGATAACAGCAGCGAACCTGGTGCGGGGCCGAACTCAACAAACCGTGAGATCATGACCCGAGCCAAAGTCCGGTGCTCAGCTGACTGAGCCATCCAGGCGTTCTGTGAGATTATGAGCTACTTAAAGAGAGTGACCATGTTGTACCCTTCATCGTATTCCTTTCAGGGTTCAGTGTAGTAACATACACTTAGTGGATGCTTAGTAAACATGTCGTAGAACAGATCTGCACAGCTCAGCTGTATAACTAGGAATTTCTTAAGAAACACAGTCAAAATTATTTTCTTATTACTTTGAATATAGTTTTTCCAATTTATCAATATAGCTGCCTCCTATCAGTGGTGGTGATTTGTTCATATGGGAAGCATTGTGTCTAATGGTTAAGTTCACGGCATGTAGAACCAGACAGATTGGAATCAACCTGTCAGTCCTTGTCTTTGGTCTTTACTTTTCACCTGGGTTTTTTTGTTTTTGTTTTTGTTGTTGTTGTGTGTTTATTAACCACCTATTATGTGGTAGGCACTGTGTTAAGGAGGATACAGTAGTGAGCAGGAACTATGGTGCTGCTCTCGTGGACCTTATAATTTAGGTATGAGGGAGGTAGACAGATACAACATAATGAAGGTATAGTAATAAGCTGAGTGAGGAGCTCATGACAGAAAGGAGTGAGGTCCCATGGGAGTATGTCATAGAAGCACTTGGTCTGTAGGGGCTA